>NC_081415.1:418398756-418720422 GCF_030272615.1 Cryptomeria japonica | reverse complement strand
GAAAATTGAGAAAATGGATCCATCAAGACCTGAAATTTTGTAGGCTAACTCACATTAATGCATACAATTGAATCCATTTCGAATTTCTCCATGACGATCAACAGGGCAAAATATATAATCGCTCAAAGTAGGCTACTCAATCAAATCTGCATGTGTGCCTAAAATGCACTTCCAGCTCACCCCTCAAAATGGGTACCTCATAAACTTCTCCAAACTCTATTCTGAAAGTTGCACATCACTGAATAGGCCAAATGAAAGGTGTGGGACATGAATCCCGAGCCTTACCCTCTGAAAATCAACTGGCTCCATTTTACCCGCTTGCTAACTAGGCCATTCAAACTAACTTATTTTAATCATTCGGAAATGCAGGGCAAATTTTTGAAATGGGCCTATGAATTTGACTCAGTTTTAAATACTCCCAACAGTGGCTCTGACTGGGGATGGTTGATTGCGAGATCAACACAAGAATCCAGATATCTTTAGGTAAACAGACCACTCAAAAATGGATCATTCTTCTCTTCTCAAAACAAGGCTTCCTTATTCTACCCAAACAACAGGGAACTTTATTGAAAACCACACAACTGAAGCAGAGAAACTATACAATAGATACAAACATGCTTAAAACTGAATACAAGCTGCTCAAACAATTCTAGCATTTACCTCTGTCAAAAATCTGATTCTCATCACTTAATACCATGATCCAAACAAAGGCACTTTTCAATAACAGCTGAGCATAATTCTTATAATCAACCTCTTTTGTCTCATTACTGAAACAGCTAGTGTGCTTACCTCTTGTCTGATTCTGAACTTTGTAACCACGCACTACTTCAACACAAGTAAAATTATGAGACAAATCACCATAGAGGCATTCCCACAAGCTGACATACCTTTCACTGTCCCAATCAATTCTACCATTTGCAAGGACATCATCATGTTGAACTTGAAAAATAAAACACTCATTCTCAACATTGCAATTCCTATCAGCACATGTCTTATTACCATTTAAATTAATAGAACGAGGGACACTACTAACCAGCTGATGCAAACAAGGAACATGAACATTACAATCCGGATGTGATACTTCACTATGCAGATCACACCTCATACTATCCTTGCTTATCAAACTGAAAACCTCTGCATTCTCAACATCCCATTCATGGAAAAGAATGCATACCTCTGGCTGAAGCAAATCCTCAGCTAACTATTTCTCTTTCAGGCTTACATCCACCTGAAACACTTTCATTTGTGGTTTGAAAAAGTCATCACATAACCCATGCCTCTTACCTTCATCATGATATAATTTTTTACAACCCATGCTATTGTTGTTTAGAGTTTCATCAGTATTATGGACTGGTTCATCATCTATAACATCTGGCTGATCCGTTATCTCTTCATACAAAGGGTTAGAAACAAAATGAAGAATCCCCTCATGAACATTATGACACTGAAGTGGCTGGTCCGTATCTATATCAGCATTGAATAGAACATTAGCAAAATTGCTAAAGACACCATCCATTCGATCATCACAATCATCTTCATCGGACAAAGAAGAAATTGAAACGTGGCTGGAACAATCATCAGTTTTCCATGTTTCACATCCATCAGATTTCATCCTATTACTATCATTCTGAAAATCAAGATAGTCATACTTATCTTGCCACGACTGATGATCTTCACCAATTGAACACTCGTCATCAGCCAAAGAATGAACATAAACATCGCTGTCATTTACTTCATCAGATGAGTTTTCAGCATGTTCACTAAAATGTTCTGTCATAAAACCATCTGTTAGATCAGCATGTTCATCAAGTATACAAGCATTCAATTCACAGTCCTTTTCCGAAGAATTCCCTTCACTATATTGCAGAAGGTCTTCATCAACAACTCGAAGGCTCTCCAATATCTGAACCTTCTTATCCACAACCTCAAGAGCTTTCTTAAGTTCTACAATCTTCTGGACTTACATTGCACTTTGTTGTTCCATTTGAGATTCCGTAAAAACTTGTCCATCCGTGTGTGCTACATTTTTATTGAAATCATGCACACTGCTGAAATCTTCTGAATTAACATTGTGCATAACTTTCAAAAAAGAAAGATCATCATCATGATTACAAGAAGTGAAATTTGAAGTGAAATCTGAAAATAGATTTACTTCATCCTCAACACAATTAAGATTATCAATATCTAAGTGAGGATCAACTATTGTTTGCACTAAAAAATTTTGATTTTCGTCATATGGCACATTTTTGCTTGCACAAACAATAACACTTAGTAATCCCTCTGTATTTGGTATTTCAACATCAAATACATCAGCAGCATGTAAAGATTGATGGTCATCACCATCATTATTTTCATTAATATTATCCTGAAGAGATGCATGATTCACTTGGTAGTTGGCAGCCACATAGTCAGCATAACCGGCATACAAATCAAATGGTACATACCCCTTGTATATATCTACCTCTGTATCAACATTTTCACAACACTTCCCACTGATCATTCCATCACTACTGCGAGAGACAACCGACATTAACAGCAAAGGTTCTTGACTCTCATCTAAATCTGAAACACATGCATCATAAAAGCCATTTGGAACTGCAGAGCTTGATGCACCTAAACAAGGAATGATTTTCTCAGCTTCACATGGTACTTCACCATTGAAGGTGCTTTGGTATCAAACAACAGCAGACATGAATCTCTTCGAGATTCCAAACTTCAAGTTATTTTCTATATCCCTAGCTGTGTTAAAGGCTTCATACAAGGTTTTGGGTTCTTTGTTTCTCAATAGGAAACCCATCTTCTCATCAAATGCACTCATATAAACATCCAGACATACTTTATCATCAAGTTTATACTTTCTGGAAATTTTGGACAAAGCTTGTGAAAATCTGATATTAAACGTTGGTACCAATTCATCTTCCCTGATTTGTATATAGGTGAATTCTTTCAGCAAGTCGGAATCACTCACCTTCTCATCGAATTGATCCATGAAATTTGAAACCAATTCTTCCCATGAGGTAATATAATTCACTGGCAAAAAAGAGAACCAATCTCTTGCATCCTCTTTTAATGACTAAATAAACAACTTCATGCATACATCTTCTTGGCAAATTTCGAATTCTCCTATCAAATCTAAAAACCTTTTAACATGTTGACATGTTGATTCTGATTTCTTCCCACTAAATATGGGCAAATACTTTCTAATTTATGTGGGTATGGGATTTGGGTAACCCGGAATATCTCTTAAACTTAGAGCAGCATAATGGTTAATGATGAAACTTCTCCTATTCTATGGTTGTTCTGGTTTACTAGGCATGGCTCTATGTGGAAATACACAAGGCTGAAAAACTTCACTGCACATTTTTCCTACTTCCACAAATGATTATACAATCTGGAATACAAAACTTCAAGCACGTATCCTTATTCAAACCTATTCCTTAACATTGCTTGACATAAAGTTCTTTCACATTTGCATACTACGGAAGATAACATACACTGAATATTTTAGCAGCATAGATATGCAAATCAATTTTGAGATCCTCTCTTTCCCTCTAGACTAGTGTTGTTCACTAAATGGGAAAACGACATTACACATTCAAATTTTTAGAGGAAATTGTTTTGCATTTGAAACCTCTGAAAATACCTAGAGATTTTGTAGTTGTATAAAACTTGTAGATCTGGAGATTAACTTCCACTTTCAGCACGGTCTTTTATCACAGAGTCGCCACCTCTTGCACAGAGGATATTTTGAACAGCAGGATGCCATTCAACACAAAATTAATTTCTCTGTTTCTCTTTTCAACCTCGCTGCAACACACACTCTTCCAGGCTATTCAACACAAATCTGAAAAATACATCAGACTTATGTGTGATTGAAATCTTTTACTACACCTTTCATAAAACTTTTATGATGAAAGCACCATGTTTGAGCATCTGCTAATAAGATCCATCTGCATCTTAATATGATTCATAATATTATCAACCAATCTTGTGAAAGTCTTGGAATACAAAATTCCTTCAAGCACCAGTACAAAGACTAGAGTCGCCTCCCAATTATGACATTGGGGAGAATTCATAAACAGCTATAAGAACCTCTTACAACTCTGAACAATGTATATTTTCTCTAATTCTTCACAAGAAATTTTCTCTGATAGCAGAAAATAACATTACAACCTCAGAACATAATACTAAATCCCTCAACCATAAAAGACATTTTCAACTCTGTGCATTCTCAATGGACTGACTAACTGGATGAAATTATGCAATTTCTATTTCAAATCCCCAGCAGAGTCGCCATTTTTGTTGTTCACCAAAAGTGATAACCCAAGTATACCTGCAAATCTATCTATGAAATAGCCAATCTCAATCAATGAAACACCTCAGGGCTTGGACAACATGACAAGGATATGAATCCTTCTACTCTTCAGGCTCTGCAAAACCTAGGCAGGTATACCTTTGATGCATTTAATTAGACCTATTACACACAAGACTGCATCAATCAAAAGCAGATGGATCTCAAAAGGTTCAAAAACTAAGAGATAACTGCAGATGGGCTAGATCCACACTTGCAACTCAACATTTTGAATCATGAGATGGAGGGACACTTCCACATAACATAAAATATAAAAAGATATTCTGATTTTTTATTTTTAAAAGGTGTTCTGACAACCTTTCAATATTGCAAGAGACCAGTGCCTTATCCAGGCCACAGAGTCATGCGTAAAACTGGATGAGAAATCTCAGGTGCAAGTTCTTTTCAACATTAAATTTTCATGTATCAATGCTTTACATTAATACAATCCTCTGCTCTGTTACAAAACCATACTTATATGTAGATATCCAATATGCATTCAAAATCATTAATGCTGGGTTTTAGGATTTAAATCCTTCCTTGAAGAATACCCAAAAGACAACATTACACTCTTAGAGGAATCTAAAAGAGACAACTCAAATTATCCTTGATAATATGAAATTATATGAATCTGAGTACATTTTGGAGACAATTTCATGGAAACTCACACATGCCTTGCATATGTGTGAACCTGCAAACTGAAACTAAACCTACAGTAAAGACAACACTGAAAACATAGACGAACACACTGTCATTTGCATTGATAAAAGGATGCCATCACTAGAACCTGCAATTTCGAATTTCTCCCTTGGAGCAAATCTCTCAAAAACTAGAACCCCTACAACTGAGAAGAATTGGGAATAAGAAGGAGAGGGAAGAGAATCAAATCTACAACTGAAAATTGCCAAGTGTCTCCCCTCTAACTGAATTTTGTTCCCGTGGATACTTCTTCCAAAATATCCCACATTTATCAAAATTAACCTCATAATCAGATTCCTCACTCTGAGAGCTTTCCGGCGATATATAATACTTTATATTTTGGCCAAAATTTAGACCCTGGGCGAATTAATCCTCAACATGGATCCATCATTTAAATTTTTCGAATTTTAATATAGTTTGAACTATATTATTTATGGATTTTAATTTTGATTTTTGCCTCCATTTGGTCTGACGCTTTTGCCATGTGGCGGCCTCCGATTGGTCGATGGGGTTGACCGGACGCCACCTGGGATGACACCTCATCTTTTGCCACCTGTCGGCCACGTCACCGCCACTGGGCTGCTTGCTTGTACGCCACTTCATTGCCCAGTCATCGCCACTGGACTGCCACCTGTGTGCCAACTATGTGCCACGTCACTGCCACCTCATCGAGACCCGCCTGCTAGACATCTGACTGTACCCGCCACCTGGCTTTCGCAACTTCGCGGGGTGTAACTCGCATGCATCTTCCTTTCGCGAAATAGCGCGAGCCGTTGATCTCTCTCGAACTTGCTCACTCGTTAACCTGGCCTTCCTCTGCAAAATTTTTCTGGTCTACCTCGAGAAGCGTGTCTGTGTGGGGTCCACCTGGTCGCCACCCAGTCACCTCATTTGTCAACTCGGGAAGCGTGCTCATGCATGGGCCCACCTTGGGCGCCCAACAACACCGTCCGTCAAAAGCCTTTATGGCTTAGACATATTACTACTGTAAGGTTTTTACATATAAATACTAAAAGCTCCCAGTGCACAGCCAATGTGGGATAATTATCATATGCCTGGGACTGCACTTCTGAGCTTTTCTTTGGGTTTTAATGGCAATTGTCTAGATTTAATCGGAAGTGTTTATCTTCAAACAGCACGCGAGGGAGGGAATATGCTGGCAAGGTCGCGGACATTGGATTTACACCTGCCAAATGCATTTGTTATGGTTAATATGGCCTCCAAACAGCCACACGAAGGAAGGAGACTGCAGCAATTGCCATTTGATTTCAAATTTCCCCCCTTCACCAGCCACGTGGGAGAGGAAATTGATTGGCCTCCATTTGATTTGGTTTCAGCTCTCCCCATTCTCATGTGAGGGAGGAAAATTGTTGTGTTTTGGTTGCTTGTTGTTTCTTTCCACACACCACAGCAAGGGAAATTGGTGTTTTGAAACTGAAAACTCCTTCCTCCACACTCTACTCACCATGTAGAACCTAGGAAATTCATTTGCTATGGAAAGTTTTCAAAATGATCCCCCAACCACAGCACGTGAGGGAGAAATGGGGAGTTTATGCCACTATGCATATGCTTGAAGGTTTATATACTCCTCCAGCCATCATGTCACTCACAAGGATATTTGGGTTAAATGCTTGCCAAGTTTCATTTTATCAAAGTCTTCTAAGACCATTACCAGGCGTAGGAAGGAAGATTGCTGCAGTTTATTTGCTTGAAACATTTTAATGTTGCTCTCTTATCATGTCACACAAAGTCGTTCACGTGGGGCTTTGGAGTGTTTTCATTTGCTTTGAAAGTTTCTGTAGCTATTGCAACACTTCATGGAGGAAGGAACATTGGCCTGGAGATATGCATTCAATTTGACAACATACATTTGCCATTCATTTGACCTGAAGCCTTCACATGGGAGAGGAAGATGCTGCATTTGAAAAGAAATGTCTATGCCTGCTGGTAACTTCAACGCCCAACCACTGATTTTCCCTCTTTCATCTTGGTTAATTTGGAATTTTTTTTTCTTTTAAAAAAAAAGTCTCACCAATCATCACATGAGAGAAATCCAGCAAGGGAGCTCCAATTACAATATGCTTTAATCAGCAGCCACATGGAGGATTCAGCATGAAGATACACATACTGATTGCATTGCTTTGAATTTTTTTTAAAATCTGCTCCAATACCCATCGCCTTCCATTTTTCAATATATAAAACATTGGTGGAGATATCTCTCTAAAATGTTTGAGGTTTAAAACTAATATGCAAGACATACACCATCAATCCATTAACGACCAATAAACTGGAGTCACCTCTCACCATCCCACTGGCGAATTGCAGTCGAGCTAGGTCGGGCCCCAAAGTGGGTCCGACTAAAAAAAAAATCGTTTTCAAACAAATGACTTCTGAAATGCTTCACGGACCTCAAACATACCTCTAGAAACGATCGGCATCATTTTCGGATCATAAAATTGCATTTTACAACCTTCAAGCAATTACGCCACAATTTTCGTATTTAATCGCGAAGACGTAATTTTCAAACCTGTCAAAACACCTTTCTGGAGCTCGCCATATGACAGGCGTGTACTCTGGTATACAAGGATGACTTCTACCAAACGGTTTCTCAAGACGAGTCTCGAGTGAAGAGATATTAATTTCCGAAAACGGCCAACTGGCTTTGTCGACACTACGGACCTGACGAAGTCAATGTCCTGGCAACACATGATGCCTTTCTCAAAAATATCAAACGACCTCCGTAGGCCCTCAAATTTGAAACATAGGTACCTTTAAGTACATATTAAATCTTTGAATTCTTAGTTCAATCACTAGACTGACAGGATGCAAATGGTGCACTCACAAAAATGGCTACATTAATTGATCTAACACTGGAGTGCGGATAACTGAATTTGATGGCAAAATGAGCTCTTTTGAAAACCGATCAAACGGATTGGTAGAGGCTTGAAATTTGAAACGTAGCTCATCATTTATACTGACATTAGCCCAGAACAAACATTCTAACATGATGCTAACTGAGGCAACTTTTACACTCATGCGAAACAGGGCTCCGACTAGCTGTCGAAACAGGGACTTGCCAAATCACACAAACTGCAAACGGAATTGGCTATGAAAATTGAGCAAATGGATTCGTCAAGACCTGAAATTTTGCAGGCTGACTCACATTAATGCATACAATTGAATCCATTTCAAATTTCTCCATGACGATCAATAGGGCAAAATATATAATCGCTCAAAGTAGGCCACTCAATCAAATCTGCATTTGTGCCTAAAATGCACTTCCAGCTCACCCCTCAAAATGGGTACCTCATAAACTTCTCCAAACTAAATTCTGAAAGTTGCACATCATTGAATAGGCCAAATGAAAGGTGTGGGACATGAATCCCGAGCCTTACCCTCTGAAAATCAACTGGCTCCATTTTACCCCCTTGCTAACTAGGCCATTCAAACTGACTTATTTTAATCATTCGGAAATGCAGGGCAAATTTTTGAAATGGGCCTATGAACTTGACTCAGTTTTAAATACTCCCAACAAGAGGAAAAGAGAAGAGAAGCGGCAAAGAAGAAAATAGAGGAAGACAAGGCAGGAGAAGCGGAAAAAAGCACGCAGATGGAGACACCTAAGGCAACCGGTAGTCAAGTCAAACCGACTGACCTTACCATTCCTATTGAGCTCCAATCTGCAAGTGAAATAGAGCTACTGCAGAGCATCAAGGTTGCTCAAGATCGCCTTGAGGTGTTAAGGAGGAAGGAGGAGGAAGATGTGATCCAAGTTGCGGTTGACACTCTTACCGTTTTGTTACCCGGTACAAACCTCCCCAGTACTGACTCATCATTGGCACAACTAAAGCTCATATGCACAGTAGTAGATGATCAAGTGCAGAGCTTAGAAGAGGTAGCAGAGGCAAATGCTAAGAAAGAGCATCAAAAGGTTCTAAATACTGCTCTGGTGAAGAAGTTAAATGGGCTCTGGACTAAACTCCAAAAAGCACAAAAGGATAGAAGGGATGCTCTGGATGAGGGGAATCTTCTACTCAGCAAGATTTTCCAACCTCATCTATTATGTGACAATGTGATTGCACAGAAGCAAAAGCTTCAATCTGACTTGCAGTCCTACATGAGCACATTCAAGCCACCTTATGACTCCTTTACAGTCTATGGGCAAACCATTCACCGGTTTCACTCCCAGATAGCAAAAATGGAGCATGAGATCAGCACCCGGTCTCAAGATTTGCAGGAGCTACAACTGGTTCTCCTCCCACGTCTGCAAATTCTTCAGAAGTGCTATCTAAATCTGGATGCCTTAATAGTGACACAGGAGATGAGCACAATTGACGCCATGGAAGAACAAGTCTCCCAGATGTAGACAGAGAAAGAAGTAGCCACCTCCCTACTTGAGTCCTGGTCTTTATCTATGAAACAATTCTTGCAGGACTTTAAATCTATTTTTGACAAGTTTTATTCCTTATTGTCATAAACTGTTATTATTTTAATACCAAATGGAAACAGGGGTTGTTCAGCTGTACTTTGTCATTGCTAGCAAAGGGGGAGAAGTATTCTAAGAGGGAGAAGTATTTGGTATTGAAAATTTTGATGTATGCTCTAATATCTCTATGTGCAAAATAGTTATACATTGTATAGTTAAAGGGATAGTGTATATGCTTAGGGGGAGCAATTTTTCTAATGGAATGATTTTGTTCTAAAACACTTAGATGTCAAAATTTTATTTTCCTAAGTGTTTCCATCAATGCCAAAGGGGGAGATTGCTGGCATTTTTGATGATTATGTTGTGATTGTCATTAATGGACACACGCTTGCATTGAGATCATTTTTGTATGTATGAGTTATGCTCAACCGGCAATTGTTCCAACCGGTATGATGCATTATAGTCTTTAGACTATTGGTGTTTTGCAGAAAGTGTTTACCGATCTGAAGCGGCATGTAGACCCCAAGCAGTTCGAGGATCTCAAGCGGTACGAAGGACCAAAGCAAAAGAACACATTTCCCAGTCTTCAATTTTGTCAAACCAGCAACCGGCATTTTGCTTGAACCGGTATTTTGTATGAACCGGTAATACTCTGTGATGAGTTACCAACCGGCATTTTGTGATGAGCAGAGAGTTTTTTAGTGGCGAATCTTTGCCAATTGGCGAATTCCGCGTGAATAGTCAGGGGCAAAATCATGGTCAAATCACCTGGAATTTCAGGGTTAACAGTGCACTATAGAATCTGGCTTCGCCATTGACCACACACCGTTGATGTGCATGCCCGTAATATTCACCTAGAATCACTCAGACGTGGGTATTAGATAACCTTCATTATTCGCTAGCAATAGTAAAATGACCACATACCCAAGACCTAATTTGCCAATGGTAAATTACATGTTCATTGCATGCGTCGGCCAAATTCACCAATATCAAATAAAACATTATAAGCATTCGAGGACCCATTTCGCCCCGCTTAAATTAAATGTTCATTGCACGCCCACGCAATTCACCAAAAATTCAATTAAATTAAATGTTTATTGGCAATTACGACGCCCGGGCCCCGCGCAATTCGCCAAAAATGCAATCATTGATTGCTATAAATACACTCTTTCTTAAAATTTGTTCATGTCTGATTAGTAAATTGGGAGCTCTCAGAGTCTCGAGTCTCGATTCGCATTCCGCAAATTGAGTTGGAAAGTTGAAGTTCATTGTAGGGCGGAGGGCCAGAGTTACAATCCTACAACACAAGCCCAAGCATTCATTCTTGATTCCTGATTCAGAGAATTGAGAATGCATAAAGGTGAGTAATCATTTCTTCATACTTGATAGTATTAGTTTTAACTTTTAATTCGTAGTGAGAGGTCAAGACTCAAGATGTCACAGTCAGACATGGGTGAGACTCCTCAGGGTGGTGAAGGGATTGGGATGTCAGACAAGGGTAAGACTCCTCAGGGCAGTGAAACTGAAGGGATTGGGAGGCCATCAAAATGCCCAAAACTTAAACTTAAAGATAGTACCATAAAGTCTTTATTTGGAATTGGCAAATTTTCTGGTCCATCAACCTCTGCAATTGCAGAACCCATTCATAGTAGCTCACCACCACCAATACCACAAGGTGGGATTGTCATTGAGTTAAATGCATCAAATGAGGATGACAATATCGACACCGCAGAAGATGTTCTAAGGGATACACACAATGAGATATCATTGGCGAATGCAAATGCTAGTACTGAAGATGATGTTGGTAGGAAGAAAAGAAAAAAGAAAGTAAAACTGGGGCAAGAGTGGGAGATGACAAGGAGTTTTAAGATTGATTGGGTAGCAAAGTACCCATTCATTGAACCAGTCCCAAACAATGATGAACAACCAACAGAATGCAAGTATAAGATTTGTAGCTCGAAAACTAAAAGAGAGAAGAAGATGCAGCTAAAGCTTGACACCATAGAAAAGCATATTGGTAAGGTTTATGAAAAATAGATCATAGGCGGAAAGGAAAAATGAGTAGTAAGATGGAAATCAAAGGAAGAATGTCTTCATGTTAAGTATGCCACAGAATATGAAGAGCATAACCACAAAACGACACTGATTCGTAATAGTGGATTTAGAAATATAGTCAAGGCTAGGCTTGAACATGCAACGAAAGATGCAAACCTAGCAAAGACTGTTCAGATGAGTGTTGTTTTTCATATTATGTCGAGAGGGCGTCCTATGAAAGATTTCCCAGAATTTAGTAATTTATTATCTTTTTTGAATGTTCCTCACTATCCTATGTCACATTGGTCAATAAACGCTGGATGGGAAATGGCAAACTGTCTCGCTGAGGTGGAAAAGGAAAATTTACAAGAGAGTGTAAAAGAGTCAAATTTCATTTCATTATCCATAGATGAAGTTACTGTAGTAGATAACACTGTTTGGGTTTGTATGCATGTGTATACCGTAAAAGAACATGTCCACCGAGCTCATCTACTCTATGTTCGTAAAATGAGGGGCAATTCAACAGCAGAAAATTTATATTTGGAAGTTAAGAAAGCTTTGAATGAAATTGTTGGTATGGATGACTTGACAATTGCCAAGAAGTTGGTGTGTGTTGGAGCTCATGGAGCTGCAGTAATGCAAGGTCAAAGGACCGGCCTTTGCGCAAGATTACAAACTAGTATTGCACCATACATGGTTGGAATTCACTGCATGGCCCATCGAATGAATTTAGCATATAGAATTGTAAGCAATTTCCCTACAGTGTCAAAAGTTGAAGATTTGGTCCATGAGCTCCACTCATACTTCTGCCAAAGTCCTAAACGTTTTGCAGAATTTTAGATTTTTGTTGAGGGAGTAACAAGAGGAAACAAGCTTCTCAGGGATGTTGAGACCAAATGGATCTCCTTGCATGGACCAGTGGAACGAGTTCTAACAGAATATCAATCCTTGATCGGACTAATGTATGAGCAACGCCTCACAGTAGATAAATCTCATGATCTCTTACATAAGTTAAGTGATATAGAGACTCTGTTAACTTTAGCTAGTCTTCTCCCCATGCTAGATTCAATGAACAAACTTGTTAAGAAAGCCCAAGATAGAACTATGTATATCAATGAGTATAGCACTCTACATAAAATGACATGCTTGAGCCTGGATGGTCTATATTCAAATCTAACAGGGCGAAGCCCAAATTTTTTTAGGTGGCAGATAATTATAGATTTGAATCATGCTGAAAATTTTTTACATTTCAATACAAAAAATGAGTTATGTGTCTTTGTAAAAGGATTTTAGATACCAATGCACCAATCTAAGACGGGCAAGCGAGGCAGAGCACTACCAGTTAAAAAGGAAGATTTTGACAAGATTGTTAAATCTGTTAGTGATAATTTGAAGTCTATTGCATATGAACTTTCAACTGAGATTCGAGAAAGATCCCCTCGAGAAGAAATACTTGAAGCCATGGGTTGTGTGTATCCTCAATTTTGGCATTCAATTGGAGATAATCCAAATGACGCAAAGATGTATCATAAAAAACTAGAGGAATTGATATTGACATTTTCAAAAGATGCATATTGCAATGGATAGCCAATAGAAGGAATTTTAAATTTAGATCATCTTAGAAAACAATGTAAACAGTTTGCATTGGTTATGAAACAGCAGTTGGTTAACTTGGAGAATCCATTTGAACCTGGATCAATCACAAGGCTTTGGAAAAGGATAGATCAAAGTGAAGCATTGCGTATTGCAATACCAGAATATTTGAAATTTGTTGATTTATGTCAAACAATGATATTGGGGTCGGTGGAAGATGAGAGAGTTTTCAGTGCATTAGGGCTTTTGAAATCAAAGATCATAAACAAAATAGACAAGAATTTGGAAACTTGCTTGAGGTTGTTTGTAACCCAGTATAATGTTAGAGATTTTCCATATGATAGGGCACTGGCAATCTGGAATTCCATGCATGATAGACGAGGGGTGTGCAACACTTTAAAAGCTGGTGGTGCTACTGCTAGTGCTAGTCCTGAGACAAATGAATATGATGGATCGCAGACTCAAAGTCAACATGAAGATGAAGACATTTTTGAATACCCGACTCAGAATGAAGATGAACCTGTTAGTACTAGTCAGTTTCCGGATCTTGAGTCCATTTGGGATATAGGAGCCTCAGACAGTCAGACTGAATCACTGAAGTGAATTAGCAGTCAGTTTATAGGTATTTATAATTATACTACAATTCTTGAGTCATATTACAATTTCAATTTGCAAAATTGCAATACTATAGTTGTCATTGATGATTTTTTATATTGTATTCCTTGAATTTGTCAATCAGAAGTAGAACGGATACTTATTTCATATTTTTAATTGTGAATTTGAATTATTACTAAACAATTGAATTATTAGTAAATTGGTATTTGGTTCCACATTATGTAACATGTTGAACATGAAATGCAACAAATTTGTGTCACAAGATCCATAAAATTATTCATATTGCATAACTGTTACTGCTAGAACCTTTGTTACCTTTCTACTGTTCTACATTAAATGCTTAAAATGATGTTCATGGCGATTACGGTTTTGTGTTTGTTTTTTGTCTTAGTTGGCTAGTAAACCAAAGTTGTCGTGCGTTGAAAATATAAGTTGTCCTCTATTTATTTGTCCATGTCAACGTCAAGTGTGGTCAAATGGTTGGTCAGACATGTTTAATGGTTATCGCTAGCTCACAGGTCCTTTATCATCAAGTCAGTTTAAGTCACGAGCTTGTGACTACTGGGAGATTTTAGTTGTTGCTAGCTCGCAAGATGTTTTGCACTTGACCATTTTATGTTGCGAGGTTGCGACTGGGTGTGATTTTATGTTGTCGCACGGTCGTGAGGTGTTCGTGGTTAAGTCATTTTAATTTGCAATCTGGCGACAGGTAAGTTTTGGTCTGATTTTATGGTCATCGCATGCTCGCGAGTTTGTAAGTCTTAAGTCAAAAAGTGTTGCGAGCATGCGATGGCGGTTAAGTGCCTTGTTATCATGGGATCACAAGGGTTTAAGTCAAGTTAAGTTTTGAGTTGTGAGCTTGTGATGAAATAAGTTATTTTGTTAGATCAACGGTTGTTGCTCACTCATGAGATTCTATGAGGATTCGTAAAAGGGGTTGTGAGCTTGCGATTAAGTGGATTTGGTAGCATTGTCACTAACTCGTCGATTCCTTTCCTGATTGTTATAACCAGTTGAGAGTGTGTGATTAAAGATGGGGATTGACACGTGGACTTGTTTGTCGGGTTCTGTAAATGTTTTGACACGATCGAGCCAAGATTTTGACATTTTTACAATTGCATTAATGCATTCTATCAGTTTAATTGAATTAATGCCACACTAGCTAGTTCATGCAAGTGTGGCAGTTAATGAGACTTGGTCACTTGAGAGAAGTGACGGCACCCAAATACCATTTTATGTTGCAAGGTTGCGACTGGGTGTGATTTTATGTTATCGCAATGTCGCGAGGTGTTCGCGGTTAAGTCATTTTAATTTGCGATCATACGATGTGGTTAAGTCGCTTGCTCGCAGGTTTTGAAGTTGTTTAGCATTTAAAGTTGTGATCTGGCAACAAGTAAGTTTTGGTCTGATTTTGTGGTCATCGCATGCTCGCGGGTTTGTAAGTCTTAAGTCAAAAAGTGATGTGAGCATGTGAAGGTGGTTAAGTGTCTTGTTGTTGTGGGATCGCAAGGGTTTAAGTCAAGTTAAGTTTCTAGTTGCGAGCTTGCGATGAAATAAGTTGTTTTGTTAGATCAACGGTTGTCGCTCACTCGCGAGATTATTTGAGGATTCGTAAAAGGGGTTGCGAGCTTGCGATTAAGAGGATTTGGTAGCATTGTCGCTAACTCGCTAACACATGGACTTGTTTGCCGGGTTCTGTAAAAGTTTTGAATGCCAATCGCCAATCAAATAGAAGGGCATGAATTCAAATTTTTCTCGAGTACTTCAGTTTGAAGTTTGAATTAATGTCATTATGCCACAATAGCTACTAGCTAGTTTATGCAAGTGTGGCAATTAATGAGACTTGAGACTTGAGAGAAGTGACGGCGCCCAAAATTCAAATCGTAAATACCATAAATTTCATGATCAAGCCAAGGTTTTGTATAATTGCATTAATGCATTCTATCTTCGAGGTAATCCAGTGAATTGAACAACATTGGAGAATTCAGAGTGTTGGGTGTGAGAAAATTTCAGAAAATTGGTTAAGTTTTTCTCCTGCAGCTAAAATAAGCCAGGCGACAAGTGGTGCTGGAGGTTCCAAGCCCAAGCCCAAGCCCAAGGCCACGACAAGTGGAGCAGATGGACCTGGAGGTTCCAAGGCCAGTGCCACTACCACTGAGGAAATGATGGTTAAGAAATACAAAGATGAATTTGTAGATTTGATGCCAGGGACTTTCGTTGCTTTGAATACAAATCATTTGGCATGGAGAAATTTATGGAGCTAATGCAGAAACCCTACCACTCTTAATATGACTGGTTCTGCTCTGTTTCAGTATTTCTGGAAAAATAGGGTTAAGGGTGTCCCGATGTCAAACCCTTGGGATTTAAATATGGAAAATTTAATTGTGCCAGATGTGTATGTTGATGTGGATTTGATCAAAGAGTTGGGAAAACGCTATTGCCCAGTATCTAGGGTAATCAGAAGAAAGAACCAGTCTGCCCTAGTTTCAATTTAACAGAGCTAGCTTTGTTAAAGCTTTCCAAATTACTGGTGTTGCATGTACAGATATAGATTCGGAGCGGATTGCAGAGGATTATGACAAATACAAAGGTGTTATCAAGAAGCATGCAATGCCCAGATACATGCCTAGGGTGAGTAAGAAGCCGGTTATAATTCCAGAGAGTATCGAACCACCATTTGACATCACACCTTTCCACCATTATATGCATTGTACAATCTATGGATTATGCAGAGTGTTGGGTTTTGATGGAGATTCAACAGTGTCACCTGAATTACTGATGATGGCTATGGACATTCAACACCCAGATGTTAACAAAGATTATGATTATGTGGGCTATGTGGTTGAACACATTCATAATGCTCTAGTTGAAATTCAGAGTGGTGCACCTAGCCCTACTTTCAAGCATTATTCATTGCTGATGCATTTAATCTTGTTCTATAATGTTGAGTTCATGGATAAAGAATTGGAGCTTTTCAAAGAAGAATTCGGTGTCTTAGTGCCAATACAAAGATGGACCTAGGTTTGGGACAATAGTTCTCCCCATTCTTCTTTCCTTTTCTTTGAAAATTGGATTGTTTCACCAATTATGGAAATGCTAGGAATAAATAGGGAACGATTGTCAATTAATGTTAGGAGAGTTTTGAGAACTTACCAGTATGTTCCAAACTGGCCTATTTCACATAACTAGGGGGGACTTTTATTTTTTTGATAACTTTACTATGATGAGAGTCTATGGGTGTCCTCAACCTCCCCATATTTTACCAAAATTTGTTCCAATTAGGATTGCTTTTATGGAGTTTTTATGGCAATTGACCCTAGTTGAAAAAGAATACCTTGATAAACACAGGAAGGGTTATTTTCTTCCTAGGCTTTGGGTTGCATCTGATTTTACCATTGGTAGGAGTTCCTTTGATGAAGTAAACAATTTCCTTAAATAGTATAGGTTGGTTAATGATGTGTCTAGATTATGTGATCCGGAACAATTTATTAAAGTTGCAATGTCGAAAATGACACCTTGGGCCATAATAAAGGACCATGAACCATTGGATGATGAAGACGTGGTTAAAAATTTGCTGAGAAAAGATGAAGTACAAGAAATGAGAAGAAAATGGAAAAATTTTATGAGAGTTGAAGCAGAATTGTTGGCTGCTGACCCTAGTTTCTCAGGTTTTTGCCCTAATAGCCCATACCTGGAGAGGATTAACAAAATGTTGAGTTTATATGAAACTCTAATGGAACAAATGCCTCAAATTCCAAAAGTGACTGCTCAGCAGCAAGACCCCCAAGATGGACATTCTTCACATGGCAAGAGGCCACTTAGTGTGTCTGTTGATGATGTAGAGAGTGGGGATGAAGTTCAATCTACCTGAGTGCCAGCTGCAAAGAAACAAAAAACCACTGAGGTTGGTACAATTGTGAGGAGAGACCCTGCTAGAGCAATTGTTACAGAACAAGGACACTACTTTCATCAAATAAGGACACATCTTAGAGAAGCAGGGAAGAATGAAGAACAGGGAGAAATAAACGAAGCCCTTGCTCAAGGCTTTGATGAGCGTGTGATGTTGTCAAATGAGTTCATGAAAGATGATGACTTTATTAAGTCAAATGATTTTAAAAAAATTTTGACAAGGTTGAAACAAAATCCGATCATAGAGGAAGCAAATGAAGAAAAGAAAGAGGAGATCATGAAGGCACTGCGGGAATATGATCCTGATAGGGAGGAAATATCTATGGAACAGGAAAGACAATTGATAAAGAGTACTGGTATGATTATGATGCCTGACTGGGATATCCAATCTATTTTTATTATTCATCAGATTAGGAAGCAAGAGGACCCAATGTTTAGAACTGAATTTGAAATTGGAGATGTAATAAGAGGATCAGGATTTAATCCTAAGTCAAAGACACTTGTTGCTTGGTCTTTGGCCCCTTCCACTCAAGAGCCCCACCTTCTAAATATCCAAGTAGAAAAGAAAGCTGATAGAATGATTTGGAACTTGCAGAACACAACTGACACAGAGATTGCATCATTTTTTACTCAAGTTTCTTTCATAAATTTATCAAAAATAGAGGATTTGTCAAGAAGATACACATAAACATATACCCAATTGATTGCATTGTCTAAAAAATATGAAGAGACACTGATGAAGAAGGGTGCTCTAGAGGAAGAGTTAGTGGAGTTAAAAGAAAAAATTGCAAATGAGCCCCCTCCAATACAGATTACAGAACAAGTACAAGAAATACCAGCTGATGTGACAGCAAAAATGGAGGAATACATAGGGAAAATTGAAAAGCTTGAAAAGGAACAAAATGTCAAGGCTATCTTTGTTGTGTCAGGAATTCTGAAACACAGGATTAGTGTATTGAAAGATAAATTGATGGTTGTGCATGATATGCACATTTCTTTGAAAGAGGCAAGCAAAACATCCTCTGAGGCTGTCGCTTTTCTTGGACCTTTGTTCAATGTTTGGTCAGGAAGAAGTAGATTAATGGATAAGCTAGATACTACAATGATGTATAGTGACGAGTTCCCTCCCAAGATCAGTGACACTAAAGACATGGTGGAGGTAATGAATGCAGCTTATGCATTTTTCACAGGGAAGGATGTGCTTATAAATGAAAAATTGCAGACATTTGGGGAAGGTTATAATAAATTGGTGCCTTCAATTTATGGTAGTAATGGAGATTTGAAATCAGTTTCTAATTGGACCAGCGAATTTGATTTGATTCTGGAGCAAGAAGAAATAATCAAGCATGTAAATGAACAGGTTGATGCTGATTTCCTTAACGGTCTGCTTGATTCACTGTTCAAGGTTGAGGTTGACCATGCAAAATTTATTGTTGAGTCCAGGGCAGTTACAAATGCCAGATGGGTAGATTCAGTTGCAAAGTTGGAAGAGGTAAAGGCATTCAGTTAGCCAACAGACAAAGAGGTGGATAGGTGGCAAGCCATGCTAAAGCCAAAGAAGAAATCTTAGGTTGACGTTGCTACCCAAGATTCCTCACAGTAATCCTAAGCTTGTTGAATCCTTAGGTTGAGGTTGCCACTTTTATTGATCAATGATGTTGAACTTGAAAACTCTTATATTAATATAGTTATAATAGCTCAACTGTTCAAGAATTTGATAAGTGCATAGTTGAATCACATTGTGAATTTACTTTCTGATATCATTATGAATATAATATCAATATCATTTGCAATTTGAGCAATGCGATCTTCACATAATTGTCTTTGTGTTGAATTTATGTTTTCACTGTGAATTGAATGGTCAAGGGTTTTTCAGTTTACATATGAATCTAGGTTGTGTAACTGTATTTAATGGCATTATTCATAATTTCATTCCTATTTATCTGCAAATGAATCTTATTGAATTTTATTATGAGGGTGTCTTGAATTGTAAGTGACTCTATGCCCTAGGATAAGGCACTGGTCTGTTATCTTGATGTTTTACTAATTATGTTGTATAATTGTATTCCTATCTAATAATCTATTATGGTGTTTAATACTTTCATTCTTACTACTCTTATGATTTTATATGCTATTGATGTTTATGTAATATATATGGAGGTGTTCTATGACTGTCAATAATCCGCCCACCAATTACAATGAGGTGAATCCTTAATTATTTAATATGATTCCAGACTATCAGAAATTTTGCATTCCTGGGCATAATAGGATTAGGAAGCATTAAATGAAAAATTACATATACCATAACAATGCAACAAATGAAAAAAATTAAATCTCATGATTCTGATCATTTGAAAGAGATAGAATTATACACAAAATAAATTTATATATAACTCTTTCAAGAACCTGCACAAACAAAGCTTGACACTAAATGCTTTTCATTTGCTCTGTAAATGACTATACAGTATACAACTTGCTCCCTTCACCTAGAGTCTAGAATCACTACTGGAACCAGAAAAGGAACCCCAATGACTATACAACTTGCAAAAATGCTTGAGCCATGCCATTATCACCCTGATGCCTTCATTTCAGATGGAATGTGAGATGTTACATTCTGTCCAAGTCCAATAGATCATTTCCAAATAGAGGAGGAAGCCTACATGCCTAGGAACAGAGAAAATGGAAAGAGGAACTTGAGCCTTCATGCCCACGATTAGGGAAAGTGGAAACAGGAGCTTTAGGGTAAATGTAATCTGTTGGGGGGGGTTGTAGCTTCCATGTCATCACAAAGATGACTGGCTGCCACTCCCCACCCAAACAAATCCTTCTTTCATTCCTATGTGGGCTCCTTCTTCAAACCCCTTGCCATCCTATGGCAAAGTACAAGCAAAGGATGTGCCATGCTTGGCCCTTCTTGACAAAAAAGGCTTTCACACCCCCTCTAGCAATCCTTCTCACTTTCACAACCCCTCTGACAATAAACAAACTCACATAGAAGAAAACAAAAAAACACCCATCTGGTATCACAGAGCACACAACAAGTACAACTCCATGCACGATCCTACTCAAACATCATCTTCCTTTCTGAGGAAAAAAACCACTCTCAGAAAATGAAAAAGGATTATTTTCTCTTCTACCAATTAAGTCACCACTCCATTGTATTTATAACATTTTCACACTTCATTTGGTGATGCTCATTCTGCATTCATGTGAAAAATTATCATTTTGGTGGTTTTCAACATGACTGTAGACTCTAGATTCCTAGAAGTCATCATCATGCCTATCAAATCCACTACATCCTGCTAAGGCTCATCTATTGTGAACGATTTTGTTCTGATTTTATTCCTCCTTTATTGGACAAATTTTGCTTCAAAATCCCTGACAACAAGCAACCTTAGCTCTTATTTCTCAGAGAAATCCGTGATCTCCCATCTGTAACTCAGAAGCTATCAAATCCTTTTATGCCTCTAAAACTGTCATCCTCGCTTGTCTAATCAACCTCGACTCAAGAGAAACCTTCAAACTAGTCCCTCAAGAACGCAAGCCTTAAAAATTTTAGGTTGCGAGCTAGCGACCAAATAGTTTGTGGTTAAGTTTTATGGTTATCGCCAACTCGCGAGGTAAAATGTCTGAAGATGTGATCAAGCCATGAGTTGGCGACAAGTTGGTTTTGGTTTACATTGCGAGGTCTCTATCTTTTTGGGTGTTAGCATTTTATGTTATCGAGCTGGAGATTGTTAGTGAAATTTCTTTGTTCGCAAGGTCTTGAGTTGGTCTGAGATAAACAGTTTTATGTTGGCGAGTACGCGACAAGGGTTAAAGTTACCACTATCTCCAAGTCGCTGCGGTGACGAGGACTTAACATTTGTGGTCAAGAATTGGCGAGTGCCAGTTCAGTTTCCCTCAGTCGCTAGATCTCGAGGTTAAGAAGGCTTAGAATTTTCAGCTTGCGAGTTGGAGATAGAGAGATTCGATGACTGTGAGAGGCAAAGAGTTGACGACTATGTGCCACGTGTTTTAATTACTTAAAGTTAATATCTTAAAATCACCAAAATTTTATTTTTATGGTTTGAAAATAGCTTGAAATCACCAATATTTTATTTTTATAATTTGAAAATAGCTTGAAATTGCCAATATTTTATTTTTATGGTTTGATAATAGCATGAAATCACCAATATTTTATTTTTATGGTATGAAAATAGGTTGAAATTGCCAATGCAAGTATTTTTCTGGTTTTAAAAACATTACCATTTGCCCATGCAATTATTTTTTGAGTTTTACAATAGTACAATTCGCCAGGATTTTTCACAAACTTTGAGCGGCCAATGGAGATTATTATTTTTCTCCGTAAACTGCAAAAATTCGCCAGTAAAATTAAAATTTTCCTCGGAATTATACAACTTTCACCAGGTTTTTACACCTTGTCCAAGGGGGGGTTTCTTAAAGTTTTCCCTGGTGATGAGTTACCATCCACCGATTGTTTGATGGTGCTGACACTTTAACGGTGCTTTTTGTGTTGTGTTACCAAGTATGTCCAGGTTCATTGAACCTAGGGAATTGGATTGTAATCCTATTGGACCGACATGAAATCAGATTCCTTTTTAAGGACATCATGTCTAGGGTTTTAGGTTGTTGATAATGTTGTTGTTGCGACAGTAGATATTGCGGCTAGGGTTTAAGGTGGTTGAGGAGTTAGAGAGAGTATGAATGTGTAGAAGATTGAAGTAATGTCAGAATGCATTAGGAACGAGCTATCAAGGATCTAACCAAGTAGTCTATGCTATTAGCTAGATCAATCACTTGTTGATTACTCACATCTTCGACAAGTCTGTAGCCCTTAACCGGGTAGGCCCAAAAGACTTTTGTAAATACTCTAACAAGGTGGTTCACATTTGTGGATCTAAAATCCTCTAGCAAGGTAGTCTTTAATTGGACTTATCTCCTAACAGAGATTGAGATTCCTAATAGGATCTGTTCTGGTAAAGAAAATTGTAAGACCTTAACTGGTCTGGTTCCTATTCTGCAGATAGTTACTTGTGAGTTCCATCTCACCGTGGTTTTTCCCATTTGGGTTTCCAGGTCAAAATCTCTTGTGTTATGGTGTTTGTGCTTTTGTGGGTGAATGCATTATTAGCTATTTGGTTTGCATGTGTGTTAACCGGTTTGTCTGCTAAACTGTTTTACCGGTTTACTATTAGTCAAGCAAAGTGTTTAAGTGCAAAGATTTTTGGCATACTAATTCACCCCCCCCTCTTAGTATTCATCAAATCCATGGCCGATCGAGAAGGATGTTGCAGGGGAGATCAAGATCTAATACTTGGCAAGGGGTTTCAATTATGATAGGGCCCACTTGAAGAGGTAAGGTGATCATGCCCTTTGAAACTGTTGTTGCATCGTCATATGCTTTTTTTGTGATCCTTCCTAATGTGTCTACCAGGTCCTCAGAAAGTCCCAATTGTTTTATTAACTTGTATGTACACAAATTGAGTCTGGATCCACCGTCTATCAAGATACATTTGACCTTGTGCTTATGGATAAGGGCTTCGATGTGCAAAGGTTTATTATGGTCTTCATCTGCAGAAGCATCATTGTAAATGAACACAAGGTGTTGTTGGGCACCAAGGTTTCCAATGAGAGCTTGGAATTGGGTAGCATTGATATTATCGGGAATGCGGAACTCAAGGAGGGCTTGTTCCAAAATTTATTTATGGATAGGGGAAGTCTTGAGAAGTTCTAGAATGGAGATCTATGCGAGGGTCTTCCCAACTTGGTCAAGGAGGTCATATCGACAGGTGGAAGACATGGGTGGAGGGTTTGGTGGGGGAGGAGCTCCTTGGACGCTGACTTTACCTTGGTGAGTGGTTACATTGCAATCATTCTGAGAGTAGGGGTGGAATGTGTAGTGCCTTGAATGACTATCCTAGCAGGATTAGGTCTGCTTTGGGAATGGGGAGGGTTAACTCCTTGGATATTTATGACATTAACATGATTGTCTACGGGCTCAATGCGACCTACTAAAGAGTCAAAGCCGGTTATGTGATTAGTGTAGTCATAGTTCACCGTGTTAGATGATGAGCCTTTTCCCTTATCATGTTTTGGGAAGGGTTCCTGGTACATTTTGAGTTTGTCATTGTTATTACTAGGTTTTGCATTTGCTACTTCAATTTCACCCCTATCAATGAGATCTTGTATGTAGATTTTAAGCTTCATGCATTTTCGTGTATCATGTCCCTTGATACGATGATACTCACATTATTCATTCTTATTATACCACCTAGGTTTGGGTTGATTGGTATCAAACGGGTGAGTGATCGGGAAAACCACTATGCCTACTTGAACAAGCTTTTGGAACACTACTTCAATAGGCTCAGCAAGAGGAGTGAAGTCTCTTGGAGTCTTGTTATTGGATCAGGGTGGTCACCCCTGGATTGAAACATTGTTGTGAGGCTTTTGGGATTGATTTTGATTATTTTGATTGTTGAATTGATGATTGGTGGTGGTGGGTCTTGGAGGAGCAGCCATGGTCTGGACCCATTTTGCATCAGTTACACCGTCATTGACTACGTTCTTGTTCTTAGACCAGAATTTTGGTTTATCATTATGATAAGAGGAAGAATTTTGAGTTGATCTTTGGTAGTGTTTCAAGGTTCCTTCCTCTAACAAGACACGTTCGAGGGCTAGGCCCTTATCAGTCAATTTTTGGAAATATTTAATACATTGAGATGTCAGAGGTCTTGAAAGTTCAAGTACCAAGTTCTTTTGAAATAATTCAATTTGGTGTTGTTCTGGCATGTCCCATTGGAATTTCTTGATGATGTGTTGCCATCTTTGCAAGAAGTTAGTGAAAGTCTCTCCGGGCCTTTGCTTTGTGTTACACAAGTCCATCATGGAAACATCATTAGCCATGTTGTAGGCATAGTGAGCCACAAACTTCTCTGCCAAGTCTGGGAAGGAGATAATGGAACCTCATGGTAAGGACAAGAACCATGTGAGGGCATCTACCGTGAGACTCTTAGGGAAGAGTCTTTGAAGGTATGGGTCACTATAGGATACCTCTTGGCATAGGATGTGAAATTCCCGGACATGGTCTCGGGGGTCCCATTTTCCCTCATACTTGGTGAATTTAGGGATCTCAAACCCTAGGGGTAGGGTGCAACTGATATAGACGGGTCATAAGGACAAGGAAAAAATTCCTAAAACGAGTAAGGTTTCCTTTTGTTAGTCCCTTCTTTCATGTCCTTGATGATTTTTGTCATGTCCTTAATTTCTTTAATGAGGTCTTGTTGTGGATTTTGGAAATGATGGATTGTGTTCACCCCTAGAATCGGATGAGTAATGGAACGTAAACCACCACTAATGTATTGATATGATGAAGAAGCGGGGATGTGAGATGTGATGACCAACATCGCAGGGACTTGAGTGACAATGGGTTACAACCCACAAACTATTGTGACAGGATTAAGTGCGGCTCGAATGAGGTTAGAGACATTGTGGACGGGAATGGAGGTTTGTGGAATAGAAATATATGGTTGAGTATAAGAAGATGGTATAGAGGCATGTTGGAGAATAGATGAGATCGGATTTAATGGTGGTATAGATGGTAAGGAGGAAGAAGGTGGAATGGAGACCATGGGGGAAGGTGTCGTGGGTGTTATTGATTGAGTTTGAATAACAGGTGTGGCATTCTGTGTGGGAGCAAGGTCTCCTTGTGGTTGTTGACCAAGGGTGGATTTATCAAAATCAGGTGGGAGTTGAGCTCCATTTTCAAGGAGGGTCTTTAGAAGCGCAGTAGGATTGTGTTGGATAAATTTCTCCAACATCTCTTGATTATAAGAGTCTGGTAGGAAAGTTTGCACTTCCAGAGAGAGTTCATCTTGGTCAACCAAATTAGGATTTTGTGTTTGATTTTGAGTGCTAGGTTGCACACTTTGTGTAGGATCTTCATATTGGACACTAGTGTCTGGCATACCATATTGTTGTTTGGCCATCTTTTTCTTTTGAGATCGATTTGTGACCATACAAGAATAACCTTGGAAAAGATTGAAGGAGGAATTTTTTGATGAGAGGACTTAGCAAGGCTCTTGGATTCTTGGATTTGAATTTGATGAAAATGGATTTTTTTCTGATTGATAGGGTCCTTGGATTAGGACCCGGATTTTATTAGGATTGGCATCCTAGTCCTTGGATGAGGATATTAGGTGGGAGATGAAACCACAAGCGAGGTAATGACCAAGCTAGGTAGAATTTAGACCTTGGAATGATGATTAAAAGCCTTTCTTCCACTAAGGGTTGACTAATGACCCTAAGCAAAGCAAAGATGTAATTTAAGAGTCTTGATTGAATCGAAGGATAATGCAAAGGTACTAGGAGAGGATTCTTCTTCAAGCACAAAAGCCAAGTGATTAAGGATGAGGTCTAAATGAAACTTCACAAGGTATGCAACCTTAATATGAGGTTAAATTGGATTAAAGGATGATTTGATTTGGATTTTGAGAATTAATTTGATAATTGAAGGTGATTGATTTTGTGATTGATTTATGTGCTAAGTCCTTAGGAAAAGATTGAGGATGATTGATTGAAGAGGGATGATAGTGATGATTAGAATAAATTTGGTGACTAGGTTATCTTTGGCATGAACATGACTCAATAGATGATTAGTTCGGATGGCAAGTTGTGTGAAGGGACATGACCACCCTGATTTTGACGATAGTTGTTGTTAAAAGACAAACCTGAACCTTGATGGAGGGCACGGACTCTTAATTCATCACTAGCATCAAACTCATTGCTATGACCATGGACGTAATCATGGTAATGATGCAAGAAGGTCCTATGTTTAAGCAAGAGTTTGTGGTTTGTATACCAGAATTTCTGACATCTAATGAGTTGTGCTTGTGTGAGCTTCTTCTTCTTGATAGTTTGATGGATTGACTTCTTTGGATGCTTGTACAACTTAGGTTTATGGAACATGAGATGGATGTAGTTTCGACACAATTAGGACTTTGTGTGGATAGTGACTAGGATGTGACTTGGATGATTGTTTTCTTTTAGACAAATGTTTTTACAAAGTGTTTGAGGATAATGATGTGTTTTAGTCTACTCTTGGCAAGCAAGTATCAAGCAAAGAAAACACAATGATCAAATGAATTTTAGCTCAAAGACAATCATGCTCTTGTACAACATTCTTAACATTGGCAAGGACAATAGTCATTGGATCCCAATCGGTTTCCCAGCTACGCTTACCCAAAGTAGACACTTAGATGCTTGACCCCACTGGCTCCCCTCCACAACACTCACTTCTCTAGGGTAGCCAAGCATCAATTCGCATGAAAACTCCTCATGGCAAACTTTGTGTCTCTACTAAGGGCCATGAAAATATGGGCGGCTTCGGAGGTCCGACCTCTTGCACCAGTGAATAGAAGGTTTTTGGCCACTATGCACAAGGTGTTTAATATGTCTTCTCGTTAGGAGCTACCCTTCGCAATTGCGCAAGCGCAATTGAGGCCTATAGCCCAACGAAGCACCAAGAACTTAGAAGTCACGCAAGGGTGATTGAGATCTCTAGGATCCTACTAAGCACCCAATGTGAGAGTGAACTCTCATATAGCCCCAACCATTGACCCTTTCATCCTCAATGGCATATTTATTATAGTGAGTTGGGAACCCTAGGTCCGGGTGTACTCACTTGGGTCGTTCCCCTCTTACCTTCTCAAAGAGAAAGTTGGGAGGGCAGGCCTGCTAAAGGTAAGCATGCAACAAACATGAAAAACTTGGAGGGTCTGGATTTCTGATCATCTAGCTAGACGAGAGCATACTCTCCTACCTTTACGCTTTTCAGAAACACAAAAGACAATGGTTCATTTATCCTCTAATTAGGTCTAGGTGCCTAGTTAAGAAAAGACACAATATTTGGTTGGAACTCCTAGGCAACCTGTAAAACAATTCAAATTAGTAGTTTTTTGTGTTTCATAGGTCTTAGACAATTGAAGAAGCTGCAACACTAAAAAAAAGAAAAATCAGTAGTTACTGGCCTGCAGAAACAGCGCTTGCGCTGAAATGCAGTCAGTCTCATTGAATGCCTACGCAGGTGCCAAAACGCTTGCGTACATGTCGTAGTTAGCAGAAACCTAAACAAATAAAAAGCAATTAACAAAAACAAAAATCACGATTTTATACTTGTCGATCGCGATGTTCTAGATCGGTCGCGATGAAGCACCTGCGCACGTGCTAAACCGCATTCGCTCACGTCAAGATGCCTACGCTCGTGTCGAGACGCCTGCGCTCGCGTTGAAAGACTGAAACCAGGGAAAAAGGTTAGCGGTCAAATTTTAAAAACAAAATTTTGCAGAGGGCGGGACTTTTGAAAACGGTCGCACTGGTGCAATTTCCCCTCGCTAAAACGCGTTCGCTCGCGCTAAAAAGATAAACAAAATTAGCAAATTTCATAAAATGACAGCTGGAAAAAAATAAATTGAATTTTTAAGTGTTGGCTTGCGCTAGTGCGCCTGCGCACGCGTCGAAGCGATATGTCTATCGCACTAAACCTGAATCGCTCACACTGATTTGCAGTCGCTCACACTATTCTGATACCTGCAACTTGCAAACTCACAAAAACTCAAAAAAACATTAGTTTTAGGAACGTGTGTCCCACCGGGCGTGCCAGAATGAAGATGGTAAAAATGCAGCAAGGTGAATTCAAGTGGTCAGTATGCAAACAAAACACTAAAGGATATTAAAACATGAGACATGAATAAAACCAAATAAATACATGAAGACAATGCTTATACCTTGCAAACCTTTTACCTTCTCCCTTGGATGGAGCTTGGATGAAGTCGAAGTGCGCCCAAATGCCTCCAACGTGATGTTGATTTGCTCCTAGATTGCTTGATGTGGTTGGCTCTCTAACATTGTGCACAAAGGGATGTAATGGATTAAGGATTTGAGGATGCAATGGCTAAGTATGGATGAGAAGTAGCTTTGGCATGGTAAGGATGCAAAGATGATTTCCTAGGCACAAACTAGCAGCATGGATTTGCTAAAATTGGAGATAATATGTGAGGGGATGGAGTCCTCAATTTATAGGGAGAGAGGAGGAGAAATGAAGGGATAGGATTGTCCCAAGATGGAGGGTCAGGATTCCTTGTGAGCCCACACAAGGCCTAAGAGTAGGTGTGGAGACCAAGAGATATGCCTTAAAGGCATTTCTTGTCTCCACACTCCTCAAGGTTTATTGGGAAGACTTCTCAATGTGCCTTGAGAAGAGAAAGGGATAGGATATTTCTTGAGGGATGGAAAGGAAGAATTAAAAATTCTTCAAAAGGGGTGCTCATGGGGATTGGAGGAATAAGGAGGAATTAAAAATTCCTTGGAAGATGAGATGCCTAGAGGAATGTGAGATTTTGAAAATCTCACATTCACCTAGGAAAAGACCATTTAAGGAGAGTGGTTGGATGGAAGGGACAAGGATTTGACTTTGTGGCTAATCACGATGATTAGCCACTAGCAACTCATTAGGAGAGAGATTACAGGAAAGATTAGGTGGGATTACGGCAGATAAGATTTGTAGGAGGATTTGACTAGGAGAGAGAATGAGTGGAGAGAATTAAAAATTAGAAAAATAATGCTAAGTGAGCTTAGGGAGTTTCTAGAAGAATTTATTAGGTTAATGATGGATTAGGAAAAAGGTGATTTGTAGGAATCACTTAGATTAACTAATCAATTGAAATTAATTAGTTAAGAGGAGAAATTTGAGGAGATTTCATATTGAGGATTTTTAGAAGAATAAAAGGGGATTGATTTATTAAATAAATCAATCAACAGACTATAGTGACAATATTAATTATAATTAATTAATATTGAGGAGGAATTGAAAATTGGCATAATTAATAAATTAATTATGTCAGAAACTTAAAATAATTAAAATAATTGTTTTTAAGTGTCTACACATACATACACATATATATGCATACATATATATATATATACAAATATATAAATATATATGTGTGTGTGTGTATACACATACATATATATATATATATATATATATATATATATATATATATATATATATATATATATATATATATATATATATATGTGCATATATATACATACATACATATATATATATATGTACACATACATACACACACACACACACACACACACACACACACACACACACACACACACACACACACACACACACACACATATATATGTACACCCACACACACACACACATATATATATATATGTACATATATGTACACACATGTATGTATGTATGTATACATACATGGTTTTTAATTTAGTTTTTTATTTTTGTTTATGTTTTTTATTCTTATTTTTATATTTTTGTCTTGAAACTGCATATGAAGTATGGAAAAAACTTGAAGAGATTTATAGCTGTGATGAACATGTTAAGATTGCTAAAGAGGAGAGCCTAAGAGGAAAGTTTGATGACATGAGAATGTCTGAAGGTGAGAATATCTAGCAGTATGGTCAAAGGATAAAAGAGATAGTTGGTGAAATAAAGAGTGCAGGAGGGAAAGTGGAAGATGCCACAGTGATCACTAAGGTACTGAGAACCATGCTACCGGTCTATGCTATCTGAGTTGCAGCTATGTAGGAGTTGAAGTCCATTGACAAAACTAAGGTAACTCTTGACTCTATCATTGGCAAACTTACTGCTTTTGAATTAAATGGTTATGATGGTAGTGTACAGAAATCAGAATCTACATTCATAGCTTTTGTCTCTAATCCATATGTGAGAAAAAGTAGAAATACTTGTCATGGTTATGAATCTAGATCCAGCAAAGATGCTGATGATGAAGATATCTTAGTGGAACTTGAAGCATTGTTGGCAAAACGACTTCCTAGAGGCACCGGGAAATATAGAGGTAAACTACCTTTAAAGTGTTTTGCATGCAACAAGATTGGTCATATAGCAGCTAACTGTCCTAATGGTGAAAATGAATACAAGAGAGACAAATTCAAGAATTATAAGGGAAAAGGCAAGAGAGATTGTCTTATTTCTATTGATAGTGGTATTACTGATGAAGAATCTAATCATGATTCTAGTGAAGATATTGTGTTTGTAGCTATTAAGGAAGAGATGTCAGATTAGAAGGCAGTAGTGTCCAGGATGGATAACTCTGATGATTGGATCATTGATAGTGGTTGTTCACATCACATGACTGGTAATCGGAGCAAGTTTATTTCCCTGAAGGAATTTGATGGCGGTGTTGTCAGATTTGGTAATGACTCACCCTATATGGTTAAAGGTAAGGGAATTATTTCTCTTAATGGGAAGAGCAGTGTTGATGATGTCTATTGGGTTGAAGGCCTAAAGCACAATATTCTGCATGTGGCACAACTTAATGATAGAGGATACTCACTGGAGTTTAGAAATAGTATGTGCAAAATCTTTAACAACAAAGGTGAATTGATTGCAACCAGGAAACAAACCAGAGGTAATATATTTCATCTTAATCCTAAAATTAGCAACTGTTTGATTGCAAAGATAGATGATAGTTGGCTTTGGCATATGAGATTTTGTCATATAAACTTTGATAACATTGTTAAAGTGAGAAAGTCCAAGATAGTAAGAGGTATGCCTTAGCTAGACAAACTGGTTAATGCTCTTTGTAAAGAATGTCAGTTAGGAAAGATGACTTATTCAACTTTCAAGAGCGAGTCCTTCTCAACAGAGCACTAGTTAGATTTGGTTCATACAAATATATGTGGAACAATAAGAACAAGAAGCATTCAAGGTGATAGATATTTCATGATCTTCAATGATGATTGTTCAAGGATGATGTGGGTCACATTCTTGAAGGATAAGAATGAAGCTTTTGATAAATTCAAGGCATTCGGGGCCTTAGCTGAGAAAGAGAGTGGCAAAAATATAAAATGTTTGAGAACAAATTAAGGCGGTGAATTTACTTTTGAGGAATTAACTAAGTACTAATGAGAATGGTATCAAGTGGCAGCTTTCTGCACCAAGGACACCATAGCAGAATGGTATAGCATAGAGGAATAGTTGGTCAGTGGTTGAAGCTTCTAGAATAATGTTGATACAAGGAAGTGTAGCGAAAACATTTTGGAAAGAAGTTGTAAGTACATCTGTCTACACAATGAACCGAATTTTGATGAAAAGAGGTAAGGACAAGACCCCTTATGAATATTGGTATGGGAGATCACCTTGTTGGCATTTTGATTATTATGTTGTGATTGTCATTGATGGACACACACTTGCTATGAGATCACTTTGAGAATGTATGAATTATGCTCAACTGGTAATTGTTCCAAACCGATATCATGTTGTAGTCTTTAGACTACTGTTGTTATGCAGAAAGTGTTTACTAATCTCAAGCAGTATAAAGACCCAAGCGGCATAGAGAGATCAAGCGGTTTAAGGATCTCAAGCAGAGCAGAGCAAAGGAGCCAAAAGCAGCAGTTATCTTTTTCCCAATCTTCAATTTTTGTAAACCAGTAATTCGTTAAACCGGTATTACTCTGAGTTACCAACCAGTAACTAGAAAGTTGGACAAACTGGTTATACTCTGTGATGAGTTACCAACCGGTATATTTGTGTGATGAGTTACCATCCACCGACACTTTGACGGTGATTTTGTGTCGTGTTACCAAATGTGTCTAGATACAATGAACCTAGGAACTTGCAATGTAATCCTATTGGACCAACATGAAATCAGATTCCTTTTAAGGACATCATGTCTAAGGTTTTAGTATGTGTGTAGCTGAGAGGGTTTGTGGTGGTTGATGAGCTCTTGAATGTGTGATCTTAACTGAGAAGATCAAGTTTGTAAGTTGTAACAGAGTAAGGAGTTACTGAAGACTGAAGTAATGCTGAAATGCATTAGCTATGAGCTACAATGGATCTAATCAAGTAGATTGTGCCATTTGCTAGATCATTCACTTGTTGATTACTCACATCTTTGACAAGTTAGAAACCCTTAACCGGGTAGGCCCAGAAAAGCCTTTGTAAATCCTCTAACAAGGTGGTTCACATATGTGGATCTGAAATCCTCTCACAAGGTAGTCTTTAATCGGACTTATCTCCTAACAGAGATTGAGATTCCTAACATGATCTATTCTAGTAAAGAACATTGTATGACCTTAACCGATCTGACCTTAACCGGTCTGGTTACTATTTTGCAGATAGTTACTTGTGAGTTTCATCTCACTATGGTTTTTCCCATTTGGGTTTCCACATCAAAATCTCTTGTGTTATGGTGATTGTGCTTCTATGGGTGAATGCATTATTTGCTATTTGGTTTGCATGTGTGTTAACTGATTTGTTTGCTAAATTGTTTTACCGGTTTACTGCTAGACTATTAAAGTGTTTAAGTACAGTAATTTTTGGTATACTAATTCACCCCCCCCCCCTCTTAGTATTCATCAATTGGTATCAGAGCCAACCTTTCTATAAGTCTAACCACTTGGAAAGAGATATGGGGGAATACACTGTGAGGGAACTTACTCATCGGCTCACTCAGTCTAAGCAAACCTATGATGAACTTATGGTCAAATATAAGGCCTCTCAGGTAAAAAGAAGAGAGCATGCTGAAAATCTGATGGAGCTAACTGAAAACAGTTCTTCTGATGAAGCGGACATGGAAGCCATAATTCAAGAAGTTGAAAAACTGAATGAGTCAATGCCAACCTAAGAAGGGAACTTGAAGGTCTAACTATCAGAATGTGTCAAGAGCTTGAGAATCGAAGGAAAGCTGAAGATCTGGTAAAAGACAAAGATAATGAGATCTCCAAGTTGAAGCAAGAGATTAGTGCACTTACCGCTAGTCTTCATGGAAGCAAAATGGAAAAAGAAGAAGTACAAGGTGAACTGAATATGGCTATCTCTGAGAATGCAACCTTGAAGGAATCAAATGCTGCCATTTCCAAAGAACTCACTGAGTCAAAAGAAATACTTGCCAAATTCAATAAGAGCATTGTCAAGCTAGAGCAGAAGCTTGAATCAGCTAAACCGGTAAAGAATACCAATGGACTTGGTTTCTCTAAATATGAGGAAGGAGAGACCTCTGGAACAAAAAGTGGAGCATCAAAGAAACAATCGGCATCAAAGGATAAAGGTAAGCAAAAGTTCAAACCTGTTTGCTTTAACTGTCTCAAGGAAGGACACACTGCTAATGTATGTAGAAGTAAGGCTTACAATAATTTTCCTTATTTTCTAAATGATAAGCCCAGATCCAATAGATTCAATGGTAATTGTTATGTATGCAACAAGTTTGGGCATAGAGCATTTGAATGTAGATCTGTCATGCACAATATCGGAAGGTATCCTCAAAAAAATCAAGGAGTTTTTCCTGAACCCTCTGGGAACCGGAACCCAAACTGATTTAATACCTATAGTCATCAATCAGGTAGCGGTGGCTATCAAGCAGCAACCAGATGGAGAGCAATCTATGTGATTTGTCATGGTCATGGTCAAACTACTGCAACATGCAGAAGGAAGAATGGAAACATGAATAATGGACCTTGGAGAGAACCTGGAATGGTTTGCTATCACTGCAACAAATCGGGTCATACAACAAGATTCTGCAGAGCAAGAAAGAGTATATCTGATGATATACCAGTCACTTTGGGAGGAAAAATTGATGTTGAAATTGTTCAAGCAGATATGAAGAAAACCTGGAAGAAGAAGCCAGAAGAAGTGATTCCAAAAGAACCGGTTTCTGCACCAAGTGTGGAAGTCATTGAACCGACAAACTAAGCATTAGAAAAGCATAAGGGGATCAAACGGTGAAATATCTTGAACCCCCAGTTGACATCGGTAAAAAACCTTCACCGGTATGAGATACCTATAAGATTGGTAGAAGATCGGAAATGGTATAAGGCAAAATTAGGGTTTACACCCTAATAGTGGAGCATTTATTATGGTAGGTGGAGAATCTGTTTAAAAGGAATTTTCAAATCATTTCTCACTATCATTTTCTCGAGCAATGAAGTTTTCAAGTGTAGAGTGAAGAAAAGCGATTTACATTGTGATTCAAGGAATTTATCAAAAACCTGAAGAAGAATCTAAAGCAAACATCTATTGGAGAAGTGTAGAACGCAAAGCAGTATTTCAGTAACCGAAGGAGTGTGGAGTGAAGTTCAAATTGCGAAGCCCTAAATTTTGATCTACGAAGGTATTTTTCAAAATTCCCTGTTTATCATGGCTTCAGCATCACATGCTAGCTCTAGTGCACCCGTTGATTCTGTAGACTTCATTCAACGGAAGGCAAAATACAATGCCCTATCTCAAATACCCGTTGGTGTCATAGTGGAAGAAGGCATTTCAGATTTCATTGACTGCAAGATTGAAGACCTAGGATCTCTGATGATCCATTCCCAGTTGAGTCTGTTCTGCGGAAAGGATAAGAAGATCAAACTGGAATTCAGCATTCTGGAAAAGAAGAAACTTCACAACGCAACCTATTTTCTTGAATAATTTTTGGATGATCACATTCGAATTATTCTGAGCAGAGTACATGGTGATCAGATGTACTTAGAGCAGACGCATGATATCACACCAGAAGAGATTCATGTTGTCACCAGTTTCTGCAATGTCGGTGAAGTGCCAGCCTTAAGAAAGATTAGCAAGACATAAATGACTAAGCTCGCCAGTTCTATGAGTGATTCACAAGGAATGACTGTCAATTAAATCAAGGAAGATATTGTCAAATATGCATGTATGGTGATAGGATACCAGACGTTCTATGCCAGCAAAATCAACTCTGTCTCTGCTGCAGTGGTAAATGCCGCCTACAGGATGATAAAGGAAGATGCATCATTTGATCTGTGCACCTGTATGCAAAGACAACTCCTGTTGAACCTCAAGTCAATCAAATAGGACAATGCCCTGAAATTTAAGTTTGGACAACTATTGGTTGGGTTGTTCTTCTACTTTCAAGGCTACTTTCTAGGAGTAGGTGATATTCAGTGGTCTGCTGACCAACCAATGACAAAGAAAATCAAGGAAAGCCTACAAGCAGTTGGAACCGGCTATCCGGAAGTGCTGAACAAATATTTTGATGAGTTCATATGCAAAATGAACCAAAGAGTAAGAATATCCGGTGATATAGTCAAAAAGTATGAGGAAGACATCTGCTTCACCATCAAATTCGATGAGTGCATAATGGAGGCGGTTGAGCCTAGATAGGAAGAAGTGGAACCAATGGGATATGAGGTAATGAATGACATGTTAGATGGGTATGCCTCTACCCTAACCACCTCACCCCTTGATCCAAAGGAAAAGAGAATCGTCACCTATTTGGAAAGGGTTACACCAATTCAAGAACCCTCAGTAAAGAAGGGAAAGGCAGTGCCTTCAGCATCGGCATCGGTTACCATAGCAAGTCCCAAAGTGACCAAGCGGTCACCAGCAAAGAAGAAACCGGATGCGGCACCTGCCAAAGTCTTTGAGAGGAAGCGGAAGACAAAAATCAATACACCAGACTCAGAGGACATTGTCTCTAAATAACTTCCTAAGAAGACTAGGCAAGCGAGGAAAAAGACAAAGAGTGAACCGGCATCATCTGCACCGGTAAATATTGATATTTCCTCTTACAAACCTTTGACACATTGTCAAAGAACAATTAAGAATATTAGAAGAAAAGTACTTGGTGATTTAAAAGAGTGCTTTGATGATTTTAATGATGATGAAAAGAAAGAAGTTGAACAAGAAGTTATCAATTATTTATGCATTAATGACCGGTGGCAATAAGAAATTAAATCTGAGGCGCTTGATTCTTTGTATAATTCTTTAGACAACAAGTGGCGCATTGCCATAGAAAAGGAACAAGAAATAAGAGAGGAAGTATTTGCACAATACTTTCCTGATGTACCTAAAATAGAATTGTATGAAGTGGTGGAGAAATATAAGGGCCTCTTCTTCATGAGAAGAAGAAGACTCCTGTTATTGGAAGGAAAAGTTCTGAAAGTGGTCAAAGATACCCACTCCCTTGCTCAATCAGCTTTAAGACTACATGAAGTGGCTGAAGCCAATAAGAAAGAAAAGCAAGAACTGGAAATCACTCAACCGGATGAAGTGTACAATAGTGAAGGAGAACCGGTCACCACTCAAATGGAACCGATTGATGTTGATGCCTTAAACAGTGACAATGTTACTTTGGATGCACTAGTAGAAATAGAAGGTCAAGAGAAATAGGAAGAAGACAAGAGAAAATAGGAAGAGGAAGAAAAGAAGAAATAGGAGGAAGACAAGAGAAAACAGGCAGAGGAAGAAAAGAAGAAATGGGAGGAAGACAAGAGAAAATAGGCAGAGGAAGAGAAGAAGAAATAGGAGATAGAAAAGACAAAATAGGCAGAACAGGAAAAGAAGAAAGAGGATGAGAAGAAAAAGAAAGAGGAAGAAAAGAGAAAAGAAGAGGAAAATAAGAAATAAGAGGATGAGAAGAAGAAGAAGGAAGCAGAAAAGGAAGAGGAGAAGAGAAAGGAAGAGGAGAAGAAGAAGGAAGTGGAAAAGGAAGAGGAGAAGAGAAAGGAAGAGGAGAAGAAAAAGGAAGAAGAGAAGAGAAAGGAAGAGGAGAAGAAAAAGGATGAAGATGAAAAGAAGTGGAAAGAAGAGGAGAAAAAGAAGGTAGAAGAAGACAAGAAAAGAGCCAATGAGAAAGAAGAAGTGGCACAGAGCACTTAGATGGAGACTCCAAAGGCAACCGGTAGTCAAGCCAAACCGGCTGACATTACCAGTCCTATTGACCTCCTTTCTGCAAATGAATCAGAGCTACTGCAGAGCATTAAGCTTTCTCAAGAGTGATTGGATGCTCTAAGGAGGAAAAAGGAGGAAAATGTTATCCAAACTACAGTTTAAACACTCACCAATTTGATACCTGGTACAAACCTCCCCAGTACCGATTCCTCACTTGACCAATTAAATCTTCTATGTACAGTTGTGGAAGACCAGGTCCAAAGCTTGGAAGAAGTTGTAGAAACAAATGCCAAAAAGGAGTATGAAAAGGCTCTGAACATTGCCTTGGTGAAGAAGTTGAATGAGCTTTGGTCAGAACTTCAAAAGGCACAAAAGGACATCAAAGATGCAATGGATGAGGGCAATCAACTACTCAGCAAGATTTGTCAGCCTCATTTATTCTGTGATGATGTGCTCACTCAGAAGGACAAACTGCAATCTAATATGCAGTCATTTATTAGCAACTTCAAGATGCCATGTGATTCCTTCTCCGCATATGGACAAACTGCTCACCGGTTTCAAGTTCAGTCTGCAAGACTAGAGACAGAGATAAGCAACTGGACACATAATTTGCAAAAACTTCAACTGGTCCTACTGCCAAGACTAAAAATTCTCTAGAAATGCTACCTCAATATAGATGCCCTAACGGTTACTCAAGAGATGAGTACCATGGATGCCATGGAGGATCAGGTTTATTAGATGCAAACGGAGAATGAGGTTGCTACCTCATTGCTTGAATCATGGTCTTTATCCATGAAGACATTTATGCGAGATTTTAAATCAGTTTTTGACAAATTTCACTCTTTATTGTCATAAACTTTTAAAATCAGTTTTTAATGCAAATGAAACAAGGGTTTTTCAACTATACTTTGTCATTGTTGGCAAAGGGGGAGTAGTATTTTGTAGTTTTAAATTTTGATGCATGCTTTGCATACTTTCATGTTTATCTCAGTAAGGAAGTAGTATACATTGTATTTTCTACAAAAGGGATATTGTGTATGCTTAGGGGGGGTAATTTTACTAATGGCATAATTTTGTTGTAAAACACTTAGATATCAAAAAATTTCCTAAGTGTTGCCATGAATGCCAAAGGGGGAGATTGTTGGAATTTTTATGATTTTGTTATGATTCTCATTGATGGACACACACTTGCTATGAGATCACTTTGAGAATGTATGAATTATGCTCAACCAGTAATTGTTCCAAACTGGTATCATGTTGTAGTCTTTAGACTACTGTTGTTATGCAGAAAGTGTTTACCGATCTCAAGCGGTATAAAGACCTAAGCGGCATAGAGAGATCAAGCGGTTTAAGGATCTCAAGTGGAGCGGAGCAAAGGAGCCAGAAGCGGCAGTTATCTTTTTCCTAGTTTTCAATTTTTGTAAACCGATAATTCGTTAAACCGTTATTACTCTGAGTTACCAACCAGTAACTGGAAAGTTGGACAAACCGGTTATACTCTGTGATGAGTTACCAACCGGTATATTTGTGTGATGAGTTACCATCCACCGACACTTTGACGGTGATTTTGTGTCATGTTACCAAATGTGTCTAGATACAATGAACCTAGGAACTTGCAATGTAATCCTATTGGACCAACATGAAATCAGATTCCTTTTAAGGACATCATGTTTAGGGTTTTAGTATGTGTGTAGCTGATAGGGTTTGTGGTGGTTGATGAGCTCTTGAATGTGCGATCTTAATTGAGAAGATCAAGTCTGTGAGTTTTTAACAGAGTAAGGAGTTACTGAAGACTGAAGTAATGCTGAAATGCATTAGCTATGAGCTACAATGGATCTAATCAAGCAAGCTGTGCCATTTGCTAGATCATTCACTTGTTGATTACTCACATCTTTGACAAGTTAGAAACCCTTAACTGGGTAGGCCCAGAAAAGCCTTTATAAATCCTCTACCAAGGTGGTTCACATCTATGGATCTGAAATCCTCTCACAAGGTAGTCTTTAATCGGACTTATCTCCTAACAAAGATTGAGATTCCTAATAGGATCTATTCTGGTAAAGAACATTGTATGACCTTAACCGGTCTGGTTACTATTCTGCAGATAGTTACTTGTGAGTTTCATCTCACCATGGTTTTTCCTATTTGGGTTTCCATGTCAAAATTTATTGTGTTATGGTGATTGTGCTTCTGTGGGTGAATGCATTATTTGCTATTTGGTTTGGATGTGTGTTAACCGGTTTGTTTGCTAAACTATTTAACTGGTTTACTGCTAGACTATTAAAGTGTTTAAGTACAGTAATTTTTGGTATACTAATTCACCCCCCCACTCTTAGTATTCATCACACCTGATGTTAGCTATTTTAAGATATTTGGTAGCAAATGTTTTATTAAAAGAGGTGATTATATTAGCAAGTTTGAAGCTAAGAATGATGAAGGCATAATTCTTGGCTATTCCACCAAGAGTAAGGCCTACAAATGCTTCAACAACCGGACACATAGAATTGTTGAGAGTGTTGATGTTCATATAGATGAATGTCCAGAAGTCTTAGATGGAACCAGTTTAGAGAAAAAGGATGAAAATCCTTGCATTTTTCTTTTGGAACCTGAAACTATTAAATCAAAAACCGGTAAAGCAAATTCTGATATACTTGTTCAACCAGAACAAATAAATTCAGAAGAAGATGATAATGAAGATGTTGAAGTTGAACCTGAAGAGAAAGATCATGTTGTTCCTAGGTATGTAGGACTAAACCACAGTCCTGAGCAGATTATTGGGGATAAGGATGTTGGAGAACTAACTAGAAGGAAAATAAGAGAGAACTCTTGCATGATCTCCACTATTGAACCTAGAAGTGCTGAGGCATTTGGTGATGATTATTGGGTTAAAGCTATGGAGGAGGAATTGGATCAAATTGAGAAGAACAACACTTGGACCCTAGTACCCCAACCAGTAAATAAGAATGTTATAGGTACTAAATGGGTATTTAGAAACAAGTTAAATGAAGATGGCGTTGTAGTTCACAACAAGGCAAGATTAGTCTACAAGGGTTATGCTCAAGAAGAAGGAGAAGATTATGGTGAAACTTTTGCACCAGTAGCAAGACTGGAAGGTGTCAGAACTTTACTTGCATTTGCAACCCATAAGAAGTTCAAGGTATACTAGATGGATGTTAAGTCTGCATTTTTTAATGGGATATTGAAAGAAGAGGTATACATACAACAGCCTAATGGTTATGCATTAACAGATGAGAAAGACATGGTATGCAGATTGCATAAAGCTTTATATGAATTAAAGCAGGCACCCAGAGCATGGTATGAATGGCTTCATACACATCTGATGAAGATAGGCTTTGCAAGAACTAGTGATGATAGTAATATTTATCTCAAGTCTGAAGGAGATGAAATACTGGTCAGTGAAGTATTTGTTGATGATATTATTTTTGGAGGTAATGATGTCATGAGCAACAGTTTTGCAGATGAAATGAAAAACAAGTTTGAAATGTCTTTAGTAGGGGAAATAAAAAAATTCATAGGTTTGAAAATACAGCAAATGAAGAATGGTATTTTCATTACTCAATCTAAGTATATGAAAGAGGTTTTGGAGACTTTTGGCATGAGTGACTGTAAACCAGTTGGAACACCAATGGTTACAGGTTATAAGTTGTCCAAGGAGGATGCATCTAAGTCTGTTGATGAAAAGAAATATAGGTCAATGATTGGCAAATTACACTATGTTGTTCACAGCAAACCGGATATTGCCCATGTGGTTAGTATAGTTGCTAGAATTCAGAAGAATCCAAAGGAAGCACACCTGATAGCAATAAAGAGAATTTTTAGATATCTGAAAGGTACAATTGACTATAGATTATGGTATCCATATGGAGGAAACTTTGACTTGAAGGAATACATTGATGTTGATTGGGTAGGAAATATTGATGACCGAAAAAGCACTACAAATGGAGCATTCTTTCTAGGAGGAAGGCTAGTTTCATGGAGTAGTAAGAAGCAAAGTTGTACTTCATGATCTACTATTGAAGCTGAGTATGTTGTAGCTTATATGAATTGCACACAAGCTATTTGGATGAGGCACATTTTGGAAGGTTTTAAGATGAAGATCTCAGAACCTATAAATATTTTATGTGATAATACAAGTGCCATTAATATTTCTAAGAATCTTGTTTTGCACGCTCACACCAAGCACATTGAATTGAAGTATCACTTTTTGAGGGAAAAAGTTCAAAGTAAAGATGTTATCTTAGAGCATGTTTCTACCCAGGAGCAGTATGCAGATATCTTTATCAAACCTCTGCCTAAGACCACTTTTCAGTATCTTAGAAGTCAGTTGGGGGTTGTCCCTCTTCGTGAAGTTAGTTGAGCATGATGCTGATTTCATCAGTCCCTGAATTACTTGTAGAATTTTACATGGATTGATGAAGAAGTGGATGTATTCCATAGGGGGAGCATCAAGCTGCAGTATGTTGTTGATGCACATTGAAATTTGCAAATTACATGTTTTACTTTCAATTTGGCATTGTTGTCAAAGGGGGAGAAGAATTATGTGATTGGGGAGAAGAATTATGTGATTGAGGAAAAGAATTATGTGACTGGCAAAGGGAAACCAGCGACAGGCTGAAGACAAACAGAGCATGGTGAATACTTGGTAATGTAAACTAGGATTCCTATTCACCAATCACAGCAGCAATCAGAGGTGTTGATATTTGTATTGCCATCAATGCCAAAGGGGAAGATTGTTGGTATTTGCATGTAGATTGCATTAATGATATGTTATGTTGTCATTGATGTCAATTGAACCGGTAATGGTATTTATGATATTGTTGATATTGTTGTTGTCGTTGATATTGGCTTGTAACTGATAGGAAGAGCTTTGTGGAAGATGTTGTAAAGTGGTATGTTAAGTTTGTGAGTTGAACCGGTAAACCGGTGTATAAGGTTAAACCCGTTTCTATGCAATGTAGTTGGTAAACCCTACCAGTTGTTTTTTTGTTAAACCCTAATCGATCAAGTTTGTTGGTTTAAGATCTAATGATGAGCGATAATGATGGAGACACATGTGATCATTGTATGAGGATAAGTTCAGATTGATTTGGCGTGTTTCTTCATTTGTTTGATTGTCTAGGGAATGAGTAAAGTGGATTGCATCTAATGCATAGCGCGCGATGAGTTACAAATTCCGATGAAGTGGTGATCATGGAGCGGTTGGAATTTTTGTGAAGAATGTGAAAAGATTGTTATGATTTCTGACGGTCAAGATTGAAATGACTTGTTTGTAATCTCTATGAGAGAATTAGGTTTTTATTGTGTTATTGACCTAATTGATTTGTATTTAAGATCGATGAAGTTGTTTGTTAAAGTGTTGGCAAAGTGTTGGTTGAAACCAGTTGAGTGTGTGGCTGCCTAATCGAAGAATGGATCTGCAGTTTGTGTAGAAGCAGATTGAAGCTTAAAAGGATATGATCAAGCAAATGTAGTGCTATTCAGACAGATCAAGAAAACATGTTGTTTTCTAACAATTAGAGCATAATTGAAATCCACTAACCAGGTAAGCTCTAACAAGCTTGGTTACTTCTTAAATCCTCTCACAAGGTGATCCATTAGCTTGGATTCGCAAACCCTCTACCGAGGTTACTCCTAATAGGGTATTTTTCTTTTCATCAAGGAATTTTGTAAATCCCTTAACCGGGTGATTCCTAACAGAATCAGTTCTTAACAGGCTTGGCTCCTAAGAGGGTGAACTTCAAAAGATTTTAGATAGCTATCCTTGTGAGTCTCATCTCACTGTGGTTTTTACCTATTTGGATTTTCCACATATAAACATTTGTGTCAAGTGGTGAATGTTTTTGTGGTTATGATCTTATTTGTTGATTTGATTGATTACTTAACTATTCTGATAAGGCATGATAACATGAAGCATTGAGAGATTGAATATGTTGAGATATGATTAAGCATTTTGATGTTTACAAGATTGAAGTTGTTTACTGTTAAGTTGTTATAATAGTTAACCGGTTGATGTTGAGTATTGATCTTGATAGTGAAAGTTTACTTTGCAAGTTTGAATTTGAGATTGGGAAGTTTGTATCAGTTTTTCAGTTTACTGATTCACCCCCCCCCCCTCTTAGTATTCTACCGGATACTTATTCTTTCATCATACCATCAATATATACATGTATATGTATATATATACATTTATGTACATGTATATGTATATATATACATGTATGTACATGTATATATATACATATACCTGTATATATATACATATACATCATGTATGTGTGTGTGTGTGTGTTTATGTATATGTATATATATGTGAGATTTTGCCAATATCAAGGGCACAATAAAAAGCATAAAATAGAGACAAAAGAATGACGAGAACAACTGTATTCTCATCAATATGCAAATGATCAACTAGATTAACCAATACAATGAATATGGGCCTACTTATATAGGCAAGGCCATATGGATATGTGAGCACACAATCATTACATGTGTGTCAATGAGAAACAAGGGTAGGTAAGAAAAAGTAGGGGTAGGTAGGAGAAATAATATAATATTCCACAAGAGGTGGATGACCCACCGAATATGGAGTGTAACAGCAAGATAAGACCACAAAAGGTGGAATTTCTCCTACAAACTATATCCCTATGTGCACACTTCCCTAAGTGTCTCATATCCAAACTATGATGAGATGCATTATTCTAAGTTAACTTAAGTAAAGTGTAATAATATCCATGATGAATAATTATTTACACCAACACCCCCCTTTAAGTGCAACTTAGAAGAATGAAGACTCAAGTCAACAATGCACAATGGGTCCCAGCTACTAGGCCATGATAGGTACCCATGTACAATATGCAAATGCAAGCAAAAACAAACAATGCAATCTCTCATAAACGAAGAAAGGGAGAAAACCTAGTGGGAAAAAACTCCCCCCCAAAAGAGAGATGAATGTACAAAAGACTCTCAAAGAAGGAAGGACAAAACCTCAAAGAGGAAAAAGTCCCCCCATAAGAGAGGAAGGAGAAGTTAGATGACCCCCCCTGATGAGAAATCTCGCACCCCCAAGAGAGCTCGCAACTACTGGAACTTACTCTCAGTGAAAGGTTTGGTAAATATGTCTGCAACCTGCTCCGTTGTAGGACAATGCTGTAAATCAATGACCTGCTCCTAAATCAGCTCTCGAATGTAGTGCATGTTGATCTTGATGTGTTTGGTTCGCTGATGTTGGACTGGGTTCTTTGATATTGCAATAGCACTATGATTGTCACAATGTAGAACTGTCGATCGTGGAGTGGTGAACCCAAACTCTATTAGAATCTGTTGAAGCCAAATGGTCTCAGTCACTGCGTTAATAGCTCCTCGATACTTAGCCTCAGTCGAAAAGAGAGCAATAGCATGTTGCTTCTTGATCTGCCAACAAATGGGACCTGAAGCAAGGTGGAATTTGTAACCTAAAGTATACTTACGATCATCAAGATCGCCAGCCCAATCGGAGTCTATGTAACCAACCAAGTGAAGTCCAGTGCCTGTTGCATAGTGAATCCCATAGTGATGTGTACCTTGAATGTAATGAAGAATGCATTTGGCGACTTTTCAATGAAGCTCATGTAGTTCCTGCATGAAGCGGGAAACCATGCCAACTGCAAATGAAATTTCAAGGCATGTGTGAGTCAATTAGATGAGACTACCCACAAGCTAACAATACAATGTGGCATCAACTGGTGGAGAAGAGCACTGAGCCTCAAGCTTGACTCCTAAAAGAAAGGGAGTCTGTGCAGGCTTACAATCAGCCATATAAAAGCGTGCAAGAAGATCAAGAGCATACTTGGGCTGCAATAGTGTAATCCCGGAAGGTGACTGTGAAATCTCTATCCCAAGAAATTAGTGCAAAATACCCAAGTCAGTCATATAAAATTTGTCATGCAAAGCAGATTTGACCCTGCTAATGATGGATGTGGTGCTCCCTGTAATGATCAAATCATCAACATAGAGCACAAGTATCAAGTGTGATTCATCCTGTCGCAAAATGTAGACATTCAGATCGGAATGACACCTGTTGAACCTTGCTGAGAGAAGAAAGGAATTCATCTTGGCATATCAAGCCCTAGGGGCCTACTTAAGGCCATAGAGAGATTTCCTTAATCTGCAAACCAAGGAAGAATCCTGGATGAAACCCTGTGGCTTCTCCATATAAATCTCCTCATCAAGATCCCCATGAAGAAAATCACTCTTCGCATCCATCTGATGTACATCCCAACCATGAGCTACAGCAATAGCAAGTGTCAAGCGAATGGAGTTCATCTTGGCTACGAGCGCAAAGGTCTCAGTATAGTCAACACCTGGAACCTGAGAGAAACCTTTTACAACAAGCCGAGCCTTATACTTATCCACACTACCATCCACTGCAAACTTGGTCCGATAGATCTACTTGCATCGAACCATCTTTCTCCCCTTAGGGAGAGGGACTAACTCCCATGTGTTGTTCCTCATCAAGGAACTATACTCTTCCTCCATATCTTGGTCCCACTCAGGAACCCTTAATGCTTCCCGAAATGTCTGTGGATCGGAAGAGATAGCAAGGAAAGCATGTGGAAGGTCCCGATGTTGTGATCGAGTCCTCTGTGTATCTGAAGGATCTCCAACAAGAGAACTCGCTGACTCAAGTGTCTGTCGAGCCCAATGAAGTCTAGGTGAAGGTGGAGAACGAGGCTCCTCAACTGCAAGTGGACCCTGCGGAGGTGTAACCCTGTGAATCAGAGTTAAAGGAGTCTCATCATCTGAATAACTAGCATCACTATCAACGATGGAGGAAGGTGGAGGAGGTAGAGAGGCTAAGCTAGGAGAGCTTTCCTCAAAATGAACACTCCTCTCAATAAACACATCATGTGTCTCAGGATCCATCAATCGATATGCCTTAAAACCCTCTGGATATCCAACAAAAAGACAAGGCCTACTCTGAGGTTCCAATGCCTTGTGTTTCTATGGAGTAATGCAAGCCCATGTTGGACACCCAAAGACTTTGAAATGTCTCACAATCAGTTTCCTACCAGCCCAAGCCTCAAAAGGAGTAATACTTGTCAAAGCTTTGTGAGGAACCCGATTTTGGATGTGTGTGGCACAACTAATAGACTCTGCACAAAAGGCGGAATCAAGAGAATGTGCATGTATCATACAGCTAGCCATTTCTTTGAGATTTATATTCTTGTGCTCTACAACTCTGTTCTATTGTGGAGTGTAAGCATCAGAATGCTAAATATTAATCCCCTCAGATGTACAAAAATCCTCAAGTCTTTTGTTCACATATTCCCTTCTATTATCTGTGCGAAGAATCTTGACCACTTTCCCTTATTGCTTCTCCACATGAGCCTTGAAGTCTAGAAATCTATCAAACACTTTACTCTTATGAATAAGAAAGTAGACCCAAGTGAAGCGGGAATAGTCGTCAATGAAGGTGAGGACATAGGGGGCCTTACTAAATGAAGGTGATGGAAATGGACCTACTACATCATTGTGAACAAGTTGAAGAACTTCCAAAGCTCTCCAAGCTTTCCCCTTATCAAACTTCTCCTCGGGATGCTTGCCCATGGAACATCCTGAACATACACCCTCTGAAAAACTGATTTGAGATAGACCTGTGACCATGTCTTTAGTGCTGAGCTACTGAAGATAGCAGTAGTTGAGGTGACCAAACCACTCATATCATAGCTTACTTTCTAAATTTGAATGAGTAAGCAAGGCCCTAGAATGAGAACTTGGCACAAAGCGGGAGAATGAATAAAGTCTTGAGTTGTCATTGACTTGTCCCACTGCTACCAAGGCATCATCATCAAGTTCCTTTACCACAACTAAATCAGGTGTAAACTCAACCTTTTTCCCATTCCCATAATGAGTGATTTGGTAGATAGAGGGAAGATTGGTAGACAAGTTAGGAACATAAAGAACATTCTCAAATATTCCATCATCCATGTCAACTGAACATTTCCCTTCAACCTCAACTTGTGTATCATCACCTATGTAAATGTGAGGTACCTTTGATGGCTCCAATGAAGAAAACTTCTCCTTTGTAGAACCCATGTGATAATGTGAGAGTTGAGAAAGTACAACACCACGGGAGCTCAAATGATCTCTACAAGTTGAATAACTTGTTACAAGGAGAAGCAAGGAAGCAAATAACAAATAAAACAAATACACATAAAATATGCTCAAAAAGATGAGAGCTCAATATTCACAAAAATGTGTAATGTGATAATCCTTACAATACAATGAAAAGAATAAACCTCTAATAGGTCAAGAAACCTTGAAAAGGAAAACCTAGGCTTGCACATAATAATTAATAAAAGAATTAATTATTATGCACCTAAAGTTAGCTTAAGTGTAAAAGAGATAAAGGGAACTTAAATAATTACACAAATATTGTTTAATTAATCAAGTAAATACCCGAATACTCTAACACCCCCCCTTAAGCTAGACTTAGGGAGAAGCTAAAACCTAGAACAGCTACTGAAAGCAGGAAAGATGGGTCCCAGCAACAAGGCCTGATCAGGTACCCAAATACAACCAAATCTCTATGAACCGGAGAAATAGAGAAAACCACGTCGGAAAAAAACTCTACTCCAAACAGAGATGGAAAAAGCAAGAATATTCTGAAAAGATAGGAACAAGAGAAAATTAGAAGAATCACTAAAGCATGAATAACCTGCAAACATTGTCGACGAATAACTGTTGATCTGAAGAACCTCCACTGAAATAGAACATGACCAAGTAGAGAACATTGTAATCTGTATGAGTGCCCTCAAATGACACTACTCGAATCAGAAGGCAAACAAAGGCAAACAACTGAACTCGAAGATACAGATGGCATGAGAAACCAAATCCTGAAGAGTTTATCAATTGAACCACGGAAGCATTAGAACCAATAGGAAAAACCTCCCCATAATGCTGAAGAGGGAGAGGGACAGGTACATAGAAAAGAACGGCCAACAAGAACTGCACGACGAAGAACCAGGAACATCGTAGGCACAAAGAAATTACATAGTGTTGTGGAAGGAACACTCACTTGACACACAGCATGAGGCAAATGTCATGGAAGGAACACTCACTTGACAAAGGGATATGGCAAACAAAAGGCAAACATCAACCCCCCCATGGCACTTTATAAGTAGTGCATGTACAATAAGGCACAAGATGTGCATGATCCCAAGTAAACAATGCATGATAGCACTTTATCTTAGTGTGTTTGCATAAATGAAATGCTACAATTATAAGAAGACTTTAAATAGAAAGGAGAACCAAAACAGAGACATCCTACTCAGAGAAGAGATCCCAAGACCTGAAACAACCAAGATATCCACAAAGTGCTGAAAAAGAAAAAAAATGAAGAAAATATTCCTATAGCAGAATCTAGAAAGAAAACTCATATGTCTGGAAAGTACACAGGACAAGCTTTCCAACTATATAAAGTTTTCAAAAAATGCAGTTCGGATGCTCATTCTATGGCTCCCGGAGTGCAAAAAAGAGACCCCACTTTGACTGGAAAAAAACACAGTCAAATAACAAAATTGGAAAAAAAATTCTAACATCACAAGGTCTAGCTTGGAACCATCTTTCTAACACCTATTTGTTTTTTAAAAAATGACTCTGTATGCTCAAGATATGGCCAAAAAATGAACCCCCCTTAAAAAGACAAGAGGGAGGAGGTCTGGTGGCAGGAGCCTGGCGGAGGTGGCAAGTGGGCAGCTGGCGGGTGGCGCAGCGGTGGCGGAGCAGTAGCCAGGGCTATTTCAAGTGGTGCAAGGAAGCCGCGGGCAGTGCAGAGAGGCGGTGGGGCCGGCGATGGTAGGAGGGCGCTGCGGCGAGGCAGAGAGGCGGCACCCGGCAAGCGGGCCAGCGAGCGAGGCGCTACGGTGGTCGAGGCCGGTGGGGGTCGGAGGGCACCGGTGGGGCCTACTTTGAAAGCAGTGACGGGGGCCTGTAGCATGGCACGGGGGCCCACGGTACCCTACGTACCATGGGGAAACCCCCAAAAAACAACAATTTTTTTTATTTTTGCAAAACCTTCATTTTTTCGCCTTTTTACAATAACTTTTGTTGATTTTTTATTTTTTATTTTTTTATGATTTTTTTCAAAAAATTGGCCTGCATACCGTAAAAAGGCAAAAAATATATATTTTTTTTTTTAAATTCTCGAACTGCGTGTCAGGGTCGTACGGCCTGGTACTGGAGAAAAAATACTCCCAGAGGCTCAGGAGCCAAAAATGGTCAAGTTTTAAATGACTATAGGGGTTTTTGGGCCTTCTAAGCACGATGGTGAGGTTTGTTTAGGCCCAAAGTGCTTAGATAAAAAAGACCTATCCCTAAGTGCATAAAAAAAACTTCCTCAAACCCCAGATCTGCTTCCAATGCAAAAAATTCTCAAAGCAAGAACAGATAGTTGCAGATTTGAAGCTCTTATACCATGTGAGAGTTGAGAAAATACAACACCACAGGAGCCCAAATGATCTCTGCAAGCTGAATAACATGTTACAAGGAGAAGCAAGGAAGCAAATAATAGATAAAATAATTACACAGAAAATATGCTCAAAAAGATGAGAGCTCAATATTCACAAAAATGTGTAATGTGATAATCCTTACAATACAATGAAAAGAATAAAACTCTAATAGGTCAAGAAACCCTAAAAAGGAAAACCTAGGCTTGCACATAATAATTAATAAAAGAATTAATTATTATGCACCTAAAGTTAGCTTAAGTGTAAAAGAGATAAAGGGAACTTAAATAATTAAACAAATATTGTTTAATTAATCAAGTAAATACCCAAATACTCTAACAGATAAGAGGCACCCGAGTCAAGTATCCACTACTGTAAAGAACCTGTTGTAGCCACAAATGCTTGCCCTTTTCCCTTAGACTGTGAGGAAGAGGAAGGAAATGAATCCTTCTTGTTGTAGGCGGATGGCAAGTTGATGTTATTTTTCTTAAGAAGATTTGTCAACTCATCAACTTGCTTGGTGTGGCATCGATGCTCATCATGACCATACTTCTTGCAATAAGCACAAGTTGGTTTATCCTTCTTAGGTGGAGTCCCCTTCTTGGAAGAGGAAAAATCATCTTGTGATGGAGAGGATGATTATCTTTTTTCCTATTGTGGCTTTGAATTAGATTGCTTCTTCTTCTTGTTGGAATCCTTGCCTTGACTCCCTTGACTTCCTTGATTAGCCACCAAAGCCTTGGACTTTGAATACTTGAGAAGCTCCATGTTCAACAACTTAGATTGTTCCAATATCAACATTTCTATGAAAGCATCAAATGAAGGCATGATGTAGGAACTCCCCACTGTCAAACAATGAGTTTGGAAGCTAGAAACAAATGGTGCATATTTAGGTGCAAGCTTGTCCAACAAGTTGAATATCAACTGAGCATCCTTTTTGCCAATTGCACAATCCTTAAGCTTGGCTCTTAGCTCATTTGCTTTGGTGACATAATCTTGGATTGTATCAAAACTCTTGGGATCCAAGTTGGTGAGCTCATTGTCAATCTTATAACCTCTGATTTCATCAACTTGACCATACAATTTCTGAAACATTTCCCAAGCCTCTTTGATTCTAGTACACTTCTCAATGTGAAAAATGGGGTCATCTAATACATACTTAACGCAAAGTTCCAAGAGCCATGCAATTATTAGTGAGCCATTCTAACTAAGCATTAGGATCAACCTTAGGATCAGGTGGTGTTGCTATTGTTCCATCTATTTAATGTGTGAGTCCTTTTTCCATTAATTTGCTCCATTTTTTAATTTTCCAAGATGCATAATTGTGTGGAGTTAAAGGTGGAAATTTATGAGGCACAAAGAAAGAGAGGAACAATCACACAAGACACCCCCCCAAATTCACTCAATCAAAGAACCCCACCCCAAAATGATGATTTGGCACTTTATACTTAGTGCATGTACAATGGGCCACTTGCAAAAAATGGTAAAGTGGACTTTTGATTTCAACTTTACAACTACCTCAATAAGGCCAAAGGAGACTCAAACTAATAATACAAGAGATCTAAACTAAGATCCAAGCAAATTACAAGTACCAAGTAGGCCAAAGAACACCAATATCTAAAAGTACATTATCCACTCAAAATCTTTGAAAATTAATCATATATTATGAAAGTGGATGAAAAAATATGCACGTTCAAAAAAAACAGCACCTGAAAAGGAGGTCGTATGAGCTCAAACGAAGCCTTTGAAGTTGCAAAATTGAGGATTGGACAAGTCCAGCTGAGAGAATCCGAAAATTTCTGAAAAACCTGTTCACCAAAATTAGAAAATAACCACACCACTGCGGAGAGCACAAAAAATTAGCCCAAATCAAAAAAAAATTGCATGCAAAAACGAGCAAAATTGAGCAAGTTATGAGTATCCAAAGTTGACCCAAAAAACCAAACTGCTCAATGGAGAGGTGTCTAAAATTTTCAAAAAAATGCCCATTTCCATAAAAATCGACAAAATTTGACTTTCACCAAAATAGGTCGAGTTTATACTCAATTTTTATGGAAATGGCCTTTCGAACGCAATTGTGAAGTCGAAAACGCTCTAGGATGCCTCCAAAATGCATATTACCTCAAATCCGAAAATAGAAGCCTTCCAAAAATATCTCCCAAAACCAATCAATGAAGCCCCAATAGCTCTGATACCATGTGAGATTTTGCCAAGATCAAGGGCACAATGAAAAGCACAAAAGAGAGACAAAAAATGACAAGAACAATTGTATTCTCATCAATATGCAAATGGTCAACTGGATTAACCAATACAATGAATATGGGTCTGCTTATATAGGCAATGCCATATGGATATGTGAGCACACAATCATGACATGTGGCTCAATGAGAAACAAGGGTAGGTAAGAAAAAATAGGGGTAGGTAGGAGAAATAATATAATATTCTGCAAGAGGTGGATGACCCATCGAATGTGGAGTGTAACAGCAAGATAAGACCACAAAAGGTGGAATTTCTCCAACAAGCCATATCCCTATGTGCACACTTCCCTAAGTTTCTCATATCCAAGCTACGATGAGATGCATTATCCTAAGTTAACTTAAGTAAAGTGTAATAATATCCCTGATGAATAATTATTTACACCAACAATATACATATATATAAATATAAATACATATATATGTATATATATACATACATATATATACATATACAATATGTATATATACATATGTATATATATGTATATACATATACATACACATATAAATATAAATACATATATATGTATATATATATACCTGTATGTATATGTATATGTATATATATACATGTATATATATACCTGGATGTATATGTATATGTATATATATACATCTATATATATACATGCATGTATATATATACATACATGCATGTATATATATACATACATGTATGTATATAGACATGTATGTATACAAACATGTTTGTATACAGACATGTATGTATATACATACGTATATATATGTATACACACACACACACACATATATATATATACGTATACATATGTATATGTATATGTATGTATGTATATGTATATATACATATATATACATTAATATGTGTGTGTGTGTGTGTATATATATGTATGTATATACATATATATGCATGCACGCACACACACATGTGTGTGTGTCTGTGTATGTATATATATAAACAATGAAGTCGAGGGGTTTTTGCATTTTATGTCCTTAATTTTGATAAAGATCAAAGGATAAATCTGGATAAGATAAGATAAGATAAGCAAGATCAAAGGTGGTAGTGAAGAATGGAAGCACGAAATGGACAAAATAATGGACAGGAGCTCAATAGTGTGGATCAAGTGCAATAGATAGGACACACAAAGCTTGCAAAGATCATTAACCTTGTCAATATCAAAGGTGGAAAAGGGATATGTATGGTTATAGAGTGAATGAGGGATAGTAGAGGATAAAGGATAATGGAAAAAAAAAAAGGAAAAATAAAAAACAAAAAAAAAATCAAAAAAAAGGGGAAAAAGATGAAAAATCAAAAAAAAGAAGAGAAAACAATTCATCCACTAGTGAAAACCACTTCCTGTGGCACCTTGGAAAAGTACCATGATGAAAATATGGCAAACAAGCATCATGCATAATCTATCATTTTCTTGCACCATTCACTAGGGGCAAGTTCCATCCATGTGCATCCCTCTATTATCCCCCATCCTCCATTATCTTTCATCCTCCATTATCCCTCATTCATTCTATATCCATACATATCCATTTTCCACCTTTCATCTTGACAAGGTTAAGGATCTTTGTGGGCTTCATGTGTCCTATCTATTGCACTTGATCCATACCCTTGAGATCCTATCCATTATTTTGTCCATTTCTAGCTTCCATCCTTCACTACCACCTTTGATCATGCTTATCTTATCTTATCCAGATTTGTCATTTGATCTTTGATCAAAATTAGGGACATAAAATGCAAAAACCTCTTGACATGTCCATTCCTTCGGACCACATGACATTCGTTACACCATATCATTGCCTTATATTGCTATATATTGTCCCTTTGCTTGGATTAACATGTTATCCTATTGAGAGATAGTCCTTGAAAATTGTATAAGCTTTCTCCATCATTCATTTATCCATTCTTGTCCCAATCATTCATTCATCCACTCAAAATCACTTTTACCTCACTAGACACTAAGGGCAAACATTAAAAAATCTTTAAAATCATAAAATGTCCTAAAAAAATCTCAAAAATCATAAAATGTCCTGAAAAAATCATAAAAAGTCCTGAAAAAATCTATAAAATCATAAAATATCCTGAAAAAATCTTTAAAATCATAAAAAAGTCCTGAAAAAAATCTTTAAAATCATAAAATGTCCAAAAAAAATCTTAAAAATCATAAAAACTCCTAAAAAAATCTAAAAATCGTAAAAGTCTTGAAAAAAACCTTAAAAATCATAAAACTTTTCAACAAAATTTAAAAACATTTAATAAACATTGTGAAGACACAAACACTTTGTACAAGCACAATCAAAACATCAAACAGATATAACATCTAATAAACCTATCAAATCAAACGCACCAACTTGTGACAAGGATCATTTCGGCATAAAGCTTAAAGTTTGTTTGATCGTGTTTTTTTATTGCTTTTTATTTTATCTTTGGTGACATGTCTTTTATCTTTTCTGGGATGTCTCTGACTAGAGATTTTGTCTCCAGGATGTCTTTGACTAGAAAGATGAGGATGGGGCATGTTCGCTTGTTTGCTACTTGTGGATTGTTCCTTAGTAATATGATGACTCATTTTAGGACATGATTGTCTAAGATCATCGAGGACGTATGGGTCTTATGTGAACTGGGCATTCCTTGACTGTCAGATGTGTTTTCCTACATGCAATTGGTATGTCGATTCATTTGGGTCCAATCCATATCCAGATGAGTTATATCCTTTTGCCATTATAAGCTCGATGATGATACAAGCACTTAAAAAGAACAAGATTCTCATCACCTTCGTATCCTCTTTCTTTCATTTAATTTCTTTTCATCACCTTTCATCTTATTTTCATCATTTCCTTCACCACCTTCTTCACCCTCTTCTTCATTCTACTCATCTCGGCGAGATCAATCAGCCGCTTTATCCAACTAATGCATGTCTCTGAATCTTTAATCGCTTTATTGAATCAATCAACTTGCTCCTTGAAATCTCATCACCCTAGATCAATCAATCAATCAATCATTGGATCCATTATTTTATAATGTTGTTTTCCATTATAATATCCATATTATTCTTCATTGTCTTATGATATTCATTCATCATTATTTCATAAAATCTATTTAAATCTATTTTATTATTCTATATTATTTCATTAAATCCATTACATCCATTTCCTAAACCTCTCTCATGTCCTATTTCATCTTCTATTTATCCCATCCCACTTCTATTAATTACACTTATCTAATGCATATGGGATAAACATTTCCATCTTCACATCAGTCCTTTATCCCACATTTGTCTTAAAACTTAGATTCCACCCTGAGAACATCTATAAATACCTTGTTCCTTCTCATTTCTAAGCCTAGCAAATCTCTTTATCATTTGCATACTTGCATTTTGAGTCTTTTCTATTGCATTTCTTGTTTTCATAGTCTATCTTTCGTATCATTTGCATTTGAATCTCTTAAATCTCCATTTCCTCATATCCTTTTGTGCATGCTTCTAAGACCCATGTTGATTTGAATACAAAATCTTGAGAAATAGGAGGGCAATGGAATTAGATTTGTAGTTGCATGCATATGTTTGAAAGTAGATAATTGTATTTTTCATTTTTAGTTTGCATGTGTGTGTGATTTATAGGTACTTCATTGTGGGACATTGGAATGCTCTAGAATTTGAGATTTTGATAGCACATTTTCTTTATTTACAACAACTAATTATGCAAGTGTAACAAGAATCATTAACATTCTCTTAGGTTGAAGAGAGAATATCATCAAGAAAAGTTCTAGCCGGAGGGGTGACTTTCTATGATGGAATTGACACACACACTCACATAACCTCATGTAGTTAGGTTACATGTGTGTGAATAAGATTGTATAGTTTAGGTTTCAATACTTGAATAATTATATTATTTGATGAATGACACATAAATATATTTGTATGAGAATAAAATATTTTTATATAACTATTTATTAATTAAATAAGTGGAGAGTTCTTATTAACACGAGTCATGAATCTAAGCTACTTTATTGATATATAATTGCATTACGATATTTAGTTAAATGATCTCAAGATAAATGGGAAATTGGCACAAGAATGTAAAAAACATTCCCCTTTATTTATTTATTTATTATTATTAAAAGAAAAAAATTAATATTAAATATATAACATTAAATTACAATATTAATGCTAGTATAGTAAAGGAATATAATAATATCAAATTAATTATTATATTAAAATATATATATATGTTAATATTCTCATTTATTTGTAAAGGAAGACAAAAGGATTTTAAAAGAAAAGATAAAATCAAATGGCCTCCACTTGTGCCTTGTTGATATTGATAAAGATTTGCTTGAAGGTATAAACATGGAGGATGTTGGTAGTAGTCGAGAAACAGAGCCATACACTTGGCAGTTGCATTTGCTTACGGGTTTAACAAGACTTTTATTTAAAGCGGGGGGGGAGAAGCACAGAAAAGTTTTCAACAAATTTTGACAAAATGAAATTTGGCATTTTCCTTTGGTTGAGAAATAGTAACACTAAAACTTGAATAGGACAATCCTCAACATGCTAAGTATTATGATAATGACTTCAAGAGTCAAGGCTATTAAAAAATAATCCCAAAATGAATGAGGCAGTATGCAATATGATGCATAAGAGAAATAAAAATGACTCATGATATATTGTTGCAGACAAGAATGGTGCTTAGGTCCGGGACGTGGAGACTTGTTTCAATAAACCCCCCTATTCTTCAACTTATTTAGCCCATAGAAATAGAACTTGGCTTCTTGAGGTAATTTTATATTGAGTATAGAACTCTTAGAACTTTAATGCTACTATATTATACCTTGATTATGTTTGAGAGTAATATTGCGGTGTGTATTATTCAAATTATTGAAGAGAAATGAACTTTTCAGAAGGATAAGCACAGGGAACTAGACATTTTTTTGTGGTGTGTATTATTCAAATTATTGAAGAGAAATGAACTTTTCAGAAGGATAAGCACAGCACAGGGAACTAGACATTTTTTCTTATAGATGATCCAATAGGTTTTTTTTTTTTTTGTCAATGATTAATGACCATGAATCTCAATAGACTTCAATTAATTAGTAGAGGCACACCTACTTGAAACATGATGAAGTAGTAAACTATAGGGAACTTCAATCCCCATCATACAACCTAAGCTTCAAAGACCATTTGTCATATTTTTAAATCATTAAGTGATATCTTTTGCATAGATTTGTTTCTTTACTAAATTTTGTGCATAAGTTATTATGAAGATTATGTTGATCAAAAGTAGCAAAGGCTAATTGCAGTTGGGTGGGAGTCATTTCTTGCATCAAATTCTATGCACTGTAGAAATGCAAAGCATGCTTTTTTTATTCCTTTTTAGATTTATCTAATAAAAATTGTTTTTGCATGCTAAGGAATACCACGATTAAGAAAGCATCATACCCTAGATTTTATCATATATTTAATACTTTAAAATATTTTAAAATGTACCAAAATCCTCTCTATACATGTAATACAATCTCTCGAAGAAGTTATTGTATATGAGGGGAAAAGCGTATAAATACTTGGCCATATCTACATACAAGAATACTTGGCATGTGTACCCATGCACATCCATTCATGTGTAAAGCATAGAACACACACATATTTACGCCCATGTGAAAAAAAGTTAGGTTTTAGGGTTCAATGAATCTTCTTTGGCGAACAATACAGATATCTCGTTGCCTATTATTCCATTGTGATTTCCCATATACTTGTCTGTAAACATTGTGTTCTTTCATTAATTTTGTTTCCTATTTAAACCTTCCAATGATATTTGATAGTGAATGTGCCCAATTTCTAGGATATTGTTGGCTCCTTTTAATGTTATTTATCCACATGGTTAATACTATCCTTGTTGATACAAATTTCTATTGTTTTCCAAATTTATAAAAATAAAATAAAAAATGTCATTTGTATGAGCTCTCAAGGTGAAATGAGGCTCATTGATCAATTTTGTGGAAGTGTGTATGAGCTCTCAATATAATCTGGAAGTTGTGTTTAATATCTTGATAGAATGTCAGTTAATTGACAAATGTGAGATAGATCTTTTAACTATATGAACCCTTATTTCTTGTAAAAAACCATCCAAAAAATTCACAAATATTAGTCCACTATATTATTATCCAACTAGTTGGTGCTTAATGAATTATTTAATTAACAAAAAATTAGAATTGTCATTTTGACAAACTATCATTCTGAATAAACTAATGGATCTAGTTGTCGAAAAAACTGCTCGTGTGTTTGAGTTTTTTTGCAAAGGTTTTCTGGGTTTTGTTCTTGGTTGTTTCCTCTTTATGAAGCATAAAGAAGTTTTAAATTTGGACAAGAGGGGTAAAAGTTATGGTCAATTGAATGTTGTCTTTTTTTTGCTGCAATCTACAGATGGAAACTACTAGTGATTCATAGAATGTATGAGTTTAATGATAATTTATTATTGTTTATAAAGGTATAAGTAGAAGTGAGTGAAAATTATCACGGTTGCAAACCTTTGTTGGTCATCTTTCATGTATACCAAGGGATAATTACTACCAATTGGGTACATGAGGAGAAGAAAGACGCTATGTTCCCTATATCATCAAATAGGAAATGGATATAGGGAGGTATTTTATGCAGAGTATTTACTTGGTGAATAATCAAAAAATACTATTACCTTAAAACATACTTGCATTAAATTAAAGGGCTGAATCTTGGGTACGCACTTGTCTTCTAGATATGGTTTTGTTTATTTTGTTGAATGTCAAGATATAATAGTGAGATATTTGAGACATTTTATTTTTTAAACACATAATAACGTTGTCGACTTTCATACATGTGTTTCTTGGGTTGATTTAACTCACTTCCATAATATGTTATCAAGCACTAGTACATTTGGGCCTAATTTCTGACGGACAATTGTCAGTAGTCCGACGACACCACGTCGGACTTCCAACCAATTTAACCGTTGAAAACTCATCGTTGGTCTTCCCGACGATGCCATTTGCATTAGAATTTCGACAACGTTATGAACTCTTCTGACGGCGTCTATATTTGCTCCCCCGACCAAAAATTTCGACGGATTACGGTCAGAATTTTGACGGATGCTATGTTTGCTCCTCGACGACTGTCTGACAAGGAAGTGACGTCGGATATACAGTATCCTTGTAGGATGTTTCTTTAGTTGTCGTCGGAATTCCAACGGTATCAGATGTTGTGGGTCAGACGGCTTTATCATCGGTGCATGAAAGCATTGAACAAGTTCTACTTTTAAAAATTGCATAAAACATTTTTTATTTATTTGATTCAGTATTATTTGCAAAAAAAGGTTATCAATGATGTTTCCTTTCTCCAAGAATTATCTAGGATCTTTCTGTCAGATAATATGTAACATCCAATGACTAAATCTTTTCTTTGCAAATGCTTATTTTATTTAATTATCATCTAAGCGTGAATTATAATTTATATTTGTGCGGAAACAGAAGATACAAGTTGAAGACTCGTGTGCAAGTAAATTTCATAAAAGAAAGCAAGCAGACATTATCTTGAATGACATGGAAACAAGCTCATCGGCTGCCTAGAAGAGAGCAATTGGAGAAAAGTAGAGGAAAGTGTTAAAGGGTGATAAATAAATAGAGAGTATGCAATACAAACAAATAATGTCTGGAGTGTGTGATGTGACGTCTCTAATTTATGTCTGGAGGGACTAACTAGTTTTGGAGTTCCTAGGAAACCTATTGGGCCAGGCTTGGAGGAAATCAATGTGTTCATGCAAGGACCACCTTTTTTCTATTATGAGAATGATGTTTTTGCACCAAAGGATATTTGGAAGGAAATATCCAAAAATTTCTATATAGTGTGGAACCAGAGTTGGTTGACTCGAAGTAATTTTCAGCTTCCAGAAGACCAAGAGGTTATGTACACAATCTCCCAATAGAAGGGCGATTTCAAGCATTACCTCTTCCCCCCATGACTATTCAGGAAGCACTTCCTCAGACAAAGGACTATTGGCCTCCATGAGATGAAAGAAAAAAATTGAAGAATAGACTCTAGACGATGTGGTGGTGTCCTTTGTGAAGAACTATGCACTATAATTGAAAATTCATGAGGGAAACTGCAAGATAGTGAACAAAAATACATTCTTGAAAAGTGGGAAGAATAGATCTTGGTTTGGGTGGGGCCAGGTCAAGTGGCTCCTCTAGAGGTTGACGAGATAGAAATAATATTAGGATTTGAAAAAGATCACACTCATGGAACTTTGTGTGTGACTGATCGATTGCGTTGTTTGGGTAATATTGCATTCCAAATAGATACAGTTGCATACCAGTTATCTGTCTTGATTAAAGCCTTTTATCTTGATGGCATTAAATTAAAGTTCTTTCTCTATTTTCTGTGGATCTCTAGAGCAGAGGTTGCTTTGCATCGACCTGGGATACATTTAACTTGTGTTGTATCTGCGGAAATATGTATCCTAGGTCGATGCAATGCAACCTCTGCTCCACCAATACCATATATAAGAGAAAGTACTTTAAGTTAATGTCATCAGGATAAAATAATTTCAAGACATATAAATGGTATGCAACGGTATCTATTTGGAATGCAATATTACCCAAACAGCACAATCGATCAGTCGCACACGAAGTTCCACGAGTGCGATCTTTTTCAAATCCTAATATTATTTCTATCTCGTCAACCTCTAGAGGAGCCACCTGACCTGGCCCCACCCAAATAAAGCTCCATTCTTCCCACTTTTCAAGAATGTACTTATGTTCACTATCTTGCAGTTTCCCTCATGAATTTTCAATTATAGTGCAGAGTTCTTCACGAAGGACACCACCACATCGTCTATAGTCTATGCAATTCAATTTTTTTCTTTGATCCCATGGAGGCCAATAGTCCTTTGTCTGAGTAATTTCTTCTTGAATAGTCATGGGGGGAGAGGTAATGCTTGAAATCACCCTTCTATTGTGAGATTGTGTACATAACCTCTTGGTCTTCTGGAAGCCGAAAAGTACTTCAAATCCACCAACTCTAGTTCCATACTATAGAAATTTTCAGATATTGTCTTCCAAATATCCTTCGGTGCAAAAGCATCATTCTCATAATAGAAAGAAGATGGCCCTTGCATGAACACATTGATTTCCTCCAAGTGTGGCCCAATAGGTTTCCTAGGAAGTCCAAAACCAGTTAGTCCCTCCGGATATAAATTAGAGACGTCACATCACACACTCCAGACATTGTTTGTTTTTATTGCATACTCTCTATGTATTTATCACCCTTTAACACTTTCCTCTTCTTTTCTCCAATTGCTCTCTTCTAGGCAGCTGATGAGCTTGTTTCCATGTCATTCAAGATAATGCCTGGTTGCTTTCTTCTACGAAATTTACTTGCACATGAGTCTTGAGCTTGTATCTTCTGCTTCCGCACAGATATAAATTTTAATTCATGCTTAGATGATAATTAAATTAAATAAGTATTTGTAAAGAAAATATTTAGTCATTGGATGTTACATATTATCTGATGGACAGATCCTAGATCCAATTCTTGGAGAAAGGAAACATCATTGATAAACTTTTTTTCAAATAACACTGAATCAAATAAATTAAAAATGTTTCATGTAATTTTTAAAAGTATAACTCATGCAATGCTTTCATGCACCGACGGCAAAGCCATCTGACCCACAGCATTATCCATAATAGAACAAATCACTATAATAGGCTATTATAAAGAATCTATACAAAAATATGAAAGAACATTAAATTACCATTACAAACCCATAAACCATTAAATAGTGAAAATAGATATAAATTTGTAAATGTCTCCCTACAAACACCACAACCATAACCAAAACAAAAAAAATTCTTACCCGCAAAAACTAAGTAGCTGGTGAGTTGCAAGTCTACAACATCTCTCAAATGATCGAACCATTTCTTAATTTTGCTCTTCTGATTAGTCAATGGATTTAGTTTCATGTACAACTTTTCTATTTGAATCCTTTTGTTTCCTTCTGCATCATTCTTCATGTCTATAGTATTGGATAGTTGTACAATTTGTGATGCTATAATATCTATGTGACCCTTAATATCCTTAGTATATTTAGGTCATTGCCTTTAAAACACGTATGTCGCCACTACATCCTTTACACTTTTCTAAAAAAAATATATGCTTTCTTGTAGTTGGATATGTGTTGTTGCACATCTAATCACCAAAACTTCTAGTCTTTTCTCTTCCACCTTCTTCTCTACATCCTTCAAAACTTTGGCTTCCAATTTGAAAGCATGTTTCTTAAATCCATTAAGAATCAATTGTATTTTCTCTGCACTTGACAAAGACTCATCCAAAAATATTTCTAGAAGTCCTTCATGAAGGACTTTCACTGCATCATTAATAAGTTATGATTCCTATATTTGAGACTTAATAAAATTCTTGTGAGTAGAATGGTGAAGTTTATCACCCAAACAAATCATATGCAAGGGAGACAATCACTTAAGGTCCATCTGATCTTGAGACATTGATGCCCACTTTAGCATGTCACATCCTAAATTGACAAGACTAGGATGCCTTAGGTGCCCTAGTACTCATGATTGGGACCCAAAATATGACCCCTCATTTCTTGCCTCGTGTGTGAGAAAAAATTCAAACACTTTATGTATGATTAGGTATAAAAGGAAGCCTACCCTATCATTTGAAGGGGTCTACCTACAATTCAAGTGATCTCTTGATTATAAAATCAATTCAATTCCAAGTGAACAAGTAATCAAGCATTCATCAAGCATTGAAGGAGAATTCAAGTTAAAGCACAACATTCATGATCAATAGTTTGCATGACATCCTAAAACCTTGTGTGAGGATTCAAGAAAGATTCATCAAGGTATCATGTTCAATTTTAAGCATTTTTAGATTAGATCTATCATTTCCCTCAAAAGAAAAACCTTTCACAACTCGAGGTTTGACCTAGGAAAGCCCCCATCAAAAAACCTATTTTTGTCATTTTGTGTGTAGGAAATTGATTCAGGAGTTATGTGTGAAGAATTTGGCAAAGTAAATGATGACAATCAAACTCAAATTTTGATGGCATGAAAAGCAGAAGAGTAGGCTAGTTCACACCTCCTATTCCCAATAATTTTTGACAACCTTTTGATAGTAGATTTTGTGTACCATCCTAATCCAAAAAGCATTCATTTTGTCTACATCCAACAAGTGGAGGATCTAGTCGATCTGCACCTCCTAGTCCCAACAATTCTACTTGAACACTCTGTCATAGGAGAAGAGATAGGACTTCTAGGTCTACTAAGGAGATGCTTACTATTAGTCATATGATAAGAGAAAAGAGAAGAAACGTGAATACTACTAGCTAACAAGTTGTGTAATGTTGGGTGATTCATGCTACATCATGGATTTCATTGGCTAGCAAGTTGTGTCATGCTAGGTGATCCATGATAGAGAAGATTAACAAACAAAACCATTTGGATGCAAGGCAATCCAAAGCAAAAGAGTAGGCCAGTTCACACCTCCTAGTCCCAAGAATTTTTGACAACCTTTTGATAGTAGATTCTATGTACCATCCTAATCCAAAAAGCATTTATTTTGTCTACATCCAATAGTCATTACTAAAATCAGTTTAAAGTGTATTCATTTAGGGACCTTTCATAAAATACTCTCAACTTACACATCATAAAAGGATTTTAAAATATTCATTGTTTATAATGATAAGAATTTGGTTGTTCCATACACCTTCCTTTACTATTTTAAAAATATCATCTACCAAAATATTGTGCAACAGTAGTATGGAGTGCATTTCATCTATTTTATGCCCAAATATTTCATCATACCACTTTCTTTTCAAAGGCACCCAAAATTTGATGTGTAGTTACTTCCAAAATCTCTAAAATATCCCTACTTCTATATTTTAAATGTCTATATTAAAATATCCATAACACCCCCAACATTCAATTGTTGTGGTGGTATATAAGAAATATATGCATATCAAACCTTGCTCCTAAAATCTTTATTTTTTGAAATCATGGAAAAATTACATAATTTAAATGAAGGCAACCAAAAGAATGCAGAGAGATAAAAAAAAATCTATAGAGCAACTATTTTACATACCTCAAATACAAAATTGTAGGGTGGAACAATAAAAAATTAAAGGTAGTCATTATGATGATTTATTTGAGGTCATTATGATGATTTATTTGAAGGGTCATTTGAAGGTTCATAAGTTAAAGGTAGTCACTAACATATAAAGAGTGAATAAAGGTCATTATGATGATTTATTTGAAGGTCATTATGATGATTTATTTGAAGGTTCATAAGTTAAAGGTAGTCACTAACATATAAAGATTGAATAAATTGAAGAGCCTGATGAATTGCCAGCATAGCATGAGGATGTGTGTTGTTAACAATAGCAAAATGATATTATGATGGTGGCGGAACTACAAAAAGTTTTGATCATATTTTTATTGAGCATGAAAGAAACCACCTTGAGCTCATGAATGATAGGCATCATGTTGTAGAGTATCAACCCTTGTTGAACAAGGGTGTCACATTTTTGAGGCTCGATCAGTGCAAGGAGACATTTTGTGTATATGAAGTGGTTTCAATTAGCCATTTTGTGTATAAGTAGAGAGGAGAGGTCGATGTCTTTGTTTATTTGCCTACAAAACAATGAAAGAGGTCCTAATCAAGGAACACGCACGTCCAAGCAAGGAGAGAATTTGGATTGAGGACAACTCTATGCAAGAAACGATATCAAGTTATAAAAGATAAAAATCAACAAAGGTAAAGTGGATCCTTAAAAAAGAGGAACAATTGACAACTATTATTCTTGCTCCACAATGTAGAGACAAGAAGAACTAGGCTATTATGTTGCCTCCCAAGTATGATTTCATATGAAATTGTAGTACCATGAATGACAATGAGCCCCTAATAGGTAATTAAGCTACCGATGTCATATAACAAGATAAAAACATAATAGGTTATAAATGTCATTTAGAAGGGATATGATGAGTGTATAACTCATTGTCACCTATTATTTAAATGTTACTAGAACTACAATAAGTTGTTGAATTTTAATCTCCAAATCATGACATTCATCTTCTTAAGAAAAATGTAATGTATATTTCTCATGAACCTCCACACTTCATTTCACACATCCTAAATCATGTCCATTGCATCCATGTGCATAATTAAATGTGGTATTTTAAATAATGTCTAGAGGAGTGTGTTCATATTTTCAAAGTTTAAAGATCCTCAACCATCATCAAGACATGTGTTGGAAGAAGAGGTTGGAATAGATTTAGAAGAAGCTTGAATAATTGAGACATACAACTCCCTTGAGACTTCATATTTGGATAGAGGGACCTTATATCAAATTAAGGAATGCATGAGAGTGATATATGTATTAGTGTAATTATTATACTTTTTGAATATTTATCCTTAGTATAATATTGGAAATAGTATCTTATACTAATTAGGGAGTCGTAATTAGGATATTATTTTCCCATTTTTAGTTGTTGATCTCATTATTTAAGACACAAATTATTTTCATCATTTCTTTTCTTTATGTGGAATATATATCTAATGTAATTATTTATATTTTTAATAAGAAAATAAATTTATTGTAGTAATCATGTGGTTTTTTAATTTTATCTCTTGTCTAAGAGAAAGTATTGAAGATCATAACTCTAACATGACTTTATTTTGGATGAGTAATGTTGGTGTTTACATTGCCAGACTTGGGCATAGCTTAATCAGGTTCTTCAGACCTCTTCTTTCATTGTAATTTTGAGATATATGCTTCAGTTAGTGACTGTCTAATGTCTTCAAAAAATCAATAGCATATCTCTTGGTAGTCAGCCTATGTAAAGATCTTATGATTGCATTGGAACTGGTTTATTATAAGATTTGAATGGGCTTGTCGCTGTAATATGTTTTCAGAGGTTGCATGACATGTTTGACGAAATGTCACTAATCTAGTGAAGTCTGATTTTGATTCATTATTGTGATAGTCCATGTAATTTTACATTAGTTGCCTATAACATGTATTTATGACTGTCAATGAGGCATTTGTTTGATTTAGATATGAAATAAGAGGAATTTGAGGTTGCATCATTATACGCCCATTTTTTTAGGACTCTTGCAGATTTGACAGTGAATATTCCTTGTTTTTCAATCATCATTGGACAAGGGATATTACACAATCATACTAAATAGATTTCAAACCCCATAATTCATATAGAGAACAACAAATTTGGACTCAAGAGCTTCTAGAGTAATTTTTGAGGTTAAATGAATCTATGAACAATTGTTTAAACATGAATAGTATTTATTTACACTATGAATATTATTTGATGTTGTGATTAATGTCTTAGGAATGGACAATGTTTTAGGTGTGAATAATGTTTTCAAGTATGAATAGGTTTTTTTGGTAATGAAGAGATTTTCTAGGGGCTATGAATAATGGTTTAAGCCTTGTGTAGCTTTTTCAGCCTTTTTTTGCTTGCCTAAAGGAATAGTTTCATGAAAATAGACATCAGTTGGGAATACGATATCCATATTTTAAAAAATAAATAGCCATTGGAATGTTGATTCTATGATATAAAACATCTTTAAAACATGTAACCTGGCAATTGCAGCTACAACATGTAACAAAATTCCTCTATTATTTATCCTATGATAGATGTTCATACCTTGTTCAAAAAATTCCAATTTTTTGTGAGGCAATCTGTCAAACAGTCGGTGTGCCATTTCAAAGCTCCCATTTTCGCACAGGCTGGGAGATTTTGACAGAGCTTTACACCTGCGTCCAGGCCAACAGAGAATCAAAAACATCACTATGAGCAGGTGCAAAATAGATGGGTGACCGATACTAATGAATGAATTAAATAAGGGGAATGAAGCCTATTGATCTTTAGTCAAACACAATGATCGTTGGGATTGCACAAAATAGACCTTTTAAAATGCTTTAGAAAATTTCAATACTATGAAGACATGAACAAGGAATTCAAGCTGCTAATATTCCTCGCAAAAATGGCGTCTCATCGAATGCACAATATGCAAAAAGTAGATTTGTTGAAAATCTTTTTGAAACCTTAAGGCAAATGCACATGGTAGTTGTACAACCGAAATCCACAACCATTGCCAGCACCCTCTTCATACACATCTGAGATTGGAACCTTGGAATAGGGTCTGGGCATCAATCGAAACATTAAGGGAGATTTTTTGATGTTGTAGTTGTGAATGCCCTGGTAGATATGTCTGCAAAATGTGGGAGCATAAAACAAAACATATGAACTATTTTTTGAAAAGAAAAAAAAAATTCCCCAAAAAGGATGTCGATTCATACGATATATGATTCATACTCGGGAACATTGCCAATTCCATGAGCTGACATTGCTCCCATTTTCGCACAGGCTGGAGGATGTTGACAGAGCTTTACACCTGCCCTATTCCTGCATGAGCTAACATTGCTCCCATTTTTGCAAACCTTACTCCATGAGCCGAGAATGCTTGGAGTTGGCATTAATCGGTCAAAACGGTTCACGGTTCACGCTTACTCTGGGTGGGAGTACGTTGTTGGGGCAGAAACATGAGAATGGGAAGAGGCTGCGAAAATGATTTGAAATGTCTTGGTCTTTTGATTTTTTTTTAAGTAATGCCCGCTGTCGTCGGAATTTCGACAAATGCGGGCACTTTTTGTAAAAAAGCACAAATGTCATTGCCAATTCCTTCTCTGTCGAAAACATATATTAAATTATCATCGGAATTCCAACGAATGCGGGCAATTTTTCAAAAAAAAAATCAAATTTGTTCACAATATACCTTCTCCGTCGAAAACTTCTATCAAAATTTTAGGCCAAATGTATTAGTGAAGGGCGATATCCCTAGATATATGTTGCATGAGCATGTAGATTGTTGGCATTTGATGTTGTTTCAGTGAAGATTGGTGATATCTAATGCATGTATATTCTAAGGAGTTGTCATTGATGGAAACTCATCTTTCTAATCTTATCTGGTATGGAGTTTTGGCTAACCGGATATCTTGAGTAAGTTTTCTGATATCAAGTTTGCCTGGTAAAGCTCAATGTACAGTTTTGTGGGCATTTCTTATTTCTGGTGGTGTGCTTTTGGTTCCAGTGATTTGAGTTAAGTTGATTGGGTATGAGAAGCAGATTATCATATAATATTATCTTCCGATGATGATTGTTTGACATGTTAGTAGGTCTGGTATCTGGTTGTGTAGTAAAACAAGGTTATCTTCATTTTCGGTGGTGTAACGTATGGACCAGATTCCTTGAGTTGATTCTTATGGTTATTGGAAATTTCAAGGTGATTGTACTGAGCTATGGGAAGCATGTGATCATGTTTCTTGGATCCAGAATATGGTTTTGTGAAGACTTGAGCTGACTTGAAGCTACACTTTTCATATTTTGATATTTTGTGAAGCCGACTTGTGGAAGATCAAGTTTTCTAAGTGCGGATATATAAGATCGACCTAGTTAATGCATTTATGTATGGATATGATGTGTGTGATGATTTTGGAGTGATTGAGCATAGTTTCACGTGCACATCCTTTAGTTGTGTTGATCTGATAAGCAGAGCAGAGCAGAACAGAGCAGTTTATCAAAACAGTGCAACGGATCACTTTATGCCTAACCGGAACTGATATTTGCCATAGTTAGATGTTTTTTTCCAATTTATTATTCCCTATAATCATTCTCTATTAGCCTATAAGGTAGTGATCCTTCCTCTAGGGTTGTAGCCTTGTTTTTGTATCTAAGTACTAAGCTCTACACAGTGTGCCTGAATGCAAGTGCATTCCTACTTTTGTAATATTGTTTTGCTACTAGCCATAGTGGAATAATATTGTGGGTTCAAATCCCACCATGGTTTTTCCCTTTACGAGTTTCCACGTAAAAAATATTGGTGTTATGGTTATATGCTTGATTGCTTTTTGTTTCTACATTTTAGTTTCTTATTTGTGCATCCAATTGATTAAGAATCAGATTAATAAATCAATAAATTTTGGAACACTGATTCACCCCCCCCCCACCCCGCTCTTAGTGTTCATTGATTTCAACAATTGGTATCATAGGCTTATGCCTTGAAAGAAGCCTAACAGCTTGAGGAAAATCTAGGAGATTGAATCAATGGAATCCAGTTTGCAGAGACAGCTTGTTGTGGCACTTGAAGATCTTGATGTAATAATGAAGGAAAAGAGTAGCTTGAAAAGAAATCAGAGTGCAGCTAAAGACTTCATTGAAACCCTGAAAGATCAAGTAAACAATTCTTGGGAAAAGACAAAGGAGATGATGGACAAGCTGAAGGAAAAAGAAGAACAAAGTGTTGACAACCAAATTCTACAAGACAAGATTGATGAATGTGAGAAGCTGACTAGGGAGAATGTAGTTTTGAAGAATGAGATGCAATCTATTGTGATGAAGCTAACTAAGGAGATTGAAGAAAGCTTGACTCAATCCTTGAAGGAAAGATCTAATGAATGTTTCTTAATAACATATGAGAATTATCAGTTGAAGCTTGAACTGGTGCAGAGAAAGAATGATGGACAAGAACTTGAGAGACGAATCATAATTCTGAGAGATGAGCTGACTACTACTATTGAGTAAAAGGAAAATTTCAATTCTAGTTCAGCTCAGTTGGATGAGATGCTGGATAGTCAGAGACATGGGAAAGATACAAGAGAACTTGGATTTGAGAAAGGATAATCCTTCGGTTTTGGGCAGAGCAATGCAAAATCAAATCATCAATAGAGCAAGAAACCTCTGGTAAGATAGCCTAATGCCTATAAATTCAATGGTAGATGTTTTACTTGCAAAAACTTTGGTCATATGGAAAACCAATGCAAAAATAGGATGAATAATGGGGTGATGAATAATATGAGCAATGGTCCTGCCTTTACCGGTTAGTGTTTCATATGCAACAATTTTGGACATAAGTCAAATATGTGCAGAATGATGATCAATTTTTAGAATAAGAGATGTTTTGCATGTGGAATGTTTGGACATATATCTAACCAATGCAGGATGAGAGAAAATCAAATGAACTTTAGGCCTATGCAAAGGAATATTGTATGTCATGCATGTAACAAACAAGGTCATATTTCAAGGCATTACAGAAGAAAGAATGCACCAATGAATAAGAACAAGTATGATGAGAAAGGCAAAGCAAAGATTGATGAAATTGGAGATCAACATAAGAAAATGTGGGTAAATAAAGAAGATCAAAATGTGTAGAATGGATCCACACTTGAATCCAGTGATGAAACCTCATCCAATAACTAGGGCTTTTTGGCCTTAGGGGGATTTTTTCATGAAAATATTTAAAAACCCCTTGTGGAGATCTGTAACCGATTCTAGAAGGTTGCAGAAGATTCAGATCAAGCATGCAGTTGATATCCAAAAGATTTTGTAGCAATTTGGCCATCCGGTGAAAGAATTGATGACAAATAGTGTAACTAGAAGCTTTAAGGTTGACCATTTATTACAACTAGAAATTAGGTTAAAAAGGCATTTTGAAAGCTTATTCGTCATAATGTGATCGAGGGAAAAGAGTAGATCATCTGTGTAAAAGGGATTTGACAGTGAAATCAAGTTTAGAGCGATCATCCAGCAATTTCTTGTGCCCGGTTAAGAATTAAAGGTATTTATTCATTTTTAATGAGCTATCTATTTTAAACCCTAAATACAATGGCATCCATGTCCAGTATTTCTACTCCTCTAGTGGTTGAGATTTTTGAGAGGGCAAGGCCCGTTTTCAAGAGACATCCTTTCAAATCGATAGAAGACGATTCGAAAGGAGCATTTTCCTCAGTGTCGTATGGGGTTCTTCACAATGAGGATATGAGGGCATACATTCATTGTGACATTGAAGAAATCATAAATGCTGCCATGTTTACACTCTACAACAAGCATTTGGTGGACAACCTTGGAAACTTGAAGTCAAAACATAAGATTCTTCACAAAAAGGGTTTCATGCAGTTTGTTCATTTTCTCGTATTTGATGAAGCAAAATGGGTCCAATATATTCTCAGCAGGGTTCATGATGAATTCATCTAGTTAGATAGACCGCATAAGATTACAAAGAAGGTCATTCAAGCAGTTACATGTTTAAGTGCAATCGGTGAAGTACCTGGACTAAGAAAAGTATAGAATAACATGGTGATATCCGCTACTGGTTCCAAATTTGGCAACAAGGCAATGACTATCGGTGATATCTTGGAGAGTGATGTCAGATTTGCCTCGATGGTGGTAGCTTACAAGTTTATCAATCAAGCAGGCAAAACTCGGTCTTTGGTACTGTAATATTTTCAGCATATCAAATGCTCAAGGAAGATAAAAGGTATGATCTGTGCACAGTTCTCCTGAATGAATTGATAAGTAACTTGAAGAAGATTAAATAGGACAAGAAACACACTTTCAAGTTTGGGTCCCTTCTTATTTGTTTGGCATTTTACTTCTTGAATGAGATCCCTAGAATAAAAGGAAAAGTCTAATGGGCTTATGATAAACCAGTGGCCATGCAAATTAAGGAAGGCTTGTGGGGAAATGTTGACGCCACAATGAGAAAATATACATTATGGGGCTATTTTAAGACCTTTCAAGCCTCTATGAAAGCCTAAGAAAGAATTCCTAAGGAGACAGTAGAAAAGTATGAGAAAATAATTTGTTTTATGGCTGATAAAGATCAATGCCATATGGAAGTTGTTGAGTCGGGGACAGTTTGGATCATGCTCATGGGGTATGAAGTTGATTCTATTACACTTGAAGCATATGCTCAACATCTATTGAGAAAGACGATAGACCTTAAGGAAGAAAGAATTGGAACATTTAAGGTAAATGACCACAATTTGTATAAAAAGTTCACTGATGTCGATAGGAAGAGAAAAGTAAGAAAGGAGGTAGAGGAAGTTGTAGAGGAGATGGGTATTAGCTGGGAAGCAATGCAGGAGGAAAGAGAGAAGAACATTCTGGAGAAGATACAAGCCAAGCACAGTAAATCTGCACCTACCTCCGGTGTACAAAAATTGGTACCTCCACCTAAGCCCAAACCAGCAATATCTATCGATGGAGCAGAGAAAAGGAAGAAAGAAAAGTCTACAAGGCAGTATACTGCAGCTAAAGAGGAAACTAAATCAGATGAAGAGGTGAGGCAAGTTAAGAAGACTGCTTCTTATGCAAGGGTAGTCCAGAAACCTACATCTGTTGATGCTCCTTCTGCTAAGAAACCTAAATCTCTAGCAGAGCCATCAAGAAAGGTTAGAGCCGACAAGAAGAAGAAATCCAAAATAGATGAATCTCTCAAATTTGGTAAGATATAAAGTCCATATGAGATTGTGCCTCCATTGACCTTGCAGTAGTTGACTAATGAAATTTTGAAATATGGTAATTTGAAAAAAAAAATTGTATATTATGAGAATTTTGAGGATGAAGACCAACGGGCAATAGAAGAAGCAATTGTAGAATATATGGATAAATTCAGTAAGGTGATAATAGAATTATCATCTATGATTCCCAAGAGCCTATATGACATTTTGTATGCATGAAGACATACAACTTCACTTGAGGATTAGAGAATAAAGGAATATGTGCTTGTAAATATATCTTCTGTTATTTCTGGAGATGAAGTCGCCTAGTTACTGAAACTTGCTAAGGATAGGTTCCGGAGAAAAAGGAGGGTAAATAAGCTCATGATAGGAAAGAAAGATGAGGTGGTAAAAGAAACTGAATCAATTTTGAGACAGCTTTTGATTCAACACAGAGTAGATGAAAAATATGTTCTAGAAGACCAAGTAGTAGCTTCTGAGCCTAAAGATACTCCATCTATCCCAAATGTATCTGCAGATGTTTCTAATGAATAGAAAGATAAATCATTTGTTGATCCATTTGAAGAGCCTTCTGTTGATGTCATTGATAATCAAGCAGTGGATAACTCTAATGATGCTATTGAGGATCCTCCTAAGATAGAGATTACTATAGATATAATAGCAGAGGAGTTAGGGGAAGTGGGAAAGACCAAAGATGATGACCAAGAGGGTGAAAAGGATAATATTGAAGATCCAGTGAAGGAAAAGGGTGAAGAGCAAACAAATAAAGCTCCAACCATCATTATCAAATCTATTGTGCCTGATAAGGGGAAGCAAATTACAGTCGACGATGATCTTTCTCATGGTCGAGTAGATCTAAGCAACCTATCCCTTCTTCAAGCATTAAAGTTGGCCACTCTTGCTCAGATCAAGGCCAATGAGGACTTACTCAAGTCCATTTTGGAAGAGCAGGAAGTGATATCTTTGGCCACTACATTTTTGGAAAAAAATTTGCCTGACCTTAAGCAGATTTCAAATGATTCCCCATCTGGTAAGCTTAAGGATATCTTGAATAAAATTGAATCTGATTTTGTATCATTAGAGAAAGCAATAGACATAAAAGTTTTCAATAAATTCAATGAGATAAGGCTTCAAACATATTTGAAGACAATTGAAGATGATAGAGAAGTTTTGAAGACTATGGTGAAGAGTACAGATGATGCATTAAGTGAAGGAAAAAAAATATCTAAATCATGTCTAATTTTACCTAAATTTACTACAGACATTGATAAGCAAATTAAAGATTTGGAAGGGAAGCTTGCTAGCATAGGTCATTCCTTTGCACTTCATTCAATTTTTCCTAGTTCCCTTGGAGCCAACTAATGGACTTTACTGACAAAATAAAGGGATTGAATAAAGAAATGGAGCAAATGTTGAGCAGAGTGGGAGAACTGAGAAGTCCGATTACTCCCTGGATGGACACCTTGCTCGGAGCTCAGCGGGATGTAGTTAGTGCACTAGGTAAACGGGTCCCATCTGATCTCAAAGGAGTTGAAGTGTATGCATATATGTTCGGTGCTCTGATTAATATATTAGATTTTTTTATGAGAGGATGGAACGAGTACTTGCAATCCTTGAAGGTTACAAATGCAGCTATTTTTAAATTCATGTAAATTATTACATTTTTTTTTGTACACAAGTTTTGGCGGATTCCTACCCTTTGCCATTGATGTTAAAGGAGGAGAGAATTTAATAGAGAGGTGAAAAATGATGCTTATTCTTAGGGGGATTCTTGGAGACAACTAAGTGTACAGATCTCATATTTTCAAATTGTTTGTAGTTTTTGGAGCTTAGAACACTTGTCATTTTTCACAGTGTTCCCATCAATGCCAAAGGGGGATATTGTTGGTATTTGATATTGTTTTGGTGATGCTCTAGTGAAGATTGGTGATATCTTATGCATGCATATTTTTAAGAGTTGTCATTGATGGAAACTCATCTTTCGGATGTTATCCGGTACGGAGTTTTGGATAACTGAATATCTTGAGTAAGTTTTCTGATATCAAGTCTTCCTGATAAAGCTCAGTGTACAGTTTTGTGAGCATTTCTTATTTTTTCGCTGGTGATCTTTTGGTTCCATTGACTTGAGTTAAGTTGATTGGGTATGAGAAGAAGATTATCATACAATATTATCCTTTGGTGATGATTCTCTAGCATGCTAGTAGGTCTGGTATCCAGTTGTGCAATAAAATAGGGTGATCTTCATTTTCGGTGGTGTAACGTATGGACCAGATTCCTTGAGTTGATTTTGGTGGTTTTTGGCAAGTTTGAGGTGATTGGAATAACTTATGGGAAGCATGTGATCATGTGTCTTGGATCCGAAATATGGTTTTGTGAAGACTTGAGCCGACTTGAAGCTACATGTTTCATATTTTAATATTTTGTAAAGCCGACTTGTGGAAGATCAAGTTTGCTAAGTGTGGATATATAAGATCGACTTGGTTAATGCATTTATGTATGGGTATCATGTGTGTGATAATTTTGGAATGATGGAGCGTAGTTTCACATGCGCATCCTTGAGTTGTGTTGATCTAGTAAGCAGAGCATACCAGAGCAATTTGTCGAAACAGTGTAGTGGATCACTTTGTGCCTAACCAGAACTGATATTTGGCATAGTTAGATGTTTTTTCCCAGTTCATTTTTCACTGTAATCATTCTCTATTAGCTTGTAAGGCAGTGAGCCTTCCTTCAGGGTTGTAGCCCTATTTTTGTAACTGAGCAGTGAGCTCTAGGCAATGTGCCTGAATGCAAGTGTATTCCAACTTTTGTAATATTGTTTTACTACTGGCCATAGTGGAATAATATTATGGGTTCAAATCCCACCATGGTTTTTCCCTTTCTGGTTTTCCATGTTAAAAAAATTGGTGTTATGGCTATGTGCTTGATTGTTTTGTGTTTTTGCATTTCAGTTTCTTATTTGTGCATCCGGTTGATTAAGAATCAGATTAATAAATCAATAAATTATGGAACACCTATTCACCCCCCCACCCCCCCTCAGTGCTCATTGATTCCAACATATATATGCTAGGTTGATAGCAATTTGCATAGTGAGAAAGATTCCATCATGCATGTTGTTCACATCTTTCTAGAACTTTGTGATGGGTTAGGCTTCTCTAGTGGGGTAGCATAGGGAAGCTAATGCTTCGTGGTAGGGTGGATATTACCTCGATGATGCTCTCTTCTTCTTTAGGTTATGGAAATGGAAGCTAAAGAAGTTATATAATACAAGAGTTAACATATATTGTGATCTAATCAAGGAGAAAATGACCCTTATTTGTTTGGTTATATTGTCATATAAAAGTTTGGATTTGATATGAGTGGTTGTTACACAAGTCTTCATCAACATCTTCATCACTCATGAAAGATTTAGGAGATATTGAAAAATAAGGGAATCACTGACTATTGATTGGCTTGTACCTCTTCCTTAGCATTTGGTATGATTTCATGTTGTTCTTATGTCTCTATGTTATTGCTTTAGATTTGCATTACAATTGTAATTTAAAACATTCTCATTACAAGCATTTAAGGTTTTATCTAATACATTTGGGTAGAACTCTAGTTTGCATTTAGCTCATATTAAACTTACAAACACATAAGATTCAAGAGCACACACATTTTATGTTACAATATCAGCTATTTGTGGAGGTGGAAATCACCAAATCAAGGGAGTTGACTAAGGCAACCCCCTATATAGCCACAACCATACCATTTTCAGATTACAGGTGCAGTCATAGGTATTCTTCAAAGTGGGAAGTTTTTGAAAGACCTCACCAATCAGGTGTAAATTCATTATCAGAAGTTGAACTTGGTTTTCAGGGACCAGGGAACCCCATGCCCTTGTCCTTAGATGAGGTTTCCCCCACCCCCCCCACCCCGACGCCCCAATCCTCTGTGTTCTGCTCTAGATTTTTTAGGTCACTACTCATGGTTATCAAAAATCAGATCCCTAGATTGTTGGTCAGTAGACCAAGGCACCCAATGCCCTGGTTTTATTAGTTCAGGCTCATACTTTGGTCACAGGTGCACAATTAGATCTCTCTGTCATTTATATAGTTCTTGTCTTAGTTCTATTACAGATTAGTTTATTGTACTTATTTTCATAGTCACTTTCCTTTGTTCTTTCATCATAGTTTTACATTCTCCTATACTTTTCATATCCCTTTACATAGAAACAAAGGAATAGAAACCCTAGAAGTATCCCTTGACTCTCTTTCACTTTAGTCAAGGACAATCACTCCTCTAGGTTCTTTTATATTCCAATGTTTGAATGAAAGTGGAGTTAGGTCCTTATATCATCTGATTCCATTTTTATCCAAAATAGATAGAAAGATTGAGATAGAAGATGTTCTATATGTTGAAGGTTTGTGGTACAATCTTCTTAGTGTTAGTCAGATGTGCAGTAAAGGGTATAGACTTGCTTTTGATGACGAAGGTTGTAAGATCAAAATTGGAAACTCTAGAAGAGCGATTGTAGAAAGAACAAGAACCAATGGAAATGTGTACTACCTAAAGGAAGCTAAATATAGTAGTTGTCTAATTATTGGGGAAATGAGAGTTAGCTATGGTACAATAGGTTGGGACACAAAAATTTTGATAACATGGCAAAGGTTAGTTCTACACAAGTTGTAAGAGGTTTTTTGAAGATTGCCAAGCCTAATTACTATTACCATTTTTGTCATTATACCAAATCTTGTCTTTTAAAAAAATTAAATGTATAAAAGTTTAATAAAACATTTTTGGGCTTGCCAAGTTTCTACTTCAAATGAAGGGGAAAAGATAAAAACTTTTTTGGGGAAAGTCTCATGCTAAGAGGAAAAGAAGATTGAAAATGTATTTTTGAGGGCTTTTCCCTCCTTTTGGATAGCAGGGGAATTAGGGTTTGATGATAGATGGCACTAAAGGAGTGAGGGAGATGGCATTCAAAGAGTTTGAACTTTTTGGCACATGTTGCAAGAACATAATAGCTAGTGTAGAGCACGTTGTAATCATTAAATAAAATTTTATAGCATGTTGTTGACATTGAAGGGATTTCAAACATACATACTCTTCACTCATGAGAGTGTCTTATACATTTCCTCAACAACTTTTCCAGGTATACCCTAAAATATTTCCTATATTGTCAAAAGAGTTAGAGTCTTGTCAAAATTCTTCAAGAACTTAAGTGAAGTTTGGATCTACAAAGTTTGTTTTAATATTTTTCACCAAACTAGTGTAGGTTAAGTCTCATTCATGTGAACAAAATTATTTGTTGTACTTGAAGGTTTAATAAATCCATTTTTATATCAATGGATTGTATCATGTATGTGATGTCAAAGGAAGCAATCTTAAAACAAATCAAAGCAACGGGTTGGTTGTAGTAACTACCTAGAGGAAAGTTGTGCATAAAATGGTGTACAGTCACTTAGCAAAGGGCGGATCAAGGTATGTTTGATAATAGATAGTCAAGAAAGAATGGTGAAGAATGATATAGCAATGAAGTTAAAGAACTAAAGAAAAAGTTTCAACTAATAAAGGACGGTGCTATGAAACATTATCTAGGATAAGATTGAAGAGGCGATTAGTTTCAAAGCCAAAATAGAACAAAGCAAATGTATGGCAATGAGATGTTAAATTTTTAATGAACTTTGAGTGAAATTAGTAATAGTAACAAGTAGTCATACAAAAAGACATTAAAATTTATGAAATTCATATACCTCCATCCCAAATACAAGAATGAGATCCATGAAGAGTCATAAAATCATGATAAAAAAGATAACTTATAGGAATGCATGAGCAAAGTAAGGCAGTTGTTTAAAAACTTTGATATTTGTTGTAGACACCTAAAAATGTCTCATTAATCGCACACTAATGATTCATCCTAATTAATTAAGTAATTTTTTAATTATTTAATTAAGCTAATTATTCTTTTGAATTAACTCAATCATCACCTTTCAACATTATCAATCAATCAATTTATATCCTTTAATCAATTCATCAATTAATCACTTTCTCGAATATTAATTAAATATTAATTATTTAATTAATTATGATTAATTTCCTTAGTTAAATAATCTTTATTATTTAATTAATCTATGTCTAAAGATTAAATAATTTCATTTAAATTATTTAATCAATTAACTTATTCCTCCAAATCCCCAAATTCGAATTTCAATTAATTTCATCTAATTTCATCTCCCAAATTCACATTTCACCAAATTTGAACTTCAATGAATTTCAATAAATCTGGTGTGCATTTCATCATTCAAAAATCTAAATTCAAAATTGAATCAAAATGAAAATAAATTTCAACTCAATCTCCTACAGCACATGTTGAAAATCAGAACTGATCAATCAAATTAATTAACTAATCAGTTAACTCTCCAATCTCCCCTTTTCACTCCAAGTCACCTTTTCTGACTAATCAATCAATTCACTCTTCTCTTCAATCAATCTATTCAACTGGCTAATCTATTCAGTCCACTAATCAATCAAATGAGTTAACAAATCAATCTATCATGTTAATAGATCAATCAAATCACTTAGTTGATCAATCAAAATCAATGAACTATCAATCAACACTTCAGTTCAATTTATCACCCCATCTCACCTAAAAATATATAAATACAAGATCATTTTCTCAATTCAATCTAGAATCACAAAATTATAATCTTCAAAGCAATTTTCTATCTAATGCAAGAAATCCCAATGCAACACCTGAGAGCCACCTACATCCACAATTCAAAGAAGAGTAATGGAAGCCTTGTTACATCAATTGAGGGAGTTTAAATTAGATTTGATTTTCATTAATCAATTAATTTAGAATTATTTCATTATCATTTAGGATTATTTATGATTAGATTAGAGTTGTGATTCGCTCTTATAATCTGATTATGCTATTTATGACTGAATTCACCCATAAGAAACATTTGCCATTACAAAATACTATATCACAATCATAAAGAGGAGAAGGGTATTATTATGAGAACATAGTCATGGAAAAAGACATGAAAGTTTTGTACACAGTCATAAGATGATAGTTGATTGTACTAGAGGCAACAGTGATAAAGGGTGTCAAGCATTCATTATTAAGTCTTAGATTTGGAGAGTTGGGCCTATAATGACCGTGAAGAAAATGATAGTCATAATATGATGATAGTGACCTTGATGAGAAACAAATCGTGAGAAAAGCCACAAGATAACAAAGTTTCACATTTGCATGTAATGAAAGTGACAATGGGCAACTTATGGAGATGAAAGATTGCAGTCCAAGGGACAAGATTTTCATGACAAGAATATTCAAATAATCATGATATGATGAAGACAACAATAAACAATGAAGAAGACAAACAAAGTCAAGATGTTTGTCATGAAATATGTTATGAAGCATAAAGGACCTTCAAGTATGTTGATGGCATGGCACGTGTCGAGGTTGAAGAGACAACTAGAAGTAAAAGATAATAGTTGACAGTCTAAGAAAAGCAAAAAATCATGCAAATGTGTGATAAAGTAGATGGTACAAAGAAGCATAGTATCCCATGTGGATTCATTTGCTATTGTTACCCCTACACTAATCAGCAAAATATTGAAGAATCGGGGATCATTAAGGGGCAATATCTGTAAGGAAAATAATAGCCCTAAACCATTATAGGACAACATACAAGAGAAGTTAAAAAAACAAGAAGTGATAGTACCAAGTAATTAATATATACAAAAAAATATGAGATATAATATTTGTTTACTGGCCATCATAGTGGAAGTTAAATGACCTAGAAGAGTGGGCAAGATCAAAGGTTGTGATCAAGCATGATATTCAAAGATAGTGAAATGGCAAGGTTTATTTTCTTAAAAGACATGATGCAATTAAAACAAATAGCTAAGTTGAAGTCAAGACAAATATCAAAAAGACAAATAATGACAACCAATCCATAAAACCTATGAGGACAAATGACATAGATCAGTAATCCAGTAAAGAGAATTGAAAGAGCAGTGGATCTTCTATGCATTTAAGAAAAATCAAATTATCAAATAATGTTTTAGCTAATATTTTTTATGTTTATAATTGCAAACAAAATAAAGGGGAAAATAATTGGGTTGTTATTGTCAAGACAACTTTCCCACAAAATAAGAGCCTATGCAGGTTCAATAATCAATTGTGTGTAACAATACTAAAAAAAGAGATATGACTTTGGGAGTTAAGGTTGCACATCTGTTCCAAAGGTGTACTTGACCTACATCTACAAGTAAAAGTTATTTGTGCATTTGTTGATTAGGATGCTAAAATAGTAAGACAATGTTCCTCTAAAGTTAGTATTTATGGTACTAGTGGTTGGAAAATCTCTTGGAGAAGGATTGCTCATCAATTAAAATAAAATAGTGGTAGAGTTGAAGATAAAGATTTTCATTACTTTTCATGGCATGACTATGTGTTTACACAATAGCTAAGGGACAAACCTTGACATAATAGTCATAGAAGACAATATTGTTTGAGTCAAAAGGCATGGTCATGAGATAATGAAGGAATAGATTTCTCAAAGGAAACTCCTCACTATAATAACATAACTAAAAGTGTATGCAACTGAAATTTTGAACATATCAAAGATAGTCATAAATTAGTCTTGCATAAGTAGTGACATGCCCAATAGAGGAATTCAAAGAAGTAGCATACAGTTAACTACAAGAGCAAGAGAATGACCAAAAAGGTACATACCAATGCACAAAAGAAGGAAAGGAATTGTTTGAAATAATGAATAGTCATCTATAATATAGTGAGAAGCAAGATAAGGCAATCTCCTTGATAGTTGGTCAACATGAAGAGACATCACAAATATCAAGAATAAATGATATACCTAAAGGTTGATGGTGAACAAATGTTAGATTTTCATAGTAAAGTGTTTAGAAAGGGAGAGTAAAAGGAATTCATCCATCAAAATAAAGACCATTCAAAGGCACAATAACATGACAAGGTAATGAGGAGACAACAAAACACTCATTCGAAATAGAAAAGATAGTGCACCTTCGATATCTTTAGTGTTTTAAAAGGGAAATAATAGATAGTAGTAGTCACTATGGAGCAATGTCACAAATTGTTGATGATGAAACAGAGTGTGTTTTGCTTCCTTGATCTATCTAGGCTTATCCTCATTCTTAAAATATAGATGAGATGTCTAGTAGGATGAAGAGTGGGTTAAGAATATCGCTATCCAAGATGATAATGTGTCAAGATAGAGATGAAGTTTATAATAGTCATCAATAGCAATAGTTGAGCAGTCAAGAGGAGTAAAAGACATTTATAATAGGTGGTAAATTTTGTTAAAAGGTCGGCCAAGTCTATCTTCTATGTCACACAAAGATAAAGGCTAGATGTCTTATTATCATGTAGGGGCATCTATAAAGCTTGATGTCAATATTGGGAATTTATGAGCAATTCAACTTCAAGTAAGCATATAGGAGTTAGTTAACAAGCTAAATAGTTGAAGGAGAAGATCTAGGGAACAGTTTGGTCAGATCATCTTGTTACCAAGCATCTAGGAACATTAAAAGGGTCTTCATGAATGAAAGTTAAGATCCTAGCCTTAGTCATCTATGTGGAGCATTAAACAAGCAACAAAGAAAGGAGCAAATAGTTGAGCAATTAAAAGAGGTTTGGCCAAGTCACCTAAAAGAAGGCACACGTAGTTTTGATTCTTTCAAGAGCTTACAAGTTTGTATGGGATGAAATCTAGGCCCATATCTATGCCTAGTAGGAAAACATAGTTTTTTATTACTATCTTTTGCTTAGTATTATAGCTTCTTTAGCTCTTTCAAGAAGAAAGTACAATTTGTATCTCAAAAACTAGTCATTTTATGACTAAAACATTGATGTATTTTAAAATTTCAAAAGTATTTCAGACTTGTATTTCTATTGTGATACCTTTAAATCAATAAAATCCAACATTTTGGCCTTCAACAACTTATTCTATTGTGTGTAACTTGATAATTCATGTTATTATGTGATTTCATTTCATAAATCCTTAAGTAAATTTCTTATCTCATGCACCTTTGAATAGAAAAACATATTTTGTGTAGGTTATAGGTTGTGCTAGCATGTAAACAACTTCTATTTTTGAAGAATATTTTGTTTCCTTCCTTTTAGGACTGTCAAGACTTAACCTTTCTATGTAAACACTAATATACAAGTATGTGAAAGCCTGAGTTGTGAATGAACAATTTAATCATTGGATTTTTGTGTGTTTAACACAACTGTCTAGGTCATAAGAGTATATGGTGCATCACCTCTTAATTTTAGGTTCTGTTTTAAATAATCTTTCTCATTTTCCCAATGAGAAATTTGTAGTTTTAGGTGAGTACCAAGAGGTGCCAGCATGCTCTACAAGTTGGCCTTTGTCTTTTAGGTTACCCACAACCTTAGGGGTCATCCCATGTTTCACAATGTTGGAGGATGGTTTATTCAAGAGATGGCCAGGACAATGTTGAAGGATGCAAATCTACCAGATGTATATTGGAAGGAAGTTGTGCATGCTGATACATACATGATCTATAATTAAAGGTTTATAAAATAACTTACACTTAACACTAATCATTTTTTCTCGATCACAAACAAAATTGTGTGGTTATGTTCATTTACCATTAAAATTACAATATTAGGTTTATTCAATTAGTTACCAACTTGATGACATACTAATTAACAACTCTTGGAGGAATCAATAAGAGTTAGCCAAAAGAGACAAAAATCAATTTGTTAACAGAGTTCATCTAATGTTTGAGTTATGTCTTTGGGCTTGCTCAACTGTGACACGCTCCATTAATTGATGCAGATGTCAATATGGATTTATTACATCATAGCTTAGTTTTCAAATTGCAAATTAATTCTTCATAACTTTATGGAAAGATTGTAGCATATCTAGATGCTCTTCCTAATCTTGGTTTTTACAAAGAATTTATAATCTGTCTATGCATGAACCAAGCATAGGAATATTTGGAGAATAAAAATAATCCACTTACAAACCTTCATTCTACACATAGGTCTAAGACACCTTCAACTTCTCTCTCTTTGTTCCTTTTTAATCTTGAAGAATGAGCAATTAGACCTCCATGAGCAAAACCCTCATCTGCTAGATTAGAATTCACTTGGCTTCATTACAAAACTCAATTCACTAAGAAATGACTTATTGACACCAAGCTTAGAGCTTGTTGATTTTAGAGCTCAACACTCAATACTTATTCCTCCCAAAAATATTACCCAATCTCTCAATTCTCCTCCTCTAGAGAATTGTTCTTACAAGAAAAAAATTCCCCCTTTAAATACATTTACAAATTCTATTTGGGGGTTAACAAAATTATTCCCCATATCACATATATTAAGCCCCTATAGATTTTTAAACAAATAAAAATCTTTAATAAACGGGCTTATAGGCTTTTTAATGGTTCCACCTCAATTTACTTTGTTTGAGGTTAATATCATATTGCTAAACCATGCAATATTTATAGGGACTCAATCCCTTTATTTAAGGTTTACCACAATTTATTTTTTTAAATAGGTTTTGACCCCAAAAAAGCCATTGTCATAGCGGTTGGGAGCGCATGTCAAGGAGAGGGAGGTTGGTTGTTTCAACCATCAACCTTCCCATTTAACTTGGACATCCCATATTTCTTGTTTAAATAAAAATAACGCACTAAACATTGTGAGGAATCCATGTAGCCTCTTGGTGGGCGCTAAGATTACTATGGGTAAGGTTAGGTGTTAGCAAAAGGAAAGACTCTCGAAGCCAACTCAGCGATACCGCATGGAACCCTCTGATTGGACCATGTTATCATTCGACCATGTTATGTCATATTGTGGGCTCGCCACATCATGCTGATGTTAGCATTTGTACAACTTTGTCAACCTTTCCTTTGAAAACTTTGAGTGGCCATATCTCACACATATAGACTCCAATTGGCATGATTCTCTTCAACATGGTGAGCATAACTTTTGCATACAACCTCCTTTTGATGCGATTGAAGTTGGGTCAGGATCGTATCAGTAAGCTCTACAAAATAATGTTGGTTCCATAAGATTCTTAAACTATCAATTTTTGAGGTTTTTGGATCCTCCTAGATCACGCTTTCCCACAGAAAGAATTTTGGACTCTGAAAGTTCATTTTCATGTACTTTGACATTCCTAATCATTACACGGTCTTCATGGAACAATCAACAGCTTCAAGGAAGATTCAAGCATAACTATGATGCTCTTCCTACTCACGAACTTCTCGAACATTGGTAAACTATGCCTCAACTTTAATGCACTCCTTCACCTTTGTACTTTGGAAAGAAACTTTCCCATTCAATTTGCATGTTATCCATAATTGTTGTAGCCACCCTCCAGGGAGGCCACCGAAAAGACCTTCAAAAATGTTTAATCAAGCATTATATCGCAACTAATGTTTATAACTCACATCACTTTTACAATTGTGTCCTTCATAGGTTTCAGGTAACACATGCATTACAAGACAAATATGAAAAATCAACTAGACAAATAGTCTATCCATCTCTTACTAAATCGCAAAAAATAAATCTCCTTCTTTGGTTGAGTTTCTTCAGAACTTCTTCAGGGATGGAAACCACATGCTCCACCTTCTTCTGAATAGGTTCTTGAATAGGCTTCTTGCCTAGTAAGCGATGAAGATCTGAATGTAGATTTCAACACTTTGATTCCCAATGTCCAATCATATTACAATGAGTGCGGAATTTTTTCGTCTTCAAATCCTTCTTTCCATTCTACTCCTTCAGACAAGGAGGATGGTTTTCATGTCTAATTTCTCCACTGATTGATAACATTTTCTTGTAAAGAGCCTTGCATTATCCATACTTAGCAACACAATGATTATTCCTCCCACAAAACAAACAAGGATAACTATTCCATAGGATACTGAAAATATTGCCATGTTTCTAATAGTTCAAGAATGCATTGGAGTAGGAATTATTCCTTTGTGGACTCTTGTGGCCACCAAATTTTTGAGGAGATTTGGATCTTCTTAAGGATCTCTTGAAAGATCTATCACTCTCGAAAGGTGACTTACCCTTCTCTAGTTGAAGAGACTTTGGTTTCAATTCAGGTTACAAAGAGCTTCCTTCTATAGCCTTTTCTAGGCTCTCTCTGTCGTTATACCCCAGACCTGCAAACCGAGGTCTTATTGTAACTTGCAGTGGTTGAACTATACCTTGACCATTCATTCCAAGACCACCTCCTTTATACCCCATCTTATTTAGCAACTTTTTTCTAATTCCTAATGTATGCTTTTCGAAATCACCAAAAGAAGCATCATCATTATCAAAGGAAGGAATTGAACATAGAGTACTTTTTACCTCATTTCCTATTGGTGACTCTTGGTCCACTTTCTAAAATTTTGTCAACTGCTCCTCTCTTTTTCTTTGACTGACACAATAGATGAAGATTCCTAGAAACCACCTTGGTTACCTAGCACATAGGAGGAATCCCCCAATTGCTGACAAAAGGTGGATACATTAGTATTCTCATGAAAGGAACCATAATTGGTCCATTTTCCATGACCACAAACTTATCTAATCTTAGAAGGAATTTTTGCTTATCATATAATAGAGCATTCTCCAGTTTGATCCTCTAAAATATTCTCCAAAAAATGTGTAACTTCCACTTCTCATTCTCTATAATTTCAAGCAATCTTCTAAGTTCAAAATTCTCCACTTGGATGCACTGGTTGATCTCCTCCAATCCCTAGATCCTTTCAAGCTTCAACCCTTTACCCATCTTGCAAAATCCAAACCTGGTTAACATCCACCACTTGCAATTTTTCTTATTAAATTGCTCTAGTACCAAATTGATCTATAATTAAAGGTTTACAAAATAACTTGCACTTAAACCTAATCATAGATTTTCCCGACCGTCAACAAAATTTTGTGTTTATGTTTATTTTCCGTTGAAATTACAGTATTAGGTTTATTCGATCAATTATCAACTTGATGACATACTAATTAACAACTCATGGAAGAATCAATATACTAAAATCCATAAGAGTAAGCAGAAAGATACAGAAACCGATTTGTTAATGGAGTTCACCCAATGTTTGGGTTACATCTTTGGGATCACTCAACTACAACATCGCTACATTAATAGATGCAAAGCTCAATATGGCTTTATTACATCATAGCTTAGTTTCCAACTTGCAAATTAATTCTTCGCCACTTTATGGAAAGATTGTAGTATATCCCAATGCTCTTTCTAATCTTGGTTTTTACAAAGAATTTATAATCTGCATATACATAAACCAAGTATAAGAATATTTGGGGAATAAAAATAATTCACTCACAAACCTTCATTCTGCACATAGGTCTGAGACACCTTCAACTTCTCTCTCTTCATTCCTTTTCAATCTCTAAGAAGAAGCAATCAAACCTCCATGAGAAAAACCCTCATTTGTTGGATTAGACTTCACTCGGCTTCATTACAAAACTCAATTCATTGATAAATAACTTATTGACTCCAAGCTTAGAGCTTGTTGAGTTTTGAGCTCAACACTCAATAATTTTTCCTCCCAAGAATATTGCCCATTTTTCCTCCTCCAGAGAATTGTCCTTACAAGAGAAAAATTTCCCCTTTAAATACATTTACAAATGCTATTTGGGGATTAACAAAATTATTCCCCATATACCTATATTAAGCCCCTATGTATTTTAAACAAATATAAATCTTTAATACACAGGCTTATAGGTTTTTTAATGGTTCCACCTCAGTTCACTTTGGTTGAGGTTAATATCATATTGCTAAACCATGCAATATTTATAGGGACTCAATCCCTTTATTTAAGGTTTAGCATAATTTATGTCTTTAAATAAGTTTTGACCCCCTTATAATCCCAAAAAAATCATTGTTGTAGCAGTTGGGAGTGCATCTTAGGGAGGGGGAGGTTGGTGGTTCCAACCACCGGCCTTCCCATTTAACTCGGGCATCCTATGTTCCTTTGCTTAAATAAAAATAACACCCTATACATAGCGAGGAACCCGTGTAGCCTCTTGGTGGGTGATAAGATTAGCATGGGGGAGGTTTGGTGTTTGAACCTCCCCTTCTAATTTTAAAAAAACAAATAGACTCCAAAATCCAACTCCATGATGCCATGTGGCACCCTCCAATTGGGCCACATTATTGTCGGACCACCATGTGTTAGCCTATGGCCTTTCCATGTGGTACCATGTCATCATTTGACTGCCACATGTCAGCTTGTCAGCTTGCCACATCATGCTAATGTTAGCATCCATGCAACTTAGTCAACCTTTCTTTTAAAAACTTTGATTGGCCATATCTCACACATATGGACTCCAATTGAAGTAATTCAAATGGTGTTGGAATTGTCTCGATGAGCTCTTCGACTTAGTGTTATTTTCGTCTGATTTGGAGACAATCAATTTTTTGTCTTAGGGTCTTCATATGGAACCCTTGGCCCTACCAAACTTTGACCAAGCATAAATTTTGCATACAACCTCCTTTTGATGCAATTCAAGCTGCGTCAAGATTGTATCGATGAGCTCTATGCAATGAAACTAGTTCTGGCAGATTATAAGACTATGAAGTTTGTAAGTTTTCTGGATCTTCTTGATAGGGTGAGGGTGAGAGTAAATCATTCTAAGACCCCCTATGAGCTTTGTTATAAGAGACCTTTTACTATCAAGTACTTCAAAAAAATTAGAAGCAAATGTTATATGAGGAGAGATGAAGATGATCTTGGAAAGTTTGATGCAAAAGCTAATGGAGGAATATTTCTTGGGTACTCTACAAGAAGCAAGTCTTACAAATGTTACAACAAAATACTTAGGAATATACTTTAAAGTGATAATGTTAGAGTGGATGAAGATTGACAATAGTTTACCTCTGTTCCAAAAAAAATTGAATCTAATGATGCTCCTTGCACTAAAGACGAAGGAGAAGAAAAGGGAGAAGAGGAAAAGAAAAGAAAAGAGAAATAATCAAAGAAGGCCCCCAAGACTCCGACAAGATATGTTCAAAAGAATCACTTGGAAGTTCATATTATTATTGGCAAGAATGAAGGAGTACAAACCAATAGGAGACTTGCCAAGGCAAATGAATAGGTAAATATGTGCCTTCTATCTGAACTTGAGACTAAAACTTTTTATGATGCATGCATGGATGAAGGTTGGATAAAATCTATGGAAGAAAAACTTGATTAGATTGAGAATAACAAGACATGGGAGCTTGTTCCTAGACCTACAGATAGGAATGTGATTAGAGCTAAGTGGGTTTTTCAGAACAAGTTGAATGAAGAAGGTAAAGTAACAAGAAACACAGGAAGACTGGTATGCAAGGCATTCTCTCAAGTTGAAGGCATTGATTTTGAGGAGACTTTTGCTTCGGTAGCAAGGATGGAGGCTATCAAAATGTTTTTAGCTTTTGTTGTTCACAAAAAAAATTTAAGTATATCAGATGGATGTTAAGTTAGTTTTTTTGAATTGAGAATTGGAAGAAAAAATTGACATCATGGAACAACTTCATGAATTTCAGTAGGGAAATGATGTAGACATGTTGTGTAGATTGAAGAAAGCATTGTGTGATCTCAAACAAGCTCTAAAGGCTCGATATGCAAGATTGAACAAATATGTAAAATAGTAAGGATTCAAGAAAGGTACAGTTGATGGAAATCTTTAACTCAATATTGAGAATGGTAATTTGTTAATAGTAGTACTATATGTGGATTATATTATCTTTGGAGGTGAAGACAAGGCATGTAAGAAGTTTGAAGAGGAAATGTAGAAAGAATTTGAAATGTCAATGATTGGTGGGTTGAATTTATTTCTTGGTCTTCGAGTTGCTTGACTAAATGATGGAAGTTTTATTTCTCAAGCAAAGTATGTTAAATAAATGTTGAAGAAATTTGATATTGAGAATGCTAAACTAGTGAGCACTCCCATGGCTACTAGTTGTTAATTGAGTAAGATGAAGAATCTTCAGATGTTGATCAAACTTAGTATAGATCTATGATTGGTAGTTTGTTGTACTTGATTGATTCCAAATCAAATATTATGCAGACAGTTTGCACGGTGGCTACATATCAAGAAAATCCTAAGAAATCTCATGACGTGGTTGTCAAAATCATATTCATATATTTGAATGGAACTCCAAATTATAGCCTATGGTACAAGAAGGAAGGTGATTTCTCACTCACGTGTTACACAGATATTGATTGGGTTGGTTGTGCAAATGGCATCTAAGAAGTACCAAAGGAAGTGCATTTTTCTTGCCAAGCAGATTGGTCTCATAGTTTGGCAAGAAAAAAGATTCAATATCTTTATCTACTGTAGAGGTAGAGTATTTTGCTGCAACATCCTTCTACACTCAGGTGATTTGGATGGAACAAACTTTGAAGGATATTAAGGTAGTTTATGATGAGCTCATTCCTAGTATGTGTGATAACACAAGTGTAATTAATATTTCAAAGAATCCTATGATGCATTCAAGAATGAACCATATTTGTATGTGACATCACTACTTGAGGGGGAAAGTTACAAAGAAGGAAGTCAGACTAGAATATGTGCCTACTAAGGATCTAATTACAGATATTTTCACTAAGGCACTCTCAAAGGATACTTTTTAGTATCTTTGACATAAGTTATGGGTTAGTGCCCCTCCTTCTTCTAACAAAGATGCATATGGCGATGCATCTATCCAACGGGAGTTCTTCAAGATATATACTTAAATATGGACAAATATTGGCCGCTACTCTCAGGGAGAGCAAATGGTTAGTTGGTTGTTGAATATTTTGGTTTGTGACAAAGGGGGAAAGATATTTGAAAGAGATATAAGTGTGCACCACTTATTCTTGATGTCAAAGGGGGAGAGTGAGTTACTGATGATAGGGGGAGTTTATGTTGATGCAGTTGTGTTTCCATCAATGATAAAGAGGGAGAATGTTGGAAATATATGTTGACATTGACATCAACCAGATGTTTGACAATGTCTTATCCTTGATGGTTTTGGGTAGTTGTGTGTTTGATTATTGATGTTGTTGATGTCACTGATGATGTTGATGATGATGTGGAAATTGTTGGTGGTATACAAATTGTGTGTGGCTATGGCATTGATGAGGAAGATGTTTTGCAGTAAAGATGGTTAATGGGTGTTTTTGTAGATGTCTACCTCAACTGGTGTCTGATGTATATACTTTGAGATGTTGGTTTGTTGTCGACAATGCTATTGTGATGGTACAATGAAGATGTCTTTTAGATAGAAACTGTTGATGATGGTTGAGGATGTGTTCTCATTGGTCTTGATACTCTTGGTCAGGATACTAATATTTTCAAAAGGTTTTGTAGTTTGTTGAGATGGAATATGCATGAAAGAGTATTTAATGTTTGGCTAGAAAAATGCTTTGCATTCCTCCACTGTTAAGAGTTTGGTCTTGCATATTTGAACTTAATGTTGGTGTTCTCTGGATATTGCACTATTATCTTTTTAGGTTCTTGTTGTTGCAACTAAGGTTGTTTGTGATGCTTGTTTGTTGATAGTTTGGGTATTTGTCGAAAGTGGTTTGAATAGTTTGGAAAATTCTTTGCATTTATCCACCTTGATGCTTCAGGTGTTGTGACTTAGAGGATATGATTATAATGTTTATGTGTTGTCTCTGTTCCAGTTTTCAAGTGTTTATGTGATGGTATGATGAAAGAATAATTATCCGGTCAACTACTAAGAGGGGGGGTGAATCAATAGATAGAAAAACTGATACAAACTTCAACAATCTCAAAAATCAATCTCTCAAAGTAAACTTAGAACTATCAATGTAATACCATTGTCAAGATAAAAACTCATAAGATAACCTGGTTGATTGTTGCAACAAATTAATAGTAAACAACTTCAAACTCATAAACATCCAAATGCTTTTTCATATGTCAATAGACTTCATTTCCCAATGCTTCCAGTTATCATAACTTATTAAAGTAGCTAAGTAGTTAAGTAAATCAACCATAAGAAACATAACCACAAAAACATTCACCACTTGACACAAATATTTTTGATGTGAAAACCCAAATGGGAAAAACCACGACGAGATGAGACTCACAAGATAACTATTTGAACTCTTCTGAAGTTCGTCCTGTTAGGAACCAAGCCTGTTATAGCTTTACAAAAGTCCTGTTAAGAACTGATCCTGTTAGGAATCACCCGGTTAAGGGATTGACTATAATGCCTTGTTATAAGAAATACCCTATAAGGAGTAACCTCGGTAGAGGATTTGAAAATCCAAGCTAATGGATCACCTTGTAATAGGATTTGAATAGTACCAAGCTTGTTAGAGCTTACCTAGTTAGGGGATTTCAATTCTATTGTAATCGTTAGAAAACAACAGGAGTTTGTTGATTTGTCTGAATAGAACTACACTTGCTTGATCAGATCCATTTCATGCTCCTATCTTTCTTTACTCAAACTGCAGATACATCATCCGGTTTGGCAACCAAACACTCAACTGATCTTTGCTAACTCTTTGCCAACACATTAAACTAAACAACTTCATCGACCTTATAAACAAATCAATTAGGTCGGTAACACAACAAAAACCTAATTCTCATAGAGATTACAAACAAATCGGTTCAAATATGATCGTTAGATTACATACAAATCTTTGCACATCAATCAAGAAAACCTTGATCGCTCCTTGATCACCGCTTCATCGAACTTAGTAACTCTCACGCGCTTTGCATTATATGCAATACATTTTCTCATTCCATAGACAAAATTCATTACAACAACTCACCAAAATCACTTAAAATTGTCTTTATACAATAATCATACATGTCATAACCATTCCTGCTCATCATCAGATCATAAACCAATATAACCAATTCGCCAAACTTAATCGGTTAGGGTTTATCAAAAATAACGGGCAGGGTTTACCGGTTACAGGTTCAACTCTCAAATTCTTCCTACCGGTTACAGTTTCCCTCACTTGTTCATCCTACTGGTTACAAAACAATATTACAACAATATCAACAATATCATTACCGGTTAGTTGACATCAATGACAACATAACATATCATTAATGCAATCTTCATGCAAATGCCAACAATCTCCCCCTTTGGAATTGATGGCAATACAAATATCAATACCATTGATAGTTGTTGTGATTGTGAATAGGAATCCTGGTTTACATTACCAAGTATTCACCATGCTTTCCATGTCTTCCGCTTGACGTTGGTTCTTCTTCCCATAATCCCATAACTCTTATCCCCCTTTGACAGCAATGCCAAATTGAAAGTAAAACATGTAATGTCAAATTTCACTGTGCATCATCAATAATCTGCAACTTGATGCTCCCCCTGTGGAATAACTCCACTTCTACACCAATCCTTCTGTAAAATTCTACAAGTAGCTCTGAGACTGATGTAATCTACATCATGCTTAACTGACCTCATGAAGGGGTACAACCCCTATCTGGCTTCTAAGATACTCAAAAGTAGTCTTAGATAGAGGTTTAGTAAAAATATCTGCAAGCTGCTCCTTGGTAGAAACATGATCTAAGATCACATCTTTACTTTGTACTTTTCCCCTTAAGAAATGATACTTCAATTCAATATGCTTGGTTCATGCATGCAAAACAAGGTTCTTGGATATATTTATGGCACTTGTATTATCACATAAAATCTTTATAGGTTCTGAAATCTTCATCTTAAAACCTTCCAAAATGTGCCTCATCCAGATAGCTTGAGTCAATTCATGTAAGCTGCAACATACTCAGCTTCAGCAGTAGATTGTGAAGTACAACTCTGCTTCTTACTACTCGATGAAACAAGTCTTCCTCTAAGAAAAAATGCTCCATCGATTGTGCTTTTTTGGTCATCAACATTTCCTACCCAGTCTGCATCTGTGTACACTTTCAAGTCAAAATTTCCTCCATATGGATACCATAATCCATAGTCAACAGTACCTTTCAGATATCTAAAAATTCTCTTGGTTGATATCAGATGTGTTTCCTTAGGATTCTTCTGGAATCTAGCAACTATGCCAACTACATGAGCTATGTTTGATCTGTTGTGAACAACATAGTGCAATTTTCCAATCATTGACCTGTATTCCTTCTCATCAACAGATTTGGATTCATCTTCCTTAGACAAATTATAACCTGTAACCATTGGTGTCCCAACTGGTTTATAGTCACTCATGCCAAATGTCTTCAAGACCTCTTTCACATACTTAGACTATGTGATGAAAATACCATTCTTCATTTGTTGTATTTGCAAGCCTATGAAATTTTGTATTTCTCCCACTAAAGACATTTCAAACTCATGTTTCATTTCATCTGCAAAACTATTGCTCATGTCATCATTACCTTCAAATATGATATCATCAACAAATACTTCAATGACTAATATTTTATCTCCTTCAGATTTGAGATAGATGTTACTATCATCACTGATTCTCAGAAAGCCTATCTTCATCAAATGTGTATGAATCCTTTCATACCATGCTCTTGGTGACTACTTTAATCCATATAAAGCCTTATACAATTTGCATACCATGTCTTTCTCATCAGTCAAAGCATAACCATCTGGCTGCTCAATGTATACTTCTTCTTCCGGTATTCCATTCCAAAATGTTGATTTAACATCCATTTGGTATACCTTGAATTTCTTGTATGCCGCAAATGCAAGTAAAGTTCTAACACCTTCCAGTCTTGCCACTGGTGCAAAAGTCTCACCATAGTCTTCTCCTTCCTCTTGTGCATAACCTTTGAAAACCAACCTAGCTTTGTTGCGAACTACAACACCATCTTCATTCAACTTGTTCATGAATACCCACTTAGTACCTATCACCTTTTTATTTACTGGTCGGGGTACTAGGGTCCATGTGTTGTTCTTCTCAATTTGATCTAATTCCTCCTCTGTAGCTTTGACCCAATGATCATCACCAAATGCTTCCTTAGCAGTTATTGGTTCAATAGTGGAGATCATGCAAGAATTCTCTCCGATTCTTCTTCTGGTTAGTACTCCAGCATCCTTATCCCCATTAATGTGTTCAGGATTGTGATTCAATCTCACATATCTTGGAATAACATGATCATTATCTTCAGGTTCATCTTCTTCATTATCATCATCTTCTTTTGAATTTATCTGTTCCGGTTGAACTGGTACATCAACATTTGCTTTGTCGATTTCAAATTTCACAGTTTTTGGTTCCAAAAACAAAATGCAAGGATCTTCATCCTTTTTCTCCAAACTGGTTTCCTCTGAGACTTTGAAATATTCATCCACTCGAACATCAACACTCTCAATAATTCTTTGTGTCTGGTTGTTAAAACACTTGTAGGCCTTGCTCTTGGTGGAATGGCCAAGAAATATACCTTGATCACTTTTAGCTTCAAATTTGCTAATATAATCACCTCTCTTAATAAAACATTTTCTTCCAAATATCTTTAAATAACTAACAACAAGTGATCTTCCATACCAATATTCATAAGCAGTCTTGACCTTACCTCTTTTTACCAAAATCTGGTTCATAGTGTAGACAGTTGTGCTGACAGCTTCTCTCCAAAAAATTTTTGCTACACCTCCTTGTATCAACATTGTCCTAGCAGCTTCAACAACTGACCGATTGTTTCTCTATGCGATACCATTCTATTGTGGTGCCCTCGGTGCAGAAAGTTATCGTTTGATACCATTTTCTTCACAATACCTAGTGAATTCCTCATAAGTAAATTCATCTCCTTGATCTGTCCTCAGACACTTTATCTTCTTACCGCTCTCCTTCTTAGCTAAGGCCCTAAATGCCTTGAACTTACTAAAAGCTTCAATCTTATCCTTCAAGAATGTAACCTACATCATCCTTGAGCATCATCAGTGAAGATCATAAAATATGTGTCACCTTGAATACTTTTTGTCCTTATTGGTCCACAAAGATCTGTATGAACCAAATCTAACAAATGTTCCACTGAAAAAGATTTGCTCTTGAAAGTTGAGGATGTCATCTTTCCCAACTGACATTATCTACATAGAGCATTAACCGGTTTGTCCAACTGAGGCAATCCTCTCACTGTCTTGGACTTACTCACTTTAACAATGTTATCAAAGTTTATATGACAAAATCTCATATGCCAAATCCAACTATCATCTATCTTTGCAATTAAATAGTTGTTGACTCTAGGATTAAGGTGAAACAAGTTACCTTTAGTTTGTTTCCCGGTTGCAATTAGTTCACCTTTGCTGCCATAGATTTTGCACATACCATTCTTAAACTCCAATGGGTATCCTCTGTCATTGAGCTGTGCCACACTCAAAAGATTGTGCTTTAAACCTTCAACCCAGTACACATCATCTGCACTACTCTTTCCATTAAGAGAAATAGTTCCCTTACCTTTAACCATGCAGGGTGAGTCATTACCAAATCTTACAACTCCGCCATCAAATTCCTACAAAGAAAGAAATTTGCTCTGATCACAGTCATGTGATGTGAACAACCACTATCAATGATCCAATCATCAGAGTTATCCATCCTGGATACTAATTCCTTATGGTTTGATATCTCTTCTTTAATAGCTACAAACACAATGTCTTCATTAGCATCACCATCATGTTCTTCATCAGTGATACCACCATCAACAACAATAAGACAATCTCTTTTGCCTTTACCCTTATACTTTTTGAATTTCTCTCGTTTGTGCTCATTATCACCATTAGGACAGTTAACATCAATGTGTCCAATCTTGTTGCATGCAAAACATTTCAAAGGTAATTTACATGTACCTCTAGGCAACCGCTTGGCCAACAATGCTTCAAGCTCAACTAAATTGTCTTCATCATCAGCTTCTTTGTTGGATCCAGATTCATAACTGTGGCTGACATCTCTACTTTTCCTCACATATGGGTTAGAAATAGAAGCTCTAAATGCAGAATTAGATTTCTGTACACTACCATCATAACCATTTAATTCAAAAGTAGTAATCTTGCCAATGATGGAGTCAAGAGTTACCTTCATTTTGTCAATGGACTTTAGTTCTTGAATAGCTGCAACTCGAATAGCGTAGACTGGTAGCAGGGTTCTCATTACCTTATTGAACACTGTGGCATCTTCCACTTTACCTCATACACTCTTAATTTCACCGACTATCTCCTTTATCCTTTGACCATACTGCTGGATATTCTCACCTTCAGCCATCTGCATGTCATCAAACTTTCCTCTTAGACTCTCTTCTTTAGCAATCTTAACATGTTTATCACTGCTATAAATCTCTTCAAGTTTTTTCCATACGTCATATGTAGTCTCTATACCATGAACATCTACATACTTTGCATTAGATAAAGAATTGATAATGGCCTCTAATGCTTGATAATTTTCTTGTTGCTCTTTCTTTTGATCATCAATCAACATCCCAGTAGGTGCAACATATTTAATATCGACGTGTTCCCAATACTGGCTTCCCAGACTCTTGATATAAATTTTCATTTTGTCACTCTATATCCTATAGTTCTCTCTATCAAACTTCAGACCTTCCTTCTTTATCATGATCTGCAAGATCTTTACCTCAAGTTGTTAGGATTACACCTTAGAGGACTTGATAAGATCTGATACCAATTGATGGTATGATGAAAGAATAAGTATCTGATCAACTACTGAGAGGGGGGGTGAATCAGTAGATAGAAAAATTGATACAAACTTCACCAATCTCAAAAATCAATCTCTCAAAGTAAACTTAGAACTATCAATGTAATACCACTGTCAAGATAAAAACTCATAAGATAAACTAGTTGACTATTGCAACAAATTAACAGTAATCCACTTCAAACTCATAAACATCCAAATTCTTTTTCATATGTCAATAGACTTCATTTCTCAAAGCTTGTGGTTATCATAACTTATCAAAGTAGTTAAGTAAATCAACCATAAGAAACATAACCACAAAAACATTCACCACTTGACGCAAATATTTTTGATGTGGAAACCCAAATGGGAAAAACCACAATGAGATGAGACTCACAAGATAAATATTTGAACTCTTCTAGAGTTCGCCCTGTTAGGAGCCAAGCCTGTTAAAGCTTTACAGAAGTCCTGTTAAGAACTGATCATGTTAGGAATCACCCGGTTAAGGGATTGACTATAATGTCTTGTTAGAAGCAATACCCTGTAAGGAGTAACCTCGGTAGAGGATTTGAAAATCCAAGCTAATGGATCACCTTGCAAGAGGATTTGAATAGTACCAAGCTTGTTAGAGCTTACCCAGTTAGGGGATTTCAATTCTGCTGTAATTGTTAGAAAACAACAGGAGTTTGCTGATCTATCTGAATATCACTACACTTGCTTGATCAGATCCATTTCATGCTCCTATCTGTCTTTACTCAAACTGCAAATACATCATCCGGTTCATCAACCACACACTCAACTGATCTTTGCTAACTCTTTGCCAACACATTAAACTAAACGACTTCATCGACCTTATAAACAAATCAATTAGGTCGGTAACACAACAAAAACCTAATTCTCATAGAGATTACAAACAAGTCGGTTCAAGTATGACCATTAGATTACATAGCAATCTTTGCACATCAATCAAGAAAACCTTGATCACTCCTTGATCACCACTTCATCAAACTTAGTAACTCATCACGCGCTTTTGTTAAAGCTTTACAAAAGTCCTATTAAGAACTGATCCTGTTAGGAATCACCCGGTTAAGGGATTGACTATAATGTCTTATTAGAAGCAATACTCTGTAAGGAGTAACCTCGGAAGAGGATTTGAAAATCCAAGCTAATGGATCACCTTGTAAGAGGATTTCAATAGTACCAAGCTTGTTAGAGCTTACCCAGTTAGGGGATTTCAATTAAGAAAACAACAGGAGTTTGCTGATCTGTCTGAATATCACTACGCTTGCTTGATTAGATCCATTTCATGCTCCTATCTGCCTTTACTCAAACTTCAGATACATCATCCGGTTCGGCAACCACACACTCAACTGATCTTTGCTAACTCTTTGCCAACACATTAAACTAAACAACTTCATTGACCTTATAAACAAATCAATTAGGTCAGTAACACAACGAAAACCTAATTCTCATAGAGATTACAAACAAGTCAGTTCAAGTATGACTGTTAGATTACATAGCAATCTCTGCACATCAATCACAAAAACCTTGATCGCTCCTTGATCACCGCTTCATCGAACTTAGTAACTCATCACATGCTTTGCATTATATGCAATACATTTGCTCATTCCCTAGACAAAAATCGTTACAAAAACTCACCAAAATCACTTGAAATTGTCTTCATACAATAATCATACGTGTCATAACCATTCTCGCTCATCATCAGATCATAAACCAATATAACCAATTCGTCAAACTTAATCGATTAGGGTTTATCAAAAACAACATGTAGGGTTTACCGATTACCAGTTCAACTCTCAAATTCTTCCTATCGGTTACAGTTTCCCTCACTTGTTCATCCTACCGATTACAAAATAATATTACAACAATATCAATAATATCATTACTGGTTAATTGACATCAATGACAACATAACATATCATCAATGTAATCTTCATGCAAATGCCAACATTATGTGTTCTACAAGAAATTGAATTTCACACATCCACAATAAAATATCTACTTACACATCATTCACATCCACTTCACATCAATTCACACACTATCCCACATACAACTTGTACATCCACACTCCTTAAATATTAGCTAGATCATCAAAAACCTAATTGAGGTTCAACCACAAAGTAAATATTATTACATGAAATAATCCACCCAAACCAAAAATATTCAATGCGGTCCACTCCAGAAGAAAGAGAGGACCCAAATCCATCATAAAACATCCTTTCAAGTTGAATCCAATGAATCACACATGCTAATACATCCTCCAAAGTTGGCACTAAACATAACATGTAGATAAATGATAAAGCTCAACAACCGAATGGTCAAAAACATCTTCCAATACAAATTACTTAATGTGCATCTCCACACACTAGTGTGAGACTCATAACTACCATCTGAAATATCTCTCAAAGAATATCAAGATCAAAAAGTATGATCCAAACAAGATAATCCAATCAGATACGCAGAAAACTTAACATACCAAGCATAATCCAACACAACTCACTGATAGAACAAAAACAACACCATAGAACTTAACTAAAATACTACAATAACCAACACAATATGTCCACCAAAATGCAACACAAGATTCTACATATCCAAAGGCCCCCAAAGACTTTCAAACCAGTTTGACAGACGCTCTCACTGTCAGAACACAACAATGCCAAACTCTTACAATCCACAAACTAGACAGCGTGATGATACAACATATTCAGAACCTCAAAACATAACCTTCACCATCCAAAGGTAATCAAAACATTCAACCACTAGAGAATTAAAAACTTTGTATTACATATCAAACTCATCATATACTCCATAAACTCAATAACAACACCACAAACTCAACAAAAGAGAAACCTATGACAATACACAACCATATCTAGACCAAACTCTATCTGGAACACTAAGTTTGATGTCAATGATGACATAAATCATATATCAACAAACAAATCAAACCTCTAAAAATATCCCCCTTTTTGTCATTGATGGAAACCTTTGCACATACTTCCCCTTTGAATCAAAGACAAATATCAACCACCTTTCCAACAACAACACACTCCATTTCTCCCCCTGAGAATAGAAACAACATCAATCCACGAGGTAAAGAATAAGCATTAAATCTCCCTCTGGGAAGATGCACTGCACCTATGCATCTAGTTATAAAATGGAGGGGCAATGACTCCTATTTTCATCCTGAGATACTCAAATGTATCCTTTGTCGATGCTTAGTAAAAATGTTTGCAACCTATTCTTTTGTACAAACACATTCCAATATGAGTTCCTTGTCTACAACCTTCTCTCTTAAGAAATGATACTAGATTGAGATATGTTTGGTTCTTGAATGCATCACCTAATTCTTTAAAATATTTATAGCATTGGTATTATCACACATGATGGGATAACTTCATTATACATTACTCTGATATCATAAAGAGTCAGTTTCATCCAAATAACTTGAGTACAACAAGATGTTGCTGCAATGTATTCTACTTCCACAGTTGATAGAGATATTAAATCATGCTTCTTACTTAACCACGAGACCAAGCTATCTCCCAAGAAGAATGCACCATCACTATTAGTTTTCCTATCATCAACACATCCGGATGAATCTGCATCTATTTATGCCTTGAGCATGAAATCTTCATTCTTTTTATACCAAAGACCAAAATCCAGGGTACTTTTCAAATAGTTGAAAATCCTCTTTGGAGACAGTTAAATATAACAGTCCTTTAATCATAGATTTGTATCTCTTATGATCAACTTCTGAAGATTTATCATCTTTTCTCAACTTACAACCAACAACCAAGGGAGTTGCAATTGGTTTACAATTTTCCATTTCAAACATCTTCAACATTTCTTTGACATATTTGGCTTGAGAAATAAAAATTTCATCTTCTAACTATGTAACTTGCAAACCAAGAAATAATGACAATGCAGTAATCATTGACATTTCAAATTCCTCTTGCATCTCTTCTGCAAACTCCTTGCATAGATCATCATTTCCTCCAAATATAATATCATCAACATAAACAACAATAATTAGTAGTTTGTTACCTTCAACTTTTAAATAAAGATTATTGTCAGCAATAACTTTTTAGAAATGTTGTTGGAGCAGATATATATCCAATCTAGCACACAAAGCTTTAGGTGCTTGTTTGAGTCCATGTAACACCTTCTTTAGCCTACAAACCATATTTGTATCTTTTAACAATTTGAACCCATCTAGTTGTTCAACATATACCTCTTCTTCAATTTATCCATTTAGAAAGGTTAACTTAACATCCATTTGATACACCTTAAAGTTCATATAAGCGGAAAAAAGTAAGAAACATCCTTATAGCTTCCATCCTAGCTACTAGAGAAAAATAATCCGCAAAATCTATACCTTCAACTTGTGAATAACCTATAAGTATTCAAAACTTTCCTTGTTCCTTATAATTTGTCCTTGTTCGTTTAGCTTATTCTAGAACACCCACTTATTTCCTATCACATTTTTATCCACTGGTCTGGGTACCAATTCCCATGTAATTTTTTTGTAACTCATTCAGCTCTCCTTCCATTTATTTTATCCAACTATCTTCTTTCCTTGCTTCTTCATAAGAATTTGGTTCAACTTGTTAAAGCAAAGAATAATTTGCTTTCTCATTTTCTTCCACAACTCTTCTTCTTATCTGAACACCTTTATTTTTATCTCCAATAATCTAATCTTTTGAATGGTTCTTTCTCACATATCTGGATGGAGTCTTAGGCACTTGCTCAGGTTCTTCTTCTTCTTCTTCATTTGTCTCTTTTCCACTTTTGTCTTTTAGTTCAATCTTCTCTTCAGCGGCAACTAGAATAATCTCTAATTCGGCCTCCTATTTAGGTTTAGAGGCAATCTGATCACATTCTTCACATATTTTTACATTTGTGCTCTACACTATCTTGTTTAATCTCTTGTTGTAACAGTGATAGGCCTTGATGTTTATAGCATAACCTAGAAATATTCCTTCATCTGCTTTGGTATCAAACTTTCCTAGATCATCTTCATCTCTTTTGATATAGCACTTGCTTCCAAAGATTCTGAAATACTTCACCATGGGAGTTCTTCCATTATAAATTTCATAGGGTGTCTTAGTATGATTTACTCTTATATGTCCCCTATTAAGAATATAAACAACAGTATGCACAACTTCTTTCCAATATACATTAGCCAAGTTAGCATCTTTCAACATAGTTATAACCATCTCAATAACAGTCTTGTTCTTCACTATATCAAATCTTTTGTGTCTACTTTTCTTCTCATCATCATCAGATCTCTTATAATCTTATTTATACATGCATTAAGAAGCATAATGAAAAATTCTACCACAATAAAAATATTTCAAAGGTAACATACCTTTGTGTTTTTCAGTTACTCTCTTCAGTCTTCAAACAAAGTTTGCCTCGATCTCATCCATATTTTTCCACTTGCTTTCGGTTTATCTTCAACTATCTTTGAAACATTGAATGCAACTTCTTTTCTTTCTCTTTTGATATCTTCCATCTCTTATATTTCATAGATAGTTAATGACCCAAGGAGCTAATCAATTGTATACTTATCCAAATCATAACATTCTTCAATAGCACACTTATTTGGCTTGTAGGGTTTAGGCAGAGTCACCAAAATCTTTCTCACAACATCACCTTCTTCTATCTTTCCACCAAAACTTCTAATAGCATTCACAATCTCGTTCACCCCATGTATGTAGTTCTCAACACCTTCATCATCGCCCATATTTTTATTTCAAATTCATTAACCTAGCCTACTTTGTCTTCAGATCCCCTTCATATGATTGACTTAATTTATTCCATACCTCTTTGGCTTCTTTCAATCTACAAACCTTACAAAATACTACATCACGTAAGAAACTAATAATCACAGTTCTAGCCTTTGAATTATTCTCATGATTCTTACGTTCTTTTGAAGTCTGAGGACCATTTAGTGGAGGCATATAACCATATTTGACAATTTCTAAAATTCCATCTGATAGAGTTTCCAAATAAGATTCCATCATTTCCTTCCAGTAAGAAAAAATTGTGCCATCAAACCTTGGTGCTTTGAAATTAAGTGTGTGTGTGTCATTATGAATCCATCTCAAGTAGTTAAGCTCTTCTAAGAGGAACCTTACTGTAATACCAATTGTTAAACCCATGACATGACTAAGAGGGGGGCGAATCAATCTAGAACACTTCTAATTTGATCTAACTGATATTAAACAATATTTAATAAAACACTAAAAACATTAACCATCAATAAATGAACACCAGATTTACATTGAAAACCCAATCAAGGAAAAACCACGATGAGAATCATACTCTCTATAGCATCATAAATTGTCATCAAGCCAATTTACACCTCATTTTTGTACCCCTACTTTAGTGTATCCTAGCCTCATCACCTTTATGGGTCCATTTATGCCTATTCTCTAGCTTTGAGGCCATTAACAACCTTTTGTTGGTCCTACCATGGGATATCTACCTCATTAAATACCTTTATTTAGGCCTTGATTGTGGAGGGACCAAGGCGTGGAGTGCCCTGGTCTAGACCATGGCACCCCAAAATGCCATGGTCCCTCTTAATCTGACCCTAAAATGCATAAACATCCTCTTTTTCCCATATCTAGGTTGGTGTCTTCATATGACGACTGTAGCTCACTGTTTATGCCCAATATCTTCAATAATCACCTATTTTACCCTAATTTTAGCATTTTCACAATTCAACTTAGAAAGAGAGAATCAAACCCTAACCAAGTGAACCTAACAATGATTTCAAACTTTTTCCCAAGATGGATTAATCCTATATCTATCAGGTCCATCCCTCTTTCAATGTGGTGGTTAATTAATCAAAATTAGTGGTTTTGTTACCTTAATTGGTGAAACCCTAATTTTCACCATTACACTCACAATATCAATATAATTTATTACAAAGTTTTAGGCTTATTTCCAAGGAGCAACATGAACCTGATGGACTTGCATGACTAAGGTGCACTACCTTAGGGCAAGATACATGGACTTGCACAATTGAGGAACATTGCTTAGGGTTGCCAAGAGACCCACTATCTTTCGACAATAGAAAGAATAAAAGAACTTATATGAGAAGAATCTCCTAAACATGAAATTACCCTTGAGCCTCTGTGTCAAGTGACCAACATAATGGAAAACACATATGTCATAAACCACTATCTCACAACATTGTCAACACTGAAAGATTATCATCAAGGCTCTTCTCAAACTAACTTTCACGCATCCGCAACACAAAATCTGCTTGTACATCATTTGCATCCACTTCACATAAATTCACACATTATGCCACACACAACTCATACATTCATGCTCCTTAAATACAAGTTAGATCATCAAAAACCTAATTGAGGGTCTACCACAAATAGAGTAAATATTATTACATGAAATAAGCCACCCAAACCAAAAATATTCAATTAAATACACTCTAGGAGAAAGAGGGGAGCCAAATCCATCACAAAACATCCTTCCAAGTCTAATCCAATGAATTCCACATGCTAACACATCCTCCAAAGTTGGCACTAAACATAACCTAGAGATAAACGATAAAGCTCAGCAACTAATCAGCTAAAAACATCTTCCAATACAAATTACTTAACGTGGATCTGCACATACCATAGTGAGACCCATAACAACCATCTCACATAGCTCCCAAAGCATATATAGACAAAAAATTATGATACAAACAAGATAATCTGGTCATATATGCAAAAAAATGAACATACCAAGCATAATCCAATACAACTCACATTTGGAAGAGAAACACCACCATAGAACTAAACTAAAATACTACACTAACAAAGTCGACATGTCTATCAAAACCTAGTACAAGATTCCACATATCCGGAGGCCACTAAAGAATTTTTAGACCAATCTGATAGACGCTCTCACTCTTAGAACACAACAATGAAAAACTCGTACAATTCGTGAACCAGACAACATGATGATACAACATATTCAAAACCTCAAAGCATAACCTTCACCATTTGGAGGTAAGCAAAACATTCAACCACTAGAGCATTAAAAACTCTTTCCCACATATCAAACTCATCATATACTCTATAAACTCAACAACAACAACACAAACTCAACAAACTCAACATCAACACCAGTAGAGAAACTTGCAACAATACACAACCATATCCAGACCAAACTCTATCCTAAATACAAAGTTTGACATCAATGACAACAAAAATTAACAAACATCTCAGACTTCTAACAAGATGATATGTTTGTTGTTGCATTGTGTATGATATTGTGTATCTGGATAACTGTGGTTATTTGGCTACCAGAAGTTTGTTTTTTGGCTTGTACTAAAGTTGATGAACTGTGCTGATGATGGAGAAGTTGTTGTGTTGTGTCTAGGTCTCACCTATGGAATGTGGGGATCCAAATTGAGTTATTTTAGTTGGATGATATATTTTGGGCCTATTGGTTGTGTGTTACATGCTTTATCTACACGTTACTTTGTTGTCAACCTTGGATGATGTGTTATAGTGTGTATATGGTTTGGATCTACTTAGAGATATGTAATATTGTGTATGGTCCTCTATATCTCCTATATTAGACCACAATCACTGCAATTATGTTTGGTGGCCGATTTGATAGGATCTATGCTTGTCCCTTGTTCTGGCTAACCTAGTTGATGTTTGTAAAGATGAAGATGGTATATATAGAAGATCAAATCAATGTGATGGTGTTTCTTGGTGGTAATTGTGTATGGGGAAGATGATGTGTGAAGTATTCTATGATCATATCAATTGCAAAGTGTTGTGATGTGAAGACAGTGAATGTGGTGGTGATTGTTGTTGGAGTTTTTTGCTTGTAACAGAGATTCAAAGGACAATTTCACAATTGAAGAATGACTATTATGCTGACTCAAAATTTGTGGATGTTAATGTATCTTTCCTTAAAGTAGTGAGCTTCAGCTTATAATTCCTTTATATATTGCCCTGAGATAGTGCATCTCAACTTGCAAGTATTTTAGGTGGTAATGTGCTTCCTTGGTAGTTTTTTGCCTAAAATAGATTGTAATGATTTCAGATATATTGTGAGTTGACTCTCACCATGATTTTTTTTTATTTAAGGTTTTCCACATAAATCTGGTGTTTGCTTGTGCACTATGTTTTGTGGTTTCATGTTTCATTGTTGCTATTTATATTTTGAAGATTAAAGGATTAAAGTTAAAGTGTTTTAAGGTCTAGATTGATTCACCCCCCTCTTAGTACTAAAGTGTCTTCAATACTTTCCCCTTCCTAGATTTTTCCAATCCCTTTGAAGCCAATTGGCTTATACACCATGGGTCGATCTTTGCAAGATCATCCAAGTTAGAGAGCTCTCCCACCAACTCTACTTCTTCTAATTCAATATTTTTTGCCTCAGATGTCATCTCCATTCTAATATCTTTCTACAAGTCACAATTTGGCTCTTTCATTTGCCTTGGTGCCTTAGCCACTCCACATCATCCATTTTTTCCTCTTTGTTGAGACCAAACTCAATCCCACTTCATCTTATGTCTCCTTTGAACCATTATCTTGAGTTTGCTTGATCTCACAAATATTTCTAGGATTAGAGATTTCTTGCAATTATACTTTATTCAAATGAGAACAATCATTAGAAGAAGATTTGGCCAGAATCAATTTTAACTTATCTTGTTTAAACACATGTTATGTGGCTTTTTTTTTTAATCTTTTTGTTGTGAAGGCCTAGGGCACATTGCTTCAAAGTGTGATTTGATACTCCATCAACAACAACAAAAAAGAATTGTCCTCAATTTCTATTGCTTGAATCCAATTACCACCCAATTAAATAAGCTTACTTATCCTATGTATTGAATGAATTGTAATCATTTTTATTCTCGTGTACAATGTCAATTCTCCATCCCCCATATAATCTAATGACAAGCCCCAACTTAGATACAATTGAGCACAAAGTATTAGGATTAAGGTGCCATCTACTTTGTAAATCATATGACATGGTTTTAACATACTTGGAAAGTGTCCTAAGGCACTTAGGATGCATTGGAAAAATGATTTGTAATATTTAATTCTCATTGTTGTTTGTAATGTACATTCACAAGGGGTGATGGGTTTGATAATTTGCCAAGATCTAGAGTCCAATTGATAGCACAATAAGAGAGCTAAATAGATTTGATAAGAATAAACTATATTCAAATCAAGATGCAAAATACTGATCAACTGGATCATCAAAAATTACATACAATGTGGATGAGCATGCTTATAAAAGCAAGGCTAAGAGACAAGAGAGAACACAAAGATGACATGTGGCTCAATGAGATGCAAGGGTAGGTAGGAGAAATAATAAAATATTCCACATGAGGTGGAAGACCCACCGAAGGTCTAATTATCATCCCACAATAAGTGGATATGATAAAGTAACAACAATATCACACCATAAAAGGTGGAATTTATGTTGGCCATTTGGAGGAATTGATTATGTGTTGCATTGATGTTTTGTCATTGATGTCAACACTAGTTGTTTTGGCTGCTTTACCGATATCCATTTGGTCTTGGTAAGTTGTTTGGTTTCTAGTTGGATTAGATCATGATGATCCAGTATACTCTGATATACTTTGGCTTTTGGAATTGGCTTAGATTTTCTATTCATGCTACTCAGATTCATGTTCAATTAGTTGGTTTTGATTTGGTGATCGGATGCTATCTTATATGCTAGTAAGCTTGGTTTGTTGATTTGGTGAGGGTTTCACCGGCAGAGCTTTGTTGAAGATCTTTGATGTTATGCATAAGTGGTGTTGGTGTGGCTTCTAGTAGAGATTCAGGATGGTGATGGTGATCATGTTTGAGACTTGGTTGATTGGGATCATTGCTTTAGCATGTGTGGACCTACATTGGGTCCGATACTATCTAGGTTATGGACCGACTTAATGTAACATGTTGTTTGATCTTCTTGATGTGTTTTTGGGATGTCTTATGGGTTGGATATTATTTGTTTGGTCTCAGGCCGACATGTTTTGTAATTATGTAATTGCTTTATTGTCTGGTGGGCGACCTGATTATTTATGGTTGAGGGTTTGTATATATATGATGTAAGATCTCATTGTAGATCATGTATGGAATATAAGGGATAAGAAAAGGATGTATGCGAGCGAATAATGTAAAAATCATTCATTCAAAAGATTTGGTTGATCATTGGTGATCGAGTTGGGTCTACGTAAGAGGATTGAGTCCTCCAGTATTGAGCTTAACCGAAACTGTATGCAGGCATAGGAGATGCTATCATTGCAGTTCATTCTTTCTTCTGGATTGTAGTCTAGATTTTTATGTAGTTAGTGAGATTCCTTTTGTAATGAGCAGTGTGCTCTAGGTTGTTGGACTTCCTGCAAGTGCAAACCCCTCAATTTGTATTCACATACTTACTGCAGAAGTATTATCTGACTGTGGGTAGGCTTCCCACCGTGGTTTTTCCCTTTACCGGGTTTTCCACGTACGAATCTTGGTGTCATGTGGATGGTATTTACTCTCTAATTGTTTCTTGTGCTTAATTGGTATATATGTTATTTCGATAATTGGTTTATACATTCTGGTATTGATCTTATGTGTTTTGGTATTAAAATTTTAATTGCTTAAGGTTCCAATAATCTGGTGACAACTTATTCACCCCCCCTCTCAGTTGTCTTCCAGTTATTTGAACTATCTAACAATTTCTCCTACATACACACTCCCAATGTGAACACTTCCCTAAGTGTCTCATATCCAAACTACGATGGAATATTGTTGGAATCAATGAACACTAAGAGCAAGGTGAATCAATGTTTTGCAAGTATCTAACTTATTTAGCTGATTCTTAATCCATTGGATGCATAAGAAAGAAAATGAAATGCAAAAACATAAAGCAATTATCCACACAACTATAACACCAAGATTTTTAAGTGGAAACTCGGAAAGGGAAAAACCACAGTGGGATTTGAACCCACAATATTATTATACTATGGTCATAAGTATGATAATATTAAATAAGGGGAATGCACTTGCATTCAGGCACACTGCCTAGAGCTCATTGCTCAATTACAAAAAGGGCTACAACCCGAAGGAAGGCTCACTATCTTACAGGATATTACAAATAATTACAATAATGAATGAACTGAAGTATAGCATCTAACTATGCCAAAATGCAATTCTAGTTAGGCTCATATTATCTTTTGCAACTGATCTATTATTCTGCTCTGTTTTTCAGCTCTAACACACACTAGAGCACCAAAATCTTCAATTACATTCACCAACCTTGCAAATTCACTCATACATACTTTCCTCACACATTTCTCTCACCAAAATGCTCATCCACATTGATCTTATATATCCGCACCAACAAAAATGGATCATTTATCATGTCGGCTTCCAAAAACTGTATAACACACAACATGAAACGTGTATCACCAAGTCAGCTTAATCCATCCACAGATCCAAATGCGGACCAAAACATGAAGATAATAAGCTTCCCATAAGTCAACCCAATCACCTCAAACACGAAACTGATCATCGAAATCAACCCTAAGATTTCTCAACACACATCACACAAAAAATAGCTCTACTTAAACTGAATTACATGATATCGGACCTCTAAACTTGCTCATGAATCAACATTGGATACTGGGATCACGAAATAAGCTACCTCGAATCATCTACCTTAATCACCACAACCAAAATTATAACACCAATGTTAAGATGTGCACCATGATCTCATGCTCTACCAGTTACTGAGTTCCACCTTCCAGACTTATGCCTTATGAACAAAATGAGTTCCGGTAAGTCAAATCTATGTACACCGGATGTGATTCCTGAACTGAGTTGCCATCAATGACAACCCCTAAGCATCTATCATGCATAAATCTTCACCGAAACAATGTCTCTTGCAAATAAATGCATTATCTTAAGTCGACTTAAGTAAGGTGTAATTATATCCTATATGAATAAATAATTACACCAACACACCCCTTAAGTGCAACTTAGGGGAAGGCACTTAAGCTAACAATGCAAGATGGGTCCCGACTACAAGGCCATGTTATGTATCCATGTACAAATGAGATGCAATCAAACCAATGCAATCTCTCACAAATGGAGAAAAAGAGAAAAACCAATGGGAAAAAACTCCCCCCCAAAAGAGAGATGAAAACACACAATGTGCTCAATGATGTATGAGAAGAACAAAACCCCATGTGAGGAAAAAGTCCCCCCCCCCCCCACATAAGAGAGAAGAAGAGAGACCATGAATCCCCCCCTCAATGTAGAATCTCCTCCAAAGATTGTCCAAGATGTTGACAAAAATACCTCCCCATAAGGAGGAAAGAGAGCCAATGTTGCAACAATAACATCAAAGTGTGACAAAACCAAGTACCAATGTCGATGACGATGAATCACTCGCTGCAACATGATAAAGATCAAGCATGGAGAAAACCTTCTTTAAGCATATCCTGAATACTCATAAATGATAGAAATATCAGTACAATCAAAGTCTCATGGGAGCCATGCACAAATCTGTACAATCTAAGTCTCAATGGGAGCCATGCACCAAGTCTCACAAGGAGACAGACGGATGAGCACCAATGGAAGATGTACTCGATCGAAATACTTTCTCAACTAGAGAATAAAAGTCTCACATGAATATTCCTAATTTAAGTACATGAGGATTACATCAATGACAAGATACAAAGAGGTGTGACACTTTATTTTAGTGCGAGCACAACATAGCTCATGCAAGAGCATACAATATGATATACTACAAATTTGGAAACATGAAGATGATGCCACCCAAAAGATGCCATGTAGTATACTACAAAAAATACCTCTGATTGGGATAATGCCAAGAGATATAATGGAGCAATCTGACCCCCCCCCCCTTGATTGCTAGTTGGAAGCATTGCATGACATGTATGAAGGTGTGCAAGAAAAAAAGTTTTTCCCAATTTTGCTTATTTTATGAAAAGTTTGTTTTTAAAAACTTAAATAAAAGTTAATCAAAATAATTTAAAAAAAAAAACATTAAATTTTTTTTTATTAACAAATAATAAAGAAAAATATATCTCTTTTTATTTTTTAACATTTAGAAATAAACATTAAAAAATAGTATTAAAAAAACTTAATAAAAAACAAATTTAAAAAAACATAATTAAAAGTTTTATAAAAACCTTAAAAAATTTATTAAGAGTTTTATATTAAATAAGTTTTAATAACTTTAATAAAATCATGAAAAACTTTTTTTTTAAAGTTTATTTAGTGTGGGGCACCACACACACCCCACAAAAACTTTCAAAAAGAAAACTAAAAAAATGCACGTGGGTACCACCCTGCCACGGAGCCCACCCACCTATGTACCTGTGGGTTGCAGGTACTGACAGACCTACGGTACCTGCAGGGTCTATCAGTATCCTGTGGTACCGCAGTGTACGATATCTTTTAAAAATTATTTTGATTAAAACAAAAAAAACTTTAAAAAGAATGCACCCCCTGATTAAAAAATAATTTTTTTTAATATTAATAAGATTTAATTTAAATTTTTTTAATTTGCTGAAAAATAAATTTAAAAACAGAAAATTAAAGAAAACAGACTTGTACCGCGTCCGTATGGCTTGGGGGAGGGGGGGAATTTTTTCAACTCAAAGTGATGGAAGTCGATTTGGACGAGTGAACAAGCAATCTTAGGGTTTTTGGACCTTCTAAGCGCAATGGCGATGACGGATTTGACCAAAAATGCTCCAAAATTGCAGATCGCTAGTAGGACAAGCCACCACCTTCCATCTTCAAACGGCTCTAGACTTGGCCTCAGATGTTGGAATTGGACAAAACAAAAGGCCATTATGACTTTCTCAAACCTCCTCAATCTAATGGTGATCTCAGATTTGACCCAACAAGCTCCAATAATAACCTGTAATAGAAAAATCCAAAATACACAACCCAAAATGCATCAAACTTTTGTCAATGGCAAACCAATGGCACTCTAATGACTCTGATACTATGTGAGAATTTGTCAGGATCTAGAGTCCTATTGATAGCACAATAAAAGAGATAAATAGATTTGATAAGAATAAACTATATTCAAATCAAGATGCAAAATACTGATCAATTAGATCATCAAAAATTACATACAATGTGGATGAGCTTGCTTATAAAGGTGAGGCTAAGAGACAAGAGAGCACACAAGGATGACACGTGTCTCAATGAGATTCAAGGGTAGGTAGGAGAAATAATAAAATATTCCATACGAGGTGGATCACCCATCGAAGGTGGAATTATCTTCCCACAATAAGTAAATATGATAAAGTAACAACAACATCACACCATAAAAGGTGGAATTTCTCCCACATACACACTCTGAATGTGCACACTTCCCTAAGTGTCTCGTATCCAAACTACGATGAAATGCATTATCCCAAGTCAGCTTAAGTAAGATGTAATTATATCCTATATGAATAAATAATTACACCAACAACCCCCCTTAAGTGCAACTTAGGGGAATGCACTTAAGCTAACAATGCAAGATGGGTCGCGACTACGAGGCCATGTTACATACCCATGTACAAATGAGATGCAATCAAACCAATGTAATCTCTCACAAATGGAGAAAAAGAGAAAAACCAATGGGAAAAAACTCCCCCCCAAAAGAGAGATGAAAATACACAATGTGCTCAATGATGTATGAGAAGAACAAAATCCCATGTGAGGAAAAAGTCCCCCCCATACGAGAGAAGAAGAGAGACCATGAATCCCCCCTCAATGTAGAATCTCCTCCAAAGATTGTCCAAGATGTTGACCAAAATACCTCCCCATAAGGAGGAAAGAGAGCCAATGTTGCACCAATAATGTCAAAGTGCGACAAAACCAAGTACCAATGTCGATGACGATGAATCACTCATTGCAACATGATAAAGATCAGGCATGGAGATAACCTACTTTAAGCATCACTTGAATACTCATAAATGGTAGAAATATCAGTACAATCAAAGTCTCACAAGAGCCATGCACAAATGTGTACAATCTAAGTCTCAACAGGAGCCATGCACCAAGTCTCACAAGGAAACAGGTGGATGAGCACCAATGGAAGATGTACTCGATCGAAATACTTTCTCAACTAGAGAATAAAAGTCTCACATGAATATTCCTAATCTAGGTACATGAGGATTACATCAAATATGTCATCAATGACAAGATACAAAGAGGTGTGACACTTTATTTTAGTGCGAGCACAACATAGCTCATGCAAGAGCATACAATATGATATACTACAAATTTGGAAACATGAAGATGATGCCACCAAAAAGATGCCATGTAGAATACTACAGAAATACCTCTGATTGAGATAATGCCAAGAGATATAAATGAGCAATCTGACCCTCCACCCCCCCCCCCCCCCCCCCCCTTGATTGTTGATTGGAAGCGCTGCATGACATGTATGAAGGTGTGCAAGAAAAAATGTTGTTCCCAATTTTGCTTATTTTATGAAAAGTTTGTTTTTAAAAACTTAATTAAAAGTTAATCAAAACAAGTTTTAAAAAAACATTAAAAAAAACTTTATTAACAGATAATAAAGAAAAATATATCTCTTTTTATTTTTTAACATTTAGAAATAAACATTAAAAAATTAGTATTAAAAAGTTTATATTAAAAAAACTCAATAAAAAACAAATTTAAAATACATAATTAAATTTTTTATTAAAAACCATTAAATTTTTATTAAGAGATTTGTATTAAAAAAGTTATAAAAACTCTAATAAAATCGTGAAAAACTTTTTTAAAAAGTTTATTTAGGGGAAGAGTACCAATAGCTGAAATAGTTCCAATAACCGTCACCTTAATACCATGTTGACCCCCCAAAACATAAAAAAAATATGGTCAATACATAAATAAAAAAATATGAGTAAATATTTATTTTAACACCAATACATGTTCACAAATGAATTAGTAGTTGAAAACCAAAAAGTAAAAAAAATAAACAACTACTGGTACATTTCCTATTTTAATACAAAACATCTTGAACAAATAATAAACATTTTTATTTTTTTTAAAACTTGATGTTTACATTTGCCACTTTATGCAAGTGGCTTAAGAGTACAAATATACTCCAATTACAATTACATATGCACAGCTATTGGTGCATTACATGACATAAAAACAATCAATTGTAAACTTCTTAGACACTCAAGTGTACATTCTTCCAAATATCACTTCACAACTTCATGCATTTGCAACAACTAGTGTAAGGCTCCCTAATATCCAAGAATTTGCATAAAATCCAATTTAAAAAACCAAGTTTCATTCAAAGTAGGGAAGAAAATTGAACAATTCGAAGCAATGGAGGACTGCATATTTAATATGACATGACCGACTGTTTCCCACAAAAATTTTAATTTGAAAATCGCTAGCTACCACAATCAAATGCATTGCACATTTGAATTATATTATAAGACAAAATTTTCCATGTCACTTTCACTACAATCCAATTCATTACATATTCCTGAGCTCTGTAAATACCCTCTGCACATTCCTTACTCGAGGGCGCACATTCAGGTTGGTACACACAAAGTAACTAAATTCCCTCTGTTCAATGAATATTGTTAACTAAATGCTATAAATCTTTCAATTCAAATTATACTGTTTTCAATAAACCAACATTTCTTTCAATATAGTCACTGTAAATAATATAAACTAGCATTTCTTTCAATATAGTCACTGTAAATAATATTAACAGCCATATTGGATGTCCAATGATGGTTTACCTCCTTCCTAGCTGCATTATGCTTTGTCTATTGATGATTTCTTTGTATGTGGTTTACAATTTCATTTCAATGCTCTCTTACAGTTTAATAATGCCAAAATCCTCACAAAGAATGTTTAATAACGCCAAAATCATCACAGAGAATGGCAAAATAACTGAATATCTTTTCATTTTCTTCGAAACCCCTTCATTATTTATCATTTCCTGTTATGGGTGCGTTGTTAAATGGTGTCTCTTTGTTTATAATGCCAAAATCATTACAGTGAATGCGAAAAAAATTGATTATTGTTCCTAATTGTTCGAAACCCCTTCATTATTTATCATTACAATAATGTGTATGCCTGATACTATTACACACACACACACACACACACACACACACACACACACACACACACACACACACACACACACACACACACACACACACACACACACACACACACACACACACATATATATACACCAAGCCATACAACTTTTATTACAAAGTTTAAAATGGGTGGTAAAAAAATATGTTGAACTCCCTCTATCTTTTTTGCCCTAAAATCATAGGGAAATGAAGATGTTTTGTGGCATTTTCATTGTTTGTTCTGCCTTCAATTGTTAATATACTCACTGTAAATAATTTTATCGGGCATACCATGTAGTACTTCCAATAAATTTCATATGAGAAATACAACAACATCATTCAACCATTTACTCATTTGAGAAATGAATCTGCATCTTCATACTATATCAACAATATCCACTTTTTAATCACATCACAGTTACATCTTCCACTCATGCATCTCGTGCTTGTAGTTTATCTCCTTGTTATATAATGTTTCAAGTTGTGTGTGTGTGTGTGTGTGTGTGTGTGTGTGTGTGTGTGTGTGTGTGTGTGTGTGTGTGTGTGTGTGTGTGTGTGTGTGTGTGTGTGTGTGTGTCTGTATAATGGTCTGTCTCTCTATATATATTTATACGGTAGCATTTTTTTTGTTGTGGAAAGATGTTCAATGATGAGTTAAACAAATTGAAAAAGATCAAAATTCTGAAATTGAAACATAAACAAATCAGAAATTGCATTGTCTACTAGATCATTGCGAAAGTACAATTCCAACAAAGAGAAGATTGAAACATATGAACTAAGTGAGAAATTTAAACAAATAAAACACAAACAATTCAGAAATTAAAACATAAACAATTCACAAATTGCATTGTCTACTAGATCATTGCCAAAGTAAAGTCATATAGACTTTACCTGAGAGGCATGCTTGTTGTCTTTGACATAGTGAGTCCTAGATCATTGCATGCCATAACAATCACAACAAAATGCAAAACAAAGTAAGGTGTGTTAAGAAAAACATTTAATAAGAAATGCATAACTACCTAAGATATCTACACAAATTAATATAAAATGTAAGCATTAAAGGCATAATCTCCAAAGAATTGAAGTGTGTTAATAAACACATTTACATTGATATGATGATCTTCCACAAGTATGGTTCTTCCCTCGATGCTCTAGCACGCCTGCAAAAAACAACAATAATCGAGGGTAGCGTAACGTTGTAACAACAAATCATCCATGCATTATTGAATGCATAAGTACATACATATATATATCCAGCTACATACATATGCACATGTACATACAATTGCACATATTCACATGTACATACATATGCATATGCATATGTATAACGTACATATATATTGCAAAGAAATAGTTACCTAAGGAATGTGCAAAGGGAATTTGCAGAACTCAGAAATATGCAATGAATTGGATTGTAAACAAAGTGACATGGAAAATTTTGTCTTATAATATAATTCGAATGTGCAATGCATTCAATTGTGGTAGCTACCAATTTTCAAATTTGATTTTTTGTGGGAAACATTCGTTCATGTCATATTGAACATGCAAACCTCCATTGCTTCGAATTGTGTAGTTTTATTCTACACACACACAGAGACATGTATATGTGTGTGTGTGTGTATGTGTGTATGGACAATAACCATGTGTGTGTGTGTGTGTGTGTATGTGTGTGTGTGTAGATGACAAACATATAGGCACACTAAACTGTAAGAGAGCATTGAAATGAAACTGTAAACCACATACAAAGAAATCGTCAATATACAAAGCATAATGCAGCTACGAAGGAGCATAAACCATCATTGGACATCCAACATGACTGTTAATATTATTTATAGTACTATATTGAAAGAAATGTTGGTTTACTGAAAACAGTATAATTTAAATTGAAAGATTTATAACATTTAACATTGACTGTAGAAGGAATTTAGTTATTTAATGTGTACCAATCTGAATGACCGCCCTTGAGTAAGGAAACTGTTGTTGATTACAACAAGTTTTGTGGCTATATGGTTATTGTCCATATACATATAAAAATATATATAGACAATAACCATATAGCCAGAGAACTCACATCAACCATCGTTATAGAACATATTATGCTATTGTGTGTTTCTTCATGTATACATATACATATACATGTATATGTACATACATGTACACATGTATATATATACATACATATATATGTATATGTGTGTATATATATATGTATGTGTATACATATATATGGACAATAACCATATAGGCAGAGAACTTGAAACTGTATATAACAAGGAGACAAACTAAAAGCATGAGATGGAGGAGTAAAATATGTAACCGTGATGTGATTGAAAAGTGGATATTGCTGATATTCTATTAGATAGTGAACAATTCCATCATTGAACATCTTTCAACAAAAAATAAATGGTACCGTATAAATATATATAGAGAGACAGATCATTGAAATGAAACCCTCAGTGCCATTGAGAGAAATGATGAAAAAAAATCTATTTCTGTAACTCATCATTGAACATCTTTCAACAAAATAAAATGGTATTGTGTCTCTATTTGTGTATACATGATAATATAGACAATAACTATATAGCCAGAGAACTCAAAAAAGCCATGCAGGAGTTGTAAGTATGTACCTGTAATGTGTGTCTATATATATACATATATATATATAGAGAGAGAGAGAGAGGTGTACAAAACTTGAAACATTATATAACAATAACCATATAGCCAAAGAACTCAAAAAAGCCATGCAGGAGTTATAAGTATGTAACTATGTTGTGCGTGTGTGTGTATATATAGATAGACACACAGACATAGGTAGAAAACTTGAAACATTATATAACAAGGAGAGAAACTAGAAGCACGAGATAGTGAACTATGATGTGATTGAAAATTGGATATTGTTGATATTCTACTAGATAGTGAACAATTACATCATTGAACATCTTTCAACAACAAAAAAAATGCTACCGTATAAATATATATACAGAGAGAGATCATTGAAATGAAACCCTCAATGCCATTGAGATAAATGATGAAAAACAAATCTATTTCTGTAACTCATCATTGAACGTCTTTGAACAAAATAAAATGGTATTGTGTCTCTATTTCTGTATGCATGATAATATAGACAATAACCATATAGCTGAAAATAAAATGAGTAAATGGCTGAATGATGTTGTTGTATTTCTCATATGAAATTTATTGGAAGTAATGTATGGTATGCATGATAATATTTACAGTGAGTATATTAACAAATTGAAGGCAGAGCAAACAATGAAAATGCCACAAAAAATCTTCATTTCCCTAAGTTTTTAGGGCCAAAAGGATAACGGGAGTTCGTGCCACGTGTACAGACACACACACACACATGTGTGTGTGTGTGTGTATATGTATATTTGTATAAATATAATGATAAATAATGAAGGGGTTTCGAATAATTATGAATAATAATCAATCTTTTTTGCATTCTCTATAATGATTTTGACATTATAAACAGAGAGACACCATTTAACATCGCACCCATAAAAACAAATGATAAATAATGAAGGGGTTTCAAACAATTATGAACAATAATCAATTATTTTCGCATGCACTGTAATGATTTTGGCATTATAAATAGAGAGACACCGTTTAACAATGCACCCATACAAGGAAATGATAAATAATGAAGGGGTTCCGAACAATTCTGAACAATAATCAATTATTTTTGCATTCACTGTACTGATTTCTGCATTATAAACAAAGACACACCATTTAACAATGCACCCATAAAAAGAAATGATAAATAATGAAGGGGTTTTGAACAATTATAAACAATAATCAATTATTTTCGTAGCCACTGTAATGATTTTGGCATTATAAACAGAGAGACACCATTTAACAGCCCACCCATAAAAGGAAATGATAAATAATGAAGGGGTTTCGAACTATTATGAACAATAATCAATTATTTTCGCAGTCACTGTAATGATTTCGGCATTATAAACAGAGAGACACCATTTAACAGCCCAATCATAAAAGGAAACGATAAATAATGAAGGGGTTCCGAACTATTATGAACAATAATCAATTTTTTTCGCATTCACTGTAATGATTTCAGCATTATAAACAGAGAGACACCATTTAACAACGCACCCACAAAAGGAAATGATAAATAATGAAGGGGTTTCGAAAAATTATAAACAATAATCAATTTTTTTTCGCATTCACTGTAATGATTTCGGCATTATAAACAAAGAGACACCATTTAACAGCGCACCCATATAAGGAAATGATAAATAATGAAGGGGTTTCGAACAATTATAAACAATAATCATTTTTTTCGCATTCATTGTAATGCTTTCGACATTATAAATAGAGAGAAACCATTTAACAATGCACCCATAAAAGGAAATGATAAATAATGAAGGGGTTTCAAACTATTATGAACAATAATCAATTTTTTTCGCATTAACTATAATGATTTCGACATTATAAATAGAGAATTCATCAATAGACAAAGCATTATGCAGCTGTGAAGGAGCAAAACCATCATTGGACATCCAATATGCAAGGAGGACAAGTTATTGTTACCTGGGAGCCGAGGTTGTGGAGGAGGCTGCCGACGGAGGTTGCAGAGGAGGCCGCCGACGGAAGGTTGCGAGTGCAAATACCTTCAAAATTTTTTATTTCCCTAAGTTTTTAGGGCAAAAAAGATAACGGGAGTTCGTGCCATGTGGGGCCACCATACCTCCGCGGGAAGGGGGTTATGGGTGGTTGACATGTTTTTTGACCACCCATTTTAAACATTTTTACATTGAGCATTTTTTTAATTATATGCATGTCATAATTTTTTTAGGTTAATTATATTTTATAAAAAGGTGAAAAATATTTTAGTTTTTAGGTATTTTATAAATGGATATTGGTGCTTTGGTGTGCAGGTATTGGCGCAAAAGAGGTCAAGTATCGGTCGACACTTTGAAATGACCACTTTTTGACCTTTCGACGCATAACAACCCATAGAGATCGGATCATTACTACCCAGAAGCCAAATCAATAGGTTTAAGAAGTTAAGTCGCATACGAAGACAGCAAAAAAAAAAATCAAAATTCGATATATAGTTTAGGATCTGTGGGTGCGTGAAGTTAGCTCTGATGGCTACTGGTGCTCTTCCCCTAGTGTGGGGCAACACACACACCCCACAAAAACTTTCAAAAAGAAAACTTATAAAATGCATGGACATGGGTACCACCCTACCACGGCCCCCGCCCACCTATGTACCTGCGGGTCGTAGGTACTGATAGACCTACGGTACCTGCAGGGTCTGTCAGTATCCTGTGGTACCGCAATGTACAATGTTTTTAAAAAATTGTTTTACTTAAAACAAAAAAACTTTAAAAAGAATGCACCCCCTGATTAAAAAATATATTTTTTAATATTGGTAATATTTAATTTAATTTTTTTTTAAATTTTGAAGAAATTTTTTTTTAAAAACAGACTTGTACTGCATCCGTACGGCTTGGGGGAGGGGGGATTTTTTCAACTCGAAGTGATGGAAGCCAATTTGGATGAATGAACAAGCGATCTTAGAGTTTTTGGACCTTCTAAGCGCAATGACGATGACGGATTTGGCCAAAAATGCTCCAAAATTGCAAATCACTAGTGGGACAAGCCACCACCTCCCATCTTCGAACGACTCTAGAATTGGCCTCGGATGTTGGAATTGGACAAAAAAAAAGGCCATTATGACTTTCTCGAACCTCCTCAATCTAATGGTAATCTTAGATTTGGCCCAACAAGCTCCAATAATAACCTGCAATAGAAAGCTCCAAAATACACAACCCCAAAATGCATCAAACTTCTCTCAATGGCAAACCAATGGCACTCTAATGACTCTGATACCATGTGAGAATTTGTCAAGATCTAGAGTCCTATTGGTAGCACAATAAGAGAGATAAATAGATTTGATGAGAATAAACTACATTCAAATCAAGATGCAAAATACTGATCAACTAGATCATCAAAAATTACATACAATGTGGATGAGCCTGCTTATAAAGGCAAGGCTAAGAGACACGAGAGCACACAAAGATGACGTGTGGTTCAATGAGATGCAAGGGTAGGTAGGAGAAATAATAAAATATTCCACATGAGGTGGATCACCCATCAAAGGTGGAATTATCATCCCACAATAAGTGAATATGATAAAGTAACAACAACATCACACCATAAAAGGTGGAATTTCTCCCACATACACACTCCCAATGTTCACACTTCCCTAAGTGTCTCATATCCAAACTACAATGAAATGCATTATCCTAAGTCAGCTTAAGTAAGGTGTAATTACATCCTATATGAATAAATAATTACACCAACACCCCCCCTTAAGTGCAACTTAAGGGAATGCACTTAAGCTAACAATGCAAGATGGGTCCCAACTATGAGGCCATGTTAGGTACCCATGTACAAATGAGATGCAATCAAACCAATACAATCTCTCAAAAATGGAGAAAGAGAAAAATCCAATGGGAAAATACTCCCCCCCATAAGAGATGAAAACACACAATGTGCTCAATGATGTATGAGAAGAACAAAACCCCATGTGAGGAAAAAGTCCCCCCCATAAGAGAGAAGAAGAGAGATCATGAAGCCCCCCCTCAATGTAGAATCTCCTACAAAGATGGTCTAAGATTTTGGCCAAAATACCTCCCCATAAGGAAGAAAGAGAGCCAATGCTGCACCAATAATGTCAAAGCGTGACAAAACCAGGTACCAATGTCGTTGATGATGAATCACTCGTTGCAACATGATAAAGTTCAAGCACGAAGACAACCTGCTTTGAGCATCACTTGGATACTCATAAATGGTAGAAATACTGGTACAATCAAAGTATCATGTGAGCCATGCACAAATGTGTACAATCTAAGTCTCAAAGGGATCCATGCACCAAGTCTCACAAGGAGACAGATGGATGAGCATAGATGGAAGATGTACTCGATCCAAATACATTCTCAACTAGAAAATAAAAGTCTCACATGAATATTCCTAATCTAAGTATAGGAGGATTACATCAAATATGTCATCAATGACAAGATACAAAGAGGTATGGTATTTTATTTTAGTGCGACCACAACATAGCTCATGCAAGAGCATACAACATGATATACTGCAAATCTGCAAACATGAAGATGATGCCACCAAAAAGATGCCCTATAGAATACTACAGAAAATGCCTCCGATTGGGATAATTCCAAGAGATATAAAGGAACAATCTGAACCCCCCTCCCCCCCCCTTGATTGCTTATTTTATGAAAAAATTGTTTTAAAAAACTTAATTAAAAGTTACTAAAAACAATTTATTAAAAAAACTTTATTAACGAATAATAAAGAAATGGGGCGGCTAAGGGCAATCTGAGGTTGGATGGGTGTGAGGGAGTGATAAGGGATAAGCATGGTAGGTGTATTGTAGCAGTGACACTCCCCATGGGTACCCAGACCAACCACCTTGTTGGAGCCATGGGTACCTTCCAAACATTGCAAATTGCTAAACAATTACGATGCAGGAAGGTGTGGATTGAGGGTGACTCGAATAACATTATTCAATGCTTAAGGGGGAAAAGTAAGCCTTCTTAAACTATTGAGAATATCATTAAGGCATCTATGAATATAATCAAAACTTTTGATGAGTCCTACATTTCCCATAAATAAAGGGAAGTTAATTGTGTACCGGATTATTTTGCCAATATGGGGGTTAGGCTTGACTCAAGGAAGACTTGGTTTAAGGAAGACCCCCTGGAGGTTGAGGTTCAGTCCTTTCTCAAGCTTGATCGAACACATGGAAGATTTGATGGGATTCCTACTAAATTTGATGATGAAAGTAATTAATATTGTCATCACTTTTTGGCTTGTTTTTTGTCTGAATGCCTTCACTTATAATTATTACCTCCAGACCTCGCACGTTTTATGGGTGTTACTTGTTTTGGAAGTTGTTGCTAGTTTTTTTGTTACCGACTTTGTTTCTTTGAAGAGTGTTGTTTCTTTATCAAGAATTGAGACTATGGGGGTAAGAGGCACAAAGTGGAGCCAGCTAAATGTGCTAACTGGAAGAAGAACCCTACCATTTGGCATAGGCTGCAAAAGGGGGGTGTGACGCCATTCTTGGAGAAGCTACATGGGCACAACTAGAGTATTACTAGGCAGTTTGTGAAGGGGTGGAATAATGGTAAGGTCAACTTGTTCGGTAGGGTTACAGAGATTAATGAAGAGCTTATAGCTAAAGTGACAGGCATGTCTATGGAGGGGATAAATTTTATAGAGATAGAAAGATCTTTGATGCTACTGTGAAGAAATTCCCCAAGAAAGACAAGGAGTGTGAGCTCCTGGTGAAAGAGAACAAGACCCATTTTGAGCCACGTCAAATTAAGGCCATTTGGAGGGGACCCTTGAGGGAGATTATGGAATTATTCACTTTGGATGGCATATTCGCCAAAATCTACGAGTATCATTTTGTGCTCCCTAACCATTTTTGCCACAATGAGAAAATTAATTTTTCATTCTATTTGTTGTCTTCTTTGAGCGCTAGTATTTTAGATTTTAAGGAGAATCTCCATGTTAATCTAGTTTTGCACCAAGGATTAATATCTCTTATCTACGAGCATTTGAAGGTTAGGGCTTCTGAAAACCCTAGCAAGCCCCCTCCCATTTTTACAGAAGAGATTGATGATAGTGAGGATTCAAAGTCAGAGGGTTGGGATACTGATAGTAATGATGGGGATTTCCTCCCCCACACCAACAAAAAGGCTAAAACTGGTCTTAAGTTGGTTGCCTCGGGTGTTAGTAAGGGGTCCCTTGATGTTGGTGGAGAGGGTTTGAGTAAACGACCTAAGGAGAAAGCTCAAAAGACCACCTTGATGGTTTCAGACAGCTCTGGTGAACAGGACTCCCCGGATTAGACACAGAATGTTGAGGCGTTTTCTTCCTCCCATGGTTCGGAACACAATTCCCAGGAGTCGGTGGATTTTACTTCACAAGACTTTCATCCTAAACAGGAGATCATGTTTGATGTGTTGAATATTGCCAAGAACAACTCTCTAGAGGTTTTTTGACTTTTCAGGTGGGTGTTTTATGAGATTAAGAATATTAATCTCAAGAAGCGGTCTTTATCTTCCAAAATGGAAGTTGTGAAGGCTAAAGTGAGTGCTGGGGACAAGTCGCAAGCTAGTGATGTTTCTCATCCTATTAGTACCAGTAAGGAGGTGGTTGAGGGGGCTTTGACGGGTGCTCTTTGGACTGAAAGCGAAAAGAAAGTTGTGACTAATTGTATGGCCAAAAACATGGAAGCCACCCAAAAGGTTAAGGAGATTTGTGATAAAAAAAATTGTGGATGTTGAGGCTAGGATTGCTAAATGTGAGACTACCCTCTGGGGAATTATGGAAAGTAATCATAATATTGTTAAGGCCTCTGTTGAGACTATGTCCACCATGGTTAGCAAGTTTGAGAAATTTCATATGGAAAGGATTGTTGTGGATGTGAATAAGGAAGTGGCTGCTAGTGCTGAGGAGTCAGGTCCTCTAGGTAAAGGAACTCGAGAAAGCTTCAAAAAGAGAGTCACCGAAGTGCCCCAGGACATTCTAGAATTGAAGAATGTTGCCAAGAAGATGCATTAGCTAAGTGTTGATGTTGCTGAGAATTTAAAGAATCTAGGTTGATTTTTTGTTTTTGTTGTTGTGTCTATGTTGGTTGTGGTGGGGCTTCAAATTTCCAAATAATTTCAAGCACCCTACTATTAAAAATGGTGGTCATTTCATAATGGATGATTAATGATTTGAACAACCAGAGTAAAGGAGGATATGAATAAATTAATTCCAATGGACCCCATGAAAGACTAGTGTTTTTGATATGTAGAAAAGATGATATGAACAGAGAATTAAAATGAATGAAAAATGAAAATATAAGAAATACCCATTTCAGAAAATCAAGTTTCCAAGCTCCAAGAAAAATATTAGATCTGTACAATGTGTTTTTGGCTGTAGACCATACAGAAGACCGTAAGAAGGATGAAAAGCCTGTTATTTCGACCTGCATGAAAGAAGATGTCGACTTGGAATGAAAGTGTATGCAAATATCAAATCTGATGAAGACCCATTTTATAAGTGGATGTTTCCTACCACCACAAAAAAATTCAGATTCGTATCTGAAGTTTAAGGCTGCTGACCAAACAAAAACCCGAAAGATAGCTTAAAGCAAGGTTATTGACTAACTAGTTTGCATATTAATTTCAAAGGGTTTTGTTAATTTTAATGTAAAATGGTGACTTTTCACCCCAAAAGGGGTATGGTGCCCATTCAACCACATATATAAGTGGTTAAAAAATGTAGATATGAGGGGGAGAGTGAGAGAAAAATATAGGAGAGACTTTGGATAATATTGTACACTATTTTGAACCTTTTAATACAATCAATTGTTTTCCTTCGCATATGTGTTGTGAGTTATTTCATTTTCTGTAGGCAATTGTTTGTGATATTATCTAAAGGAGATAAGGTTATTCGTATTCTTACAGTGAAGTTTATGTTTCTATGTTATAAACTTGGATTAATAGGATCTACTTGCGAATTGTAATTGTTCCTTGTAGTTCTTCCTTGGATGGTCCTTTAAGGTTAAGGTTAAATTCATTCAAGCGGTTTATGATATAAACATTTAGCAGATCTCATAAGAAACAGTAACTGACAGATTTACCAAAGGGGGTAGGTTTAAAAACTATCTCACAAATCATACATTAAGTCCTAGAGAAATATAAGACTCTCTAGCCCAAATAATAGGAAAGACACTGGTCATTCACAAATCACAACCTTTACCATATTAATTACTTTTACATTAAAGCAATAGGATTAGTTGAGTAGGACACATAAAACCAGTTAGCAATAGTATACATACTTATAAATTTCAAGTACAAAGATCGAATAGCTTCCACAACAACAATCTTGAACTCATCTAAAAGCCACCCATCCTAGGAACCTATGCCATTCTGAGATAGGAGGAAGTTAGATTAAGATAAACAATCTGCTATAAAAAGCATTAGTCATTGAAAGCCACTAGTGAGTAGGTATACCCACCTAGGTCTTGCAGAGCTTGAAGTGAGGGAGTTAGTAACCACATAGGTTCACTCTATAAGTTGGCCAATTCAATTGGAGGGTTTGATCATAGGAGTTGACATTTCCTTAGAACCTATCCAATCTGTTGATTTGAGATCCAACAGGTTTGAACAAGTTGTTTGTTGGCTTTTTGTTGTCTTGGTGGGCCGAGTGGTCTTTTTTGTTTGTATTTGTTGTCTCTCAGCCCTATGGGGTTTTGTCTAATGGTTTTGTTTTGTTATGGGCATTAAATGATATATCATGTAATTTTGATGTAAGGGGTTTCAGGTCCCTTCAAACCCTGTTTTTTCCATAATAAAAAACAAATAATAAAGAAAAATATATATATTTTTCAATTTGTTAACATTTAGAAATAAACACTAAAAAAATAGTATTAAAAAGTTTATATTAAAAAAACTTAATAAAAATAAATTAAAAAAAACATAATTAAAAGTATATTAAGAATTTTATTTAAAAAAAGGTTTAAAAACTTTAATAAAATCGTGAAAAACTTTCTTTTTAAGTTTATTTAGTGTGGGGCACCACACACATTCCACAAAAACTTTTAAAATAAAACTTAAAAAATGCATGGACGTGGGTATTGCCCTGCCATGGCCATGCCATGACAGGCGCAGGCCCTGCCCACCTATGTACCTGTGGGTCACAGGTACTAACAGACCTGCGATACCCGCAGGGTCTATCAGTACCTTGTGGTACCACAATGTACGATATTTTTTAAAAATTGTTTTGATTAAGACAAAAAAAACTTTAAAAAGAATGGACCCTCTGATTAATTTTTTTTTTTAATATTAATAGGATTTAATTTAAAATTTTTAAATTTTCTAAAAAAATTAAAAAATAGAAAATTAAAGAAAACAAACCTTTACCACGTTCATGCGGCTTGGAGGGGGGGGGGTGGAATTTTTTCAACTCGAAGTGATCAAAGCTGATTTGGACAAATGAACAGGCAATCTTAGGGTTTTTGGACCTTTTGAGCAAATGGCGATGACAGATTTGGCCAAAAATGCTCCAAAATTGCAGATCGCTGGTGGGACAAGCCACCACCTTCCATCTTCAAACGGCTCTAGATTTTCCCTCAGATGTCGGATTTGGACAAAATAAAAGGTGATTCTGACTTTCTTGAACCTCCTCAATCTAATGGTGATCTTAGATTTGACCCAACAAGCTCCAATAATAACCTGCAATAGAAAGCTAAAAAATACACAACCCCAAAATCCATCAAACTTCTCTCAATGGCAAACCAATGGCACTCCAAAAGCTCTGATACCATGTGAGAATTTGTTAAGATATAGAGTCCAATTGATAGCACAATAAGATAGATAAATAGATTTGATAAGAATAAACTGTATTCAAATCAAGATGCAAAATACTGATCAATTGGATCATCAAAAATTGCATACAATGTGGATGAGCTTGCTTATAAAGGGGAGGCTAAGAGACATGAGAGCACACAAAGATAACATGTGGCTCAATGAGATGCAAGGGTAGGTAGGAGAAATAATAAAATATTCCACATGAGGTGGATCACCCACCAAAGGTGGAATTATCATCCCATAATAAGTGGATGTGATAAAGTAACAACAATATCACACCATAAAAGGTGTAATTTCTCCTACATACACACTTCCAATGTGCACACTTCCCTAAGTGTATCATATCCAAACTACGATGAAATTAATTATTCTAAGTCAACTCAAGTAAGGTGTAATTATATCCTATATTGATAAATAATTACACCAACAATGGGTTAGTAGTGGTAAAAGTGAGTTGTGAACACAAATATTTAATATTGTTTTCCCCACTTATGGATGTTTGGAATAAGATTTTTAATGACTTAAGAAAGTGGAAAAAGAGTGACCTATGGGCTTCTCCAAGTGGGAGTATGGAAGAGGCAAGAGGTGTCTCTTGGTTTTCAATCATTTGTTACATTTAATGTAATGTTTATCTTGCAAGTATAGGTGTCCATATTGGAGGGAAGGTATTGGGAGCTAAAGCGATGTATTTTTGATATTTGCAGAGGCATTCCAAGGGTTGTGGTCATGAGTAATGAAGCTTCTTTTTTGGGAACCTTTATTGGTGGTTTTGGAGCTCTTTGCCATTCTATGAATTTAGCCTTTGGGTGTAGAATTATATGTAACAGATTGGAGAACAAATGAATGTAGTTTTCTCTATAGGAATGAAGGATGAATGGGAAGCACAAGGAGGTTTTTCAAATGTACATAGGTTTTTCTATGGTGGAGGCAAAGAGGAGAATGGAAGTGATTGTATTGTAAGCACTTTTATTGTTGTTAATACAAGCTTATCCTCTCTTCTTGGTGGATTTTTTTTCCATGAGGGTTTCTCCACATAATTCTTGTCTTATGCATGGATGTTATGTTGATAATTTATGCCTTATTGTTTTTTATCTTATGTTGATGTTAATAATTATTTATTATTATTATAAGTTCACATAAGATAGGTTTATTAAGCATGGTAAACAAGTTGATTTTTTACATCATAAAAAAGAAGGATCTAATCATGGGTTTTCTACAATAAAGGAAACTTAATTTTTATATTTGCATATGAATTTCAATTTTTCATGTTGTTACTATCCAAGCCTTGAATCTCATCCTTTGATTAGTTTATTGGATAGATATTGATCTTCACAATCTTTGGTATTGAACCTGTTTGTTTCCCAGCACAAATAATCCCTCAACCAATATTCTAGGAGAAGAAAATATAATCAGACCCTAAATTGATCCTCTGCAGGTTCCATTTCTCTAAGGTCAAAGTTCGGCAAGCGTTTCTCCAAGTATATCAAATTTCCTCAGAACCACCATGGGTAGTTTTATAATATTTCACCATGATCTTTTTTTTATGTTGAAATCAATAGCAAAGAATCATTTTAGAATGAAAGTTATTATGACCTCGACATTCTAATGTTCTATAGCCTAGCATTTGATATATTCCCTAGATGCATTCACACCAACTATTCTCCCAATAATGGCAAATTCACTCAAATCCTTAATCGTCGGGTTAGCCTCCATTGCAACATCAACCTCACATTCTTTTGATCTACTAATTTGTTTTAAAAAACTCTTATTTGTTCTCTACATTCATTTTGACTTTGTTTTGAATCTTCATTTATGCTCAACCAATGTTTTTGCATTCTTGCTTTTCCTTAGGTGCGAATGCACTGTTTTTTATTCAAAGTTTTTTGGCATATCCTTTTCTATCTATAATTAATTAAATATATTTATTCAACTAATTTTACCACTTTAATCCCAATATATATATTTTTTGTCGGTAATAATAGTTTTTATTTCATTATATAATATAGTTATTACATCTTCAAAATTCAAGCTTTCAGACTTCATATTAGCCCGATCATAGACCTAACAAACTTACAATTGCCACAATCTCTGTGACATTGGCATCTAAAACAACAAATAAACAACAAAAAACCACCCTCCTTTCCAACTCCCACGATTCTCATAGGATGTTATACATTCCTAGGACTGCTAAAAACTACACAGACCATTCAGACCCATTTCGAGCTTACATAGACAAAATTAAAACCATAAGTCGCCTATTGAATTTCAAAAAAGGGCAGACATTATTGCCCAAACACACCTGCACCTAAACCAACCCCCATTCGAAAACCCAAGGTGTTTCTACATCTGCTGTCGATTGGATTGGAATAACCTTCGCTTCCTCATCCCTGAACGCTTGCCTTTGGGATGTGCCTTCGGCCATGCTTTTGCCAAATCATTCTCTTCCTTCTCGTGCTGCAGAATCAACCTCTTCAAATTCTCCCAAGCTCCCGCCCTTTCCAACACATAAGATTCCTTGTCCACTTTCCCTATCCAATGAACAAATGAGACAAGGCCAAATTCGTCTGCATCCTTGGCTTCTATGAATCCCTCTGAGTAATCGAAGCTGACCCCTGGCACTGCCCATTCCAAAATGGAGTCGAGCCCTTCAAGCATTGCTTCTTCAAAGATTGACGTTACTGCCCACTTCACTGTGTCAATGTTTTCTCCAATCTCTAAACCCCAGGCTATTACCATTGAGATGATGTCCAAATTGACCTTCCATCACGACACATTCTCCATGAAGTAAGGTCCCACCACCTTCAAAACCATGTTGATCATTTCCTCCTTCTTAAATCTGAGAAGCCCTGACATTTTGTCTCTTCTCACGGCCCCCTTGAAACCTTTTTGTTGTTTTTTGGTTGTGATTGTAAAATTCACCTCCATGGTAGTAACACCTTCTCTTTCTTCCCTTACAAATGGCTCTTCTTGTTTTTCTCAAAAACTTGCTATCGTCGCTACACACACTGATTAGCACAACTGCCCATGGATTTATAAACCCTGCATAGACCTTGATTGTGTGCGTTGCATGCCATCCCTCAGGTTATGCCGTCGCACGTTTGCCACCTCAAAATTTCCTTACAACTGCATTTAAACTCCACTTGATCATTCAATTTAATGATGGCATTTCATGCTTGCCGATGGGCCGAATATAATTGCACATTTTCATCCCTGATTAGCCACCATTTTAAACCTTACTTGCTATGTTTTATTAAAAACTCCAATGCTTCCCCCGTGCGAGCTCTCAAATCATCCTTTCTGCATAGGGAGCCACGCTTAAATGTGGCATCATCCATCTGTAGTCACTCCTCCCAAACCAACTCTCCAATCATTGTCTTGTCACCTCGCCCAGAGGTAATAATCCTTGGTTGTCATCCAATTTTAAAACGCGTTTCGATTTGAATGACAAAGCCCATTTGGACAAGCTATCCGCAGTTTGATTACCTGTCCTTCTAATATGGCTGATTTTAAAATTTTCAAAGAATTTTAATTATTCTATGATTACTGCTATGAAACCTTGAAGATGCCATCCATTTATCTCTCCATTCATATTAGCTTCAATTTTAATTAAAGAATCCCCTTCTAAATGGAGATTTTGAACCCCTTCTCTTTTTGCTAATCCTATCCCTAGTAGGGTTGCTTGGACTTCAGCCTCATTATTGGTGCTCTTCCGAAGTCTTTTGGCTCCATATTTTATTAGCTCTCCATTGTCATCCCACATTGCAAATCCAGCCCCTGCTAGTCGACCAGATTGTTGCGTTGCTCAATCAAAATTTACTTTAAACCAGCCCTTCTCTGGCGGTTTCCATCGGGCCTCCAGTGTGTTTTTCCCTTTTCCCTTACTAAATGTTGCGGACCCATGTCTAATTTTGATTCCTGGCCAAGCTTTCTGTATGTTTTTGTCCATTGAGGTGAAAGGGGTGGATAGTGAGAAAGTTTGGGAAGCTGCTGAGCCTACCACCTCTTCAATAGCTCTATTAATTCTTGACAACAATCGCCTCTCATCCTCCATCTTATCTTGAAAAATTCTTCTATTTCGTTCTTTCCATAACTCCCAGATTACTATGGAAGGGCTGATTTTCCAAACATAAGAGAGGGTAGACCTCCTTGGTTGCCTCGGCCAGCTCTCAAAAACCTCTTTTAGGGAGCATTGTAACAATCCCTGCCAATTTAGGTTCCTCTAGAGTTCACACCAACACTTTTGTGCCACTTCACATGTTTAAAGCAAATGATCCATGGATTCTTCCGACAGATTGCACATTACACATTTAGATGGGCCCACAAAGTCGAGTCTCTTCCTTCTTTCCCCTATTAGAATTCTGCCTTTAACAGCTAGCCATGCAAAAGCACTAGCTTTCGGGAGAAATTCTTTACTCCAGAAGAGGGTCCATGTTTTTGATTGGGTCTCCTCCCTACCTTCCATGAGCTGGTAGCCCAATTTAACTGAATATTTACCATCCTTAGTCCCACACCAAATCACTTTATCCTCTTTACCTGTGAGGAAAATCTTCCTTTGCTCCAGAACATTCCTAAGCCTCTGCTGCTTCTGAACTGACATACCTGTTGTCAAAAGATCCTTCCATAGCCATTATTTTCCTAAATCTCCCTCTAAGATATGCATGTAATCCTTAACTTTGTCTCCCCATAACTGCACCAACAATTCCTTTGCCTCTGTGAAGTCCCCCACCTCTCTTAATGCAAGAAGGCCTGCCCAAGAATCCTCCTAGAACTTGGCCTTTGTCCCATCCCCAATCTGCCATGTTAGATGGTCCATAACCACTCTGTGACATTCCATTATGAAGTTCCAGATTGCTGACCCTTTAGGAGGGTTGCGGATCGTGAAGATTATGTGATCCTCTGTTGAATCTAGGTATTTTGCTCTCAACACTTTTACCCACATCTAGTTTGGGTTAGAGTAAATATTCCATACCAATTTATCCCCTATAGCGCTATTCATTTTTTGCCAATCCCTCAAACCAGCACACCCCCTGACCTTAGCCTAGCAGATTTTGTCCCATGCCAAAAGTGGGATTTTTTCTTGATCATTTGCCCCATTCCAAAAAAAGTTTTTCATCTTCTGTTGGATTGAATTGATGACCTTTTTTGGGATTTTTAGGCACATCATTGAATAAATAGGAATGGCTGACACAACTATTTTCAACATTAAAATTCTGCCAGCTGAAGTTAGCCATCTGCTTTTCCACCCCTCCATTTTATTTATACAGCTATCAATTAGTTTTTTCCACAACTTTGATTTATTTGCTCCTCCAAAGAAAGGAATTCCTAAGTATTTGCCTGGTAGGGAACCCACTTTCATACCCAAAATTTTGCATATTTCCCTTTGCTTGCATGGTTTACAATTGAAGAAAAAGATTTCAGACTTAAGCTAGTTAACTTTTTGCCTGGAGGCTTTTTCATAAATATCCAGAGTTTCTTTCATTACCCTTCCTTCCCTAGCCGAAGCATCTCTTGCGAGAAAGGTGTCATCTACAAATTGTAAATGTGTTATGGGGTTTACTCCTACTGCAATTTGAACACCCTTCCAAACACCTTCTTCCCACTTCTTGGAGATAAAACGCCTGAGCACTTCTGCCATGATAATGAACAAGAATGGTGAGAGAGGGTCACCTTGCCTTATGCCTTCTATAGATTCAAAAAAACCTTGGGGGCTACTGTTTATGATGATTGAAAATCTAGGGGAGGTAATACAACTTCTAACCCAAGCTATCCATGCCTCGCTGAAACCAAAATGCTGAAGGACTTTTATAAGAAAATCCCTATTTACCTCATCATATGCTTTCCTTATATCAACCTTAATCATCATCTTTTCAGTCCTTGTTGTCTGGATGGAGTAAACAGCTTCATGGGCGTGATAACTCAATGATGAACGGATAGTACTAACCCGGTACTGAGAGGGGGGGTGAATCAGTACAGACAAAAATATAGTTCTAAACCGGTTTGACAGCAGACACTTCAAATGACTGGCAAGCAGTGACACCGGTTTGAAACAGAGTGCAACCGATAAAGCTAAGAATGACTGAGACAAGCATTAACCGATTACTCACTTAGCTTTTCACTCAACTCAAGACTACACTACTATTTCACCCTTATGCATAAACATGTAATCTATCATCAGATCATAATAACAGCTAGTTCGACATGTTTTATTGACAGGTATAAAACATAGAACCATCATATGCTTGACAGACAATAGGAAAGAATCACAAGATAAAAGCATCACACATGACACACATATTTTTCACGTGGAAACCCAACTGGGAAAAACCACGGTGGGGATGAATACCCACAAGCTGTTTTTGAACTCTTTAGAAGTCCGCTCTGCTAGGAGCCTTGTTCGGTTAGAGACATTACAATAGGTTCTGCTAGGAACCAATCCTATTAGGGATCACCCGGTTAAGGGATGGCTAGAATACCCGGTTGAGGGTTAAACCCTGTTAAAGGTTACCTTGTTAGAGGATTTCAAGAACTCAATAGCTTTGAATTACCCTGTTAAAGGATTTACAGCAAGTCAGTTAAGGCTACCTTGTTAAGGGATTTGCCAACTGTTGAGGTGGTTAGAGATCAACAGCTATTACAATGATCTGGTAATAGCACTCAATGCGAATGCAGATCTGCTTAAGCTCCTCTTCACCTTCTGCACTTACACTCTGCAGGTATCACTTCTCTCCTTTTGGTTTGGCAAGAATCACGTATCCCTCTCTTGGATACACACACAACATTTGCCAACAACCTCAGAAAGAGACACAACATCGACCTTATAGGAAAACAGATAGGTCGGTAGCATAAACCCTAAACCTGTTAGGTTAAGGAATTCAAATGGTTCAATCCTGACCATTGAGCACACTGTATTAAATGCAGCAGTTCTTGATCCAATCTCAAGACATTCTCCATCGTCCATTTCCACCAATTTTATAGCGCCGATAACCCATCACACATTATCACCGTTTTACAGACTTCTCACATTCCTGAGGTAGATAGGAACAATCTCCTTTATGCAAGATCCTTCACGTGCACAAGGCTTACGTGGCAACACGATCTGTTCTTTGTTATCATGCTAACTCATCACACAAAGTCACCGGTTGAGCCACACAGGCTTGAAGCACTTCAACCGGAAACCCTAAAGTCGAGAATATCAACCGATAGTCATACAACGCTTCCATGTGCCGGTTCCCATAACCATATGCTGGTTCACCTTGAACAAGCACACCACTTCACTTTGGCACAAATGTCGGTTCACAGTGTTATACCGGTTCTCTCATATGCCGGTTCTCACCTCTTCAGCATATTGACATCAATGACAACATACAATGTCATTATGTCCTCATACCAGTTCACATAATTCCAACAATCTCCCCCTTTGGCATTGATGGCAATATACAAAGATATCTCTCTGCTTCACATCTTCTCCCCCAATTTCTGCAGATATCTTCTCCGCTTCACATCTTCTCCCCATTTGACAACAATGCCAAAGTGGAGGCACAAGCTTCCCTGTTCCATTATGTTGCTCCCCCTGAGGAGTAGCATCCTTCAACACATCAATCCAAAATAAATTTGACTATGCAATACCTGACCGATGTGGAGCATATGCTTTTAGTTTACCTCCTAAAGGGGCAACACCCGTAATTCACCTCTTAAGTACATAAATGTAGTCTTTGGGAGAGGCTTGGTGAATATGTCTGCTAACTACTCCTTACTAGAAACATGTTCCAGTGCAATCTCTTTGTTATAAACCTTTTCCCTTAAGAAATGATACTTAAGCTCAAAGTGCTTGGTTCTAGAATGTAAAATCGGATTCTTGGAGATATTAATTGCACTAGTATTGTCACAAAATATACTTACCGGTTCAGATATAGGAACTTTGAAGCCATTTAATACATGCTTCATCCAAATTGTCTGAGTGCAGTTCATGAAAGCTGCAACATACTCTGCTTCCGCTGCAGACTGAGAGATACAACTTTGCTTCTTACTTATCCATGAGACCAGTCTACCACCAAGAAAGAATGCACCACTGGTTGTGCTTTTCCGGTCATCTATATTGCCTGCCCAATCAACATCTGTGTGTACTTTCAAGTTGAAATCCTTGCTATAAGGATACCACAATCCATAGTCAATAGTTCCCTTCAGATACTTGAGAATCCGCTTGACTGCAACCAAGTGAGATTCTCTTGGGCTTTTCTGGAATCTTGCAGTAATTCCAACTGCATGTGCAATATCTGGTCTACTATGCACTACATAATGCAACTTACCAATCATTGATCGGTATTCCTTCTCATCAACCAATTCTGAGTCATCTTCTTTAGATAGTTTACAACCGGTCACCATCAGAGTACCAACCTGTTTGCTATCTTCCATGCCAAATGTCTTCAACACCTCTTTGACATACTTGGACTGTGTGATAAAGATTCCATCCTTCATCTGCTGGATCTGTAGTCCAATGAAGAATTTAATCTCCCCTATAAGTGACATTTCAAACTCTTTCTTCATCTCATCTGCAAACTCATGACTCATCTTGTCATCTCCACCAAAGATAATATCATCAACAAATACCTCACAGATCAGGATCTGATCTCCTTCAGACTTCAAGTAGATATTACTATCTTCACTTGTTCTCTCAAATCCAATCTTCACAAGATGAGAATGCAGACGTTCATACCATGCCCTAGGTGCCTGCTTTAGTCCATATAAGGCTTTATGTAGCCTACATACCATGTCACTGTCTTCAGATAGGGCAAACCCATCTGGTTGCTCAATATACACCTCCTTTTCAAGTACACCATTTAGGAATGCAGATTTTACATCCATTTGATATACTTTGAAACCTTTAAAAGCTGCATATGCAAGAAGCATACAAACTACTTCCAATCTAGCTATAGGAGAAAAGGTTTCTCCATAGTCTTCTCCTTCTTCTTGAGCATATCCTTTGCACACTAATCTGGCTTTGTTCCTAATCACTATGCCATCCTCATTCAGCTTATTTTTGAAAACCCATTTAGAACCAATGAAATTTTTGTGCTCCGGTCTGGGTACCAAAGACCATGTACCATTTTTCTCTATCTGGTCAAGTTCCTCTTCCATTGCCTTGATCCAGTCTTCATCCTTATGTGCCTCTTTGAATAATTTAGGCTCAAATTCAGAGATCATACAAGAGTTTTCTCTGACCTTTCTTCTTGTAAGAATTCTTGCATCCTTATCTCCTATGATCTGCTTAGGATCATGATTCAGCTTGACATATTGATGAATGGTCTTGATAGATTCCTCTTGCTTTTCTTCTTCATCCTCATCTCCATTAGTATTAGCATCTACATTTGTCGGTGTAGGAACATTGTTATTAGTACTCGGTTGGCTGTCAACCGGTTCCCAGAAGGTTGCAACCGGTTCGTTTACCACTTGCTCACTGCCGGTTTCCTCAGTTTTCTCAGAGGTTTCATCAACTCTTACATTGATGCTTTCCATAATTCTCTGAGTCCTATTGTTGAAACACTTGAGAGCTTTGCTCTTGGTGGAATATCCTAGGAATATTCCCTCATCACATTTCACATCAAATTTGCTCTGGTGTTCACTCCTCTTGATGTAACATTTTCTACCAAACACTCTAAAATAGCTAGCCACAGGTGTCTTACCGGTCCAATATTCATAAGGAGTTTTATCCTTACCTTTCTTGATGAGTACCCGGTTCATTGTGTAGACTGCAGTGCTCACCGCTTCTCTCCAAAAGGTGTGAGCTACCTTTCCTTGAATCAACATGGTTCTAGCTGCTTCAACCACAGTCCAGTTATTCCTCTCTGCTAGGCCATTCTACTGTGGATTCTGAGGGGCAGACAATTGCCTCTTGATGCCATGTTCTTCACAGTACTTGTTGAATTCACTGGAAGTGAATTCCCCTCCTTGATCAATTCTCAGGCACTTGATCCTTTTACCGCTTTCCTTCTCCACTAATGCTCTGAAAGCTTTAAACTTTACAAAAGCTTCAGACTTGTCTTTCAAGAATGTGACCCACATCATTCTTGAGCAGTCATAAGTGAGAATCATGAAGTACCTATCACCCTGCACAATTCTAGTTTTCATAGGACCACACAAATCAGTATGCACAAGATTAAGCAAGTTGTCAGTAGTGAAAGATTTACCTTTAAAGGTCGAGGAAGACATTTTCCCCAATTAACACTCTCTGCACAAGGTATTACCCAGTTTGCTTAGCACCAACAACCCTCTAACTGCCTTGATCTTACTAGCCTTCACAATGTTATCAAAGTTTACATGGTAGAGTCTCCTATGCCATATCCAGCTATCATCAAATTTAGCCATAAGACATGTACTTATATTTGCATTCAGCTGAAATAGGTTACCTTTGGTCTACATGTCGGTGGCCACCAATTCACCATTCTTTCCTTTGATTCTGCAAACTCCATTCTTGAATTCTAGAGTGAGGCCACTGTCATTTAGTTGGGCAACACTCAGAAGGTTGTTTCTAAGACCATCAACCCAATACACATTGTCAGCACTACTCTTTCCATTCAGAGAGATGGACCCTCTGCCTTTGACCATGCATGGTGCATCATTGCCAAAGTGAACCACACCACCATCATACTCCTCCAAGGATAGAAACTTGCTCCGGTCACCAGTCATATGGTGAGAACAACCACTGTCAATGATCCACTCATTGGAATTATCAAACCGGGAGACAAGAGCCTTCTTGTCTGACACATCTTCCTTGATAGCAACAAACACAATATCTTCATTTTCTTCATCCTCTGATTCTTCATCGGTGACACCTTCGTCAACTACCACAAAATAGTTTCTTTGGTTTCCTCCTTTGAATTTCTTGAACCTTTCCAGTTTGTCCTTGTTGTCGCCATTAGGACAATTTACAGCAATATGTCCTATCCAGTTACAAGAAAAGCATTTCAAAGGTAGCTTACCTCTGTATTTGTTGGTTCCTTTAAGAAGTTTCCTAGAAAGGAGAGCTTGAAATGCCATTAGAATCTCCTCATCATCCATTTCTCTGCCCTGTCTTGGTTCACCACTAGTGCTAGCTTCTTTTCCTTTTCTGGATGGTACTGCAGAAGCTTTAAAAGCTGATTCAGTGTTTTGAACACTGCCATCGAAACTATTTAGCTCATAGGCTATCAAATTTGCAATGATGGAGTCTAGGGATGCCTTAGTCTTGTCTATTGATCTTAGCTTTTGAATAACAACAACCCTTATTGCATAGATCGGCAATAAGGATCTCAGGACTTTGCTTACCACAATGGAATCTTCTATTTTACCACCTGCACTCTTGATATCTCCAACAACTGTTTTGATTCCTATTCCATACTATTGAATGGTCTCACCTTCAACCATCTGCATATCTTCAAACTTCCCTCTAAGGCTTTCTTCCTTAGCCTGTTTTACATGCTCATCACCGCCATAGATATTTTCAAGAGTATCCCATACCTCTTTGGGATTTACCTTATCCTGAACATCAATAAACTCAATGTCAGATAAACTACTAATTAGGGCTTCCATGACTTGCCCATTCTCCTGCATCTCTCTCTTTTGGTCATCGGTAAGGGTACCGGTAGGAGCAACATAGGCAGTCTCAACATAGCTCCAGTGTTGAGCACCCATGCTTCTGATGTATATCTTCATTTTGTCTTTCCATATACTGAAATTTTCTCTGTTAAACTTTGGACCTTCCCTCTTCATCATTAGACTGGGATCTTTACCTCAAGCAGTTAAGCTTATAGCACGAAGGACATGGAGGACGCTCTGATACCAATTGATAACTCAATGATGAATGGATAGTACTAACCCGGTACTGAGAGGGGGGGTGAATCAGTATAGACAAAAATATAGTCCTAAACCGTTTTGACAACAAACACTTCAAATGACTCGCAAGTAGTGACACTGGTTTGAAATAGAGTGCAATCGGTAAAGCTAAGAATGACTGAGACAAGCATTAACCGGGTACTCGCTTAGCTTTTCACTCAACTCAAGACTACACTACTATTTCACCCTTATGCATAAACAGGTAATCTATCATCAAATCATAATAACAGCTAGTTCAACATGTTTTATTGACAGGCATAAAACACAAAACCGTCATATGCTTGACAGACAATAGGAAAGCATCACAAGATAAAAGCATCACACATGACACACATATTTTTCAGGTGGAAACCCAATTGGGAAAAACCATGATGGGGATGAATACCCACAAGCTATTTTTGAATTCTTTAGAAGTCTGCTCTATTAGGAGCCTTGTCCAGTTAGAGACATTACAATAGGTTCTGCTAGGAACCGATCCTGTTAGGGATCACCCAGTTAAGGGATGACTAGAATACCCGGTTAAGGGTTAAACCCTGTTAAAGGTTACCTTGTTAGAGGATTTCAATAACTCAATAGCTAAAGGATTTCGAACTCAATAGCTTTGAATTACCTTATTAAAGGATTTACAGTAAGCCGGTTAAGGCTACCTTGTTAAGGGATTTTCGAACTGTTGAGGTGGTTAGAGATCAACAGGTATTACAATGATCTGGTAACAACACTCAATGCCAATGCAAATCCGCTTAAGCTCCTCTTCACCTTCTGTACTTACACTCTGCAGGTATCACTTCTCTCCTTTTGGTTTGGCAAGAATCACGTATCCCTTCTCTTGGATACACACACGACTTTTGCCAACAACCTCAGAAAGAGACACAACATCGACCTTATAGGAAAACAGATAGGTCGGTAGCATAAACCCTAAACCCTAAACCTGTTAGCTTAAGGAATTCAAACGGTTCAATCCTGACCGTTGAGCACACTATATTAAATGCAGCAGTTCTTGATCCAATCTCAAGACATTCTCCATCGTCCATTTCCACTGATTTTATGGCAGCCGATAACCCATCACACGTTATCACCATTTTATAGACTTCTCACATTCCCTAGGTAGATAGGAACAATCTCCTTCATGCAAGATCCTTCACGCGCACAAGACTTACGTGGCAACACAATCTGTTCTTTGTTATCATGCTAACTCATCACACAAAGTCACCGGTTGAGCCACATAGGCTTGAAGCACTTCAACCGGAAACCCTAAAGTTGAGACTACCAACCGGTAGTCATACAACACTTCCATGTGCAGGTTCACCTTGAACAAGCACACCGCTTCACTTTGGCATAAATGTCGGTTCACAATGTTATACCGGTTCTCTCATATGTCGGTTCTCACCTCTTCAGCATATTGACATCAATGACAACATACAATGTCATTATGTCCTCATATTGGTTCACATAATGCCAACAGGGTGAGGATTATACGTTCAAAGATAGACCTGCCTGGTGTGAAACCACTTTGCTCGCTTGATATGACTAGATCCAACACTGGTTTAAGTCTGTTTGACATGACTTTAGAAATGATTTTATATATGCAGTTGCAAAGAGATATCGGGCAAAAGTTATTGAAAGAGTTGACTTCAGCCTTCTTTGGGATCAAAGCTATGAAAGTGTTGTTGAAATCTTTTAAAATAAATCCTCCCTTCCTAGATTCCTCTACAACCCCATGGACTTCTTCGGCCATGATGTCCCAAAACTTTTGAAAAAAGAGAGTCGGGAAGCCATCTGGCCCAGGTGATTTATCTGCACCTAAGCTAAAAACAACATGTCTTACCTCCTCCAAAGAAACCTGCTCCATTAACCTTCTATTGTGATCTTCCATAATACATGTAGGAATGACCTCTAGAATGTGAGGCATATTACCACCTTGATTATCCATCCTATTAAAAATTTCTGAGAAATGGTCAATTGCAACCCAGTTTATCTGTTTGAGATATGAAATTGTTACCCCATCTTTGTTTTTGATTGAGAAGATATTGTTGTGTGCTCTTTTAACTTTGACTGAGGTGTGGAAAAACTTTGTGTTTCTGTCTCCTTCCTTTAACTAGGTTTCTCTAGACTTTTGTCTCCAATAAATCTCCTCTCTAGCTAAAACCTCCGAGTATCTAGTGCTAAGCATTTTCTCTTTTTTAAAAAGATCTTCGTCCATCCCATGACTGATAATTTTCTCATGTATAGTTTTTAAGCCTTCTTCTAAATCTAGCTTCTCTTTAAAGATATTTCTAAAAGATTCTCTATTCCAACGCTTTAATTGTTCCTTTACAAACTAGATTTTTTTGAAAAAAGTGAAAGCTTTATTACTTGGATTAACCGGCTTGTGTTTCCACCATTGTTCAACAAGGTTTCTGATGTTACCATCCTGAAGCCACATTGCCTCAAATTTGAAAGGACATCTCTCTGGAGCACTGTCATCTTGAATTCTCAGGCATATGGGATGATGGTTTGATCCCGTGATAGGTAAAATCTCCGCTTCGCAGGTCCAATGGCTCTTTGTCCAATCTCCAGCTATAAAAAACCTATCTAACCTTTTAGCGATATTTAGGAAGCCACTCCTCCTATTGGTCCAAGTGAAATCCCCTGTTTTGAAAGGAATTTCAATTAGACTCGAGCTTATAACAAAGGAGCTGAAGTCTCTTTGGCTCTGCCTGTTCCAGCCCACTCCCCTCATTTTGTCTAAAGGCCGAAGCAGAGCATTGAAATCTCCTCCCAAAATAAATAAGTTCTTGTCATTTCTCAATATTTCTGACAGCTCACTCCATACTTGCATTTTCATATTTGTGTTGTTAGGTCCATATATGTTTATGAGGAAGAAACTTATCTGAAGCTGCATTGATTTTATCTTCAGCCATTGCCACCACCGAGTGGCCCTAACAACAAACACCTCTACTACTGATTCCTTCCAAAGAGCTGCAAGGCCTCCAGATGCACCTTGCGCTCCCACCAAACTACATTTCCATGATTGAAATTTCTTAGAAAAAGAACTAACATCTTCATCTTTGATCTTTGTTTCTTGTAAGAGAAAGATGTCCGGTCGCACTTGATCAATGCATTGCTTGATCAAGCGTATCTTGTCAGGGGCATTGCAGCCCCTGACATTGCATGAAAGGGTCCTCATTGCCCTCGGGAAAAGGCATAGCCTCTTCCCAATCTCAATTTTCTTTGGCCTGCTGCGTTGCCCGCCAATTCCAGTTTAAACTTATTTGACTTTGCACCTCTTTTCTTTTTCTCCCCCACTTTGACTTTGGACTGGAGGGATAGAGTTGTTTCCAAAGATCGCCTCTCTTGTACTCCTGCTACTGCTGCCATTCCCAATTCATCCCCTTCATCCTGGGATCCTGATGATTCATAATCATAATCTGATCCAGAGAAATTCCCTCCACTGTCTTCTACCCCTTCAAAGGAACTGTCTAGGTTTCCGATTGGAGAAATTTGGATATCCTTATATATTGGGTCCTCCCCTAGAGGGTTTATATTTCTTCCCGTCTTCTCTAAGTTGCATGGAGAGTGCACTTGATCCATATCTTTCTCAGTCTCCTGATTGGATCAAACGATGTTGTCCTCTAGAAGACTCACTATGTTTGGAGGGGGTGTTGCCATCCTATTCCCCTGCTGTGATGGCTGGTCGTTTACCTTACAGATTTGGGGGGCTGGGATTTTATCCTCTTTTGGAGGGGCCCTATTTTCTATAGGAAAATATTTGCTAACCTCCACTCTTAAAGCCTCCCCTGCCCTGTCACCTTCCTAAGTTCCATTCAATAAAAAGACCATTGCATTCCCAGTTGCATTGTGGAATCGACCTACACTAACAATCCCTAGCCCAATTTCCTTATTGATTTGATTGAAAGAGTGAGCCTCTGCCATAAAAGTCTCATCAATGATTTTCTTCTAAGAGTCAACTATGTCCATCTGGAATCTCTCTGCAGGATTTCCACTGTATTTTGCCAGTGATTGAATCTCCCAATCTTTTTCATTCCACTGACATTCTCCATGATAACCTTCAGACAATCTGATAATCTCCTTCTCCAGATGTTGTTGCATTACTTCTTTGCCTTTTATTTCTTTTTTGTAGAAACCCGGTGGATGAATTTTGTTGGTGCATTTAGCACATGATTCCATGTCTTCCTCTAGTATAACTTTTTGTTTCCAAATCCCCATCCCTGTTTTTATATCTAGGGTATCAGGAAGGTTGTGAACTGTCTGCCAGTTTATGCATAACCTTGAGATCAGGCTAAAATGAGATGGGTCTACAAGCTCTTCCGACATTACATATTCCCCCAAGTGGTTACCTATTTGTTTTAGCGTCTCTACATCCTTATACTCCTGAGGAAGACCCGGTAGTTTAATCCAAATGAGGGTTTTTTCGATTGTGGCTCCACACAGGTTAAAATTTGGGGTCCATGCTGAGATGTTTAATCCTTTCCCTTCAATAAAGAAAGGCCCATTTTCTATAATCCAATCTCTATCCTGGGTTGTCAGGCAGACTACTAAATAATAACCATTACCCAATATTTTGAGGTCCATGCCTTCCCCCCAGTTTTTGTCACACCAGTTCCTAAATTTGGAAAAGGTCGGCCATATTCCTTCCCATTTAACAAAAAGGGCTTTGTCTGACAAAAAACTGAGAGAGTCCTTCCATGCATCATTTGAAAGCTCAACCGTCACAACTCTACTTATTTCGGCATCAGGGTTTACCTCTAGGACCTTTGCTACTTTTCAGGATAACTTTGGCCGCCAAAACTTCTCCTGCACCATCCTAAAATCCACTTTGGGACCGGATTCGAAATCACAATATCCCTGAAAGAAGCTTGCCTTTTGTTTCCATGGTGATTTGGGTCCCTCTTCTCTCCCTCTGTTCCAGAACTTAGCATTCCTCGGAACCTTCCATGACCAAGGGCCTTGTGGCAATGTTTGTCGACTACTTGCCTTCCAACCGTGATTGTGATTCCTTCAGAACGGTAGTCGCCGCTCTGTGTCGCCTCTGTAGTTGAAGCCCTCATGCCTCCAAAAGCTAGAGAATCCGCTCTACTCCGCCATTATTATTTGTTACTTTAATCCCAATATTAATTTAATAGTTTTACTATATAATTAATTTCCCCCGTAAAGTAAAAAAAAATTAAAAATTATTTAATTAGCTAACACTTCAAAAATTAAATAGATTTTAAATAGTTTATTAATTTTCCCACCTTAAATAAATAAAATCAATATTTTATTTATTTTACACCTTTCCTTATCCTTCCACCTCTTTAATCCATGTGCATTATAGGTCTTATGCTCTCTTAAATTTTATCATCTGTTGATCTTGTCATTTAACCCATACCATTGATCAAGTGTTACGTGAGGCATACAAAAAAGACTTTAATTCGCTCATTTCCCCCTGACACTTTTGAGCACCTACACTATTGTCAAATCATCACTTTTATGAGCATTGACATTATCAAGAGCTAAGACTATCATTGTTAAGCATCCATTATCAAGCATCAAGATTTCATATTATCGTGATGATATCAAAGTTATGCTACAAAATCTAAAACAAAATCTACATCAATCATTCATAAAAAACACAAGTAATAATGGAATCTCCTAAGGTCTTTATGTTGGTATTAATGTTTATCATTTAATTTATGCATAAATCTTATACTTCATTTTGTGATTGTGTGGATTGTGAATTTGGATCTTGCATTGATTTATCTCTTTATTTTGTTTTGTATTTTCATGCATTTACAAGATAAAGTATTTAAGTACGATAAAAAATGAATGACTCAAAAACATTTATACACTTATTAATAGAAGAACATCAATTATATATACATAGTATGAATATATCACGTCTTTGATTAAATTAATTATTAGCCAATACGTTTTTCTACATGGGCTTATACCCACTGACAATTTATTCTCAATAATTTATTTCATGTTGAAAAAATGACAATTCAATCCTAGTTAAAAAATTGAATGTCAAAAAAGTAATTGTAATCCCCATCAACTACTACTTATACATAGAGTTTGTATAAATATCCAACAAAGAGATAAAAACTATCAATTTAAATTTACTACTTGATATTGATAATCTATTTTTTGAAAGGTATACAAACTCAACAATATATATTAAAACCTTTAATCTCTCATGTTGAGATATGGGTAGAGTGTTACATTCCTTATATTTTAATTGGGAAAACCACAAAGGAATTAAAATTTGAAGTCTATTGTAGATCAATCAAAACCTCCCTTGATTATGTCCATAATGTTGGGTTGTTGGAACACACGACTTGAATATGGGATTAACTATACAAAGCAATCTTATGTGCTGACATTTTTTTCTTTTTCTCTTTTGCTTGAAGTAACAAAGAAGATTTCTGGCATGTAGAATGAGGGAGAGATATTTTAATCCTCTATCTCCTCCTTTTAGTTATAGGAGGACCTTCTTCTTATTCCCATGGTTAGTTATAATCAATATCCAACCTTGTTGGCAAATCATTACAAATTACATGTCTCCAAAATATATTTCATATTGAAAAAATAATGTTGGCAAAATAATTAGTTTGTTATATTGGTCAAGTTTATTGGAATTAACTTTGGTTTGTGAATTGAGCATTATTGTGGGGAAAATAATATATTACTGATTAAATTTGACATTTCCTTCTATTTCAATGACCATTCTCCTTGTCAGTGACAAGTAATTTGAAATGTTCAATTGCACATAATAATTTAGTTTGTTAAAATTTTTACTTTTAACTACATAATTTTGTTCGCATCAACATTTTGAATCATGCTCCATTATCCATCATAAGGATGCTCAATATCAAGAGAAGATAAATGAAAAGTAATTAGTAAAAGAAGATAATAAAATAATTGAAGGGGAAGAGGAGACATAAGACCCAAGAAACCAAAAGGGAAAGTTAAAAGCAAAAAGAAAGAAAAATAGGGATTAAAAGGAACGCTAATTTTTTACTTAAATTACAAGAGAAAGAAAGGGGTGAGGAGTGATACAATAATATAGATGAATACAACATAGCAAGGAAATAGAAATCAGTTGAGAAAGAGAAATGAATAATAAAGATAATAATCGAACAAGACATAAGACCAAAGATGGGAATACCTAAGTCTAAAGAGAATATGAAATGCTACATTTAGGAGAAAAATGAGCAAACAAAGAATAATAGAACAAGACCACACAAAAAAATGAGAAAAGGAGAAGGAGTAATATATTGAGTATAAGAGAATACTCCTTTTTATGCACATAACAATATCAAAGCCAATGTGATTCTTATGAAATCAGGGCAAGTGAATAATCCCTCATTGCAATCATAGAGAAGGATCTTTAGAATTAATGTTGTATCTAAAAGAAATACGAGGGGAGAATTCTACAATCATAAATGGTATGACATAAAAAATTTAGAAAAGTATTGAAATAAAAAATCTACAATATTGGGAAGCTCTAAAGCTATAGTGGGTATTTGTTAAAAAAGATTTATGATTTTAAAGAATGATTATCAAGTTTTTTTTCTCTATAGTGAGCATCAGATACACACGTGGTAATATTGTGGTAGGTAATAGGCTTAAATTGAGGTAGATGATGAGAAATAAAATTTAGTTCAATCCTTCTACCAATTTAGGGTATAAACCCATGAAAGGAATAGTGACAATATGTACAAGGGTTATTGTAATGGTGAAAAGGCCTTTCACCCAATTAAGGTAAAAACCGCTAATTTTAGGCTTAGGTACTGATACATTAAAGAAGGGTGAAACTAATAGATCTAGCCTCAAATCAACAAGGATAGGGCTGATAAATTCTATTAGACTCACTGGGGTTGGATATTGATTCCCTCTTTTAATTTGAATTGTTGAAATGCTGAAATTAGGGTGAATGTGTTGGAATTGAAGTAATCATGTGCAATTAGTGAGCTACAATCTTTGGATCGAGCCATGAACTTGGATTTGAGCAATGTAAGAGTGTTAAGATATGTTCTCAGAAGGAGCTCTTGATTTGTCGGGACCAGAATGCCCATCGCTCTAGTCCTCTACGCTTTTTGTCATCCAGAGGGGAACTTATTCATCTTTGTGAATAAAGCTAATTCTAAAGATCATAGCTTTGTACATGTTTTTGTGCACACTAGAGAAGGGAAATAGGTTGTGAATAGGGGTTTACCTAAATCAAACCTCGGCTTAGGAATTGACCTTGAATAAAATATTGTAAATACTAAAATAAATAATGGAAAGGTATACCTCAGATCTACAATTGTTGATGATGATGCTTTTCTTCTTAGATGTAATCACATATGTTGTATGAAAGGGCATGAAAATGACAAAACCCTAATCACACACACATGCTTGCATATGAATGATGTAATTTTGCTCCACAATGGATGAATGAAGAATATACATCCTTGAAGATCTCTAAAAATACTTGATGATGAATGCTTCACGAATGCAAGAATGCTAGATTGATCACTTAGAGTCTTAGAATGCTTGGATGAAATTAGGTTGATCAAATGTCTTTATATACGAGATTCTGGGTCATTTTACCGATTAGGCTAACCTCCAATGATCATGTTGAGCCACCAATTTCATTTCCCGCTAGAGAGATAGGGCCCAACTTATATTTCAAAATAGGGATTGACCAAGGGGGACTAGAGTGCTAGCGCCCTCATCCTCCTTAATCAAGGACCTCAATAGGCCCCAAGGAGAAAGGTATCCCTCCAAGAAAGAAGCTGGTAGGTGCACATGGCATTGGAAATGGAGTTAAGGCACTAAACGAACCCAAATAGGAGATGAGGAAGAGACACGCTAAATTAGGGACACCAACATGAAGTGTAAATTGGCCCAGTGACAATTCATGATGCTACATCTAGCCCCCACTTTAAGGGGAGTATGAGCCTATGCAAATACTCACAATGAATTAGATGAAACATATGAAAGAGAGAAGAAATGAGGAGCATAATCACAAGGAGTATAAGACATCAGTAATTTTGAGGAACTAAGTCCCCAATCTTAGGATCTTAACTCGCTCAAAAACGTATAAGGGCACACAGAATAAGACAAAAAAGGCAAATAAAGACAAACAAAGATAAAAAGGCAAAAAAAGACACATAACACGCAAAAGCTAAAAACCAAAAACAAGACCTCAAGTCAACTAGCCGAAGAGGCCTCGATATCAAAATGTCTCAACCACTAATATCATTCTTGAAAAATTTCATCTCAAGAACACATGTGATCACATAAAAGAGAAAGATCATGCACCATCCATGAACCACCAATAGAAAAACTATGAGGTCATGAGAAGAAAAGAGAGAAGCATGGATACACACTCTAGATGTGTTTTTCTAGGTGATCCATGATAAGAAGAGAGAGGACATGGATACACATTATAGATGTGTTTTTCTAGGTGATACATGTTAGTGAGGAGAGTAGGAATAGTCTAGTTGTGTTTTGCTAGTTCCACTCAACCACGTGTGTCTGTGCAAGTGATATTTGGTTTCAAGTATATAACACCCTGTATAAGAGTTTTTTAAATCCGGTTTTGAGTATGATTCAACTTGTTTAAGACATGTATTAAAAATGAAAATACCAAGGGGCAAGTTTGGTTCCAAGAATATATCATATAAGAGTTTATTTTCTTTGGTTTTGAGAATGTGCAACCCCATATAAGACAAATATATACCTGGTTTCGAGGACATCTTGTGTAAGAGTTTGTTTTCTCTAGTTTCAGGAATGTAACCCCGTTTAAGACATATATCAATGCTACGTCTGGTTTCGGGCATGAAGCATCTTATGTAAGAGTTTGTTTTCTCTAGTTTCAAGAATGAACACCCCATTTAAGACATGCAAAAATATAGTACAATACAATACAATACAAAGAGGGCGATATATATGCCCCCCCCTCCTTAAGATGTCAACATAACCCTGTTACAAGCTAGGGTTGTCGTTGCACAAAAAGATCGACCTGTCAATGCCCATTACAACCACTAGACTTATAGAATCCATAGAAGGTTGTTAAACCATGTTGCGAATCCCCGCGAGGGACGCTGGCCCACTACCAATAATCCCCTTCTCAGCGTCACTTGTCGTGGCCTGTGTGATTTGAACCTGTGACCAAGCTCTGATACTACTTGTTACAAGCTAGGGTTATCATTGCACCAAAAGATTGACCTGTCAATGCCCGATACAACCGCTAGACTTGTAGAATCCACATGAGGCTGTTAAACCATGTCGTGAATCCTCACGAGGGACACTGGCCCATTGCCAACAAACCCTATGTTGGTGTCATAAGGAAGCTAGAAGCAAGGATACACAACCTTCAACACTAAGGAGATATCCTTTAAGAAATAATGTCCATAAATCCAAGCTAAAGAGGTAATACTCTTACAAGCATGGATAAGATAGTTAAAAAAGAGATATATTGCAACAAGTGTAAGAGGATCCTTGGAGGAGAAGAGATATTTTATCAAAAGACATCTACCTCCAAGAGGAGTTCTTGAACAAACATGGCATCTTCTACCAAAAGAAGGGAAGGAGAACAAGAATGCATACCTTGCCCCTATTGCTAGGTGAAATGGATTCTTGTTGAAGGATGACACACTTTTAACCCAATGTGAGGGGTAATTATATGATAGATATACATTACCAATTGAAAAAGAGGATGTAGTCAAGGACACACACCTCTTGCATAAGAGAGAATCCTTGAGCAAACAACAACTTCACACAAGGAATGTCATCAAATCATAAGCAAACACCACTCAACAAAGGACAAGTGAGTCCTTAGACAGGATATGAGAGAGAGATCAATTTCCACCAAGTGTAGGGACAATGAGAAGAATTACACAACCTATAAGGAGAGATTAGATATAAGCCAATGCATAGTGTACTCACATGAAAGAGCATTCAATGCGAGAAAAGATATTAAGATATGTAAAATGCTACTCTAAAGAAGAGGTAATTTTTAAAGAGAGAAGAAAGAATTAAAATGAAATATCACAAACTCCCCTAAGGTGAGATTAATCATAAGAGGCATACCATTCTATGCAAGAAAGGATATCAAAGTATGAAAAATGGAACCCCTAAAGGGAATTAGTGAAAGAGAAAAAATAAGACAAAGGCGAGAATGAGTGATGTTGCTGCCCCAAAATGTTTAAAATTAAAAAAGCATCACCTCTTATGACAAAGAGCCTCGAATTAAGTTAAGTACTAGTGTCATAGGATGATGAGAAACATGAAGGGTGAATGGAGTGCTACGCCACTACTTTTTCACCAAGAAAGAGAGCAAGATCACTTTTGTGAGACATGTGAGCCCTGCCATATTTTTCTTGAACAAATGTTTTGAATGCTTTACAATTTCCAAGAGAATTAGAACAACTACGATGAAAAAGGCAATGTTCATTACCTTCCTTATGTTTATTTGTGAATTTTATGAAAGGAAAAACAACATTCTTATCATACTTCAATCTCCAAAATATTCTAGTGGCTAGCTTTTCTTGATCATCAATAGGATTAGGTCTTGTCTCTTGTGATGTAGGGCAAGGGTTGTTAGAAGAAGAAGTATTATCATCTATGATTTTAACAGTTCCATTATCAACTAGTTCTTGCAATTTTTTTTTGAAAATTCGGACAATCACTGGCATGATGGTCACGAGTTTGATGATATGAACAAAAATGAGCATTTGAAGAAGAAGCACCTTTGGATGGACGATAAGTCTTATGTCTTGCCAGATAATCCTTAAAATTATGAATTCTAAGGGGATCATCCATAGGAGAATCATGATAATGTCCTAGACCTTCTGTACTAACTTGTGCAGGAGGGTTTATAGGGACACTAATTCCTTGTTCAAATTTTCCAAGTCCTTGTCCTCTAAAACCTTGTTTTGATATTATGTTAAAGCCACTCCTATAAGAATTTCTTAATTGATAAGGAGGAGGAACATTATAATGGATCTCTTTGAAATTTGTAGTGTAAGTGTACTTAGAAGGTGTAGCGTCGTAAATTGTACACCCTTGCTAAGGTGGTACAATTCCATGCTTGGTTTAGCACCTGCCTTAGTGTGTTTTGCATCTTGCATTTCTAATTCCTTTAACCATTTAATTAATTAATTAAATTAAATATAAATTAATATTTCATCACTTCACACATTATAAAGTTGGGCCCTTTTGTTGGCATGATTTGCATAACTGATGCAGATGGAGAATGATGACTAAACCAATAACAGATTGTTTGTGATGACATTGTGATGAAGAGATTAAGATTTCATGATTGATGGCTTTGATTAGTTATTTGTGTTGTCATTGATGGAAACTAATGTTTATTCATGTCTATTGATATTTACTTATGTTGTATTGTGTCATCTAAATCTTTTTGGTCTACCGGAAAGAACTTACCTGTAAAGAATTAAGAAACTAGGAATTAGGACCTTAACCGGTAAACAAGGAAATATTTTGATTGTATTTGGTGATTGGTGATGATTGAGGCTTTGTGGTTTTGAATGTGAGTTTTTATCATTGAAACATGTATCTAACTAGAACCGCATCATGTAGTGACAACTAAAAGTTATGTTTATAATTTCTGTTGAGTTTTTGCCAAGGTTTAAGAAGGGTTTAAAGACCGGTAAAGAATTCTCTTGACCGGTAATGATTTTTGGTTTGGCGGTGATCTACATCAAGTTCACATGTTGATGATGATGTGGCACAAACTGTGTGAAGTGTTTGAAAGATGTTTTGGCACATTTGGGAAGCAGATTTCTTAGGAATATGCAAAGTGCTTAGCGGAGTGTTCTAAGGTTTGACTTTGTATCAGATCAAGTTGTTGTGATGAGTTACGATCACTCAATGGTTGATATTAATTTGTAATTGATTGTAATGATCCATATAATGATCTGTAATAAGCTGTAAAGATATGCGATGATCTATGTTGTAAGTCTTAGGGTTTTGTTGCCGACCTAGTTGTAAAAGTTATTTATGTCGGTATAGTTGATGATTGTTGTGTCGATAATTTTTGAGAAGTGTGAAGACGAACCAGAGTATGAGAAGTTCTGCCAGAGTGTTGTAGACTTAGAGCTTAATTGGATCTGATCAAGCAAGCAGTTGAGTGCTATATACAGATCGTTCATTGTTGCAGCAGATAAAATCCCTTAACTAGGCAGGTCATGGTAGGCCTCACATTGTAAATCCCCTAATAGGGTGACTCAACATCTGAGTTCTAAATCCTCTTGTGAGGTTTATCCTAATAGATCAAAGCTCCTAATAGGGCTGAGGTAAATCCCTTAACCGGGTGACTCCTAATAGGGCATCTTTGTAAGCTCTTAACCGAGCTAAGCTCCTAACAGGGCGCATTCCGAAAGAGTGCAAAATTCTTGTGGGTACCAAGTCCCACCGTGGTTTTTCCCTATTTGGCTTTCCACGTGAAAATCATGGTGTTTATATGGTGAATTTTTTTGACGTGATGTTATGATTTACTTTCAGTTTATGTATGGTTAATGAACACTTAATGTGCAACATTGATATATCAATTTAGCAGATGTTTATCAGCAGATACAAGTACTGGTAAATGGCTCTAGTGTTGGTCTATGTTTGATTTAGTAAAAGTGTTATGTGTCTAAGTTTCTGATTTCAAATTGTTATTAATACTAATTCACCCCCTACCAGTATTAATTAGATCCTCTAAGATTAACACCTTTACCCTAAGTGTGCCCCTTTTCATTTTATTCATTCAGTTAATCATTAAATCATAAACCCTAATTATGTCAAAACATCTCGGAATCAGTTGTAGCTTTGGGATCTGCTCTAATATCATCATATCTAATGGCCCTGAAAATTTGGTGAAAAGTTGGTTGGACTGTGTGCAAGTGCAACATGGTCCCCAATATTTTTCCTAAAATTTCGAGACCACAATTCTATGATATTATAATGCTTAACCCCAAAATATTGGTGGCAAATTCAAATCCTAGGTCAGCCTAAAGGTGAAATTAAGATCCAGGGTTTCATGCATAAGAGCTCTCTTTCTTCATTTGAAGGCTTGTAAGTTTTTGGCTAAGGGCTAGCAATTACAAGGAGCCTTCTATGTAGCGAAAGAGAAGATCTTTGGGGTCTTCAACAAAATTCAACAACACTTATCAAGCATTCATCAAGAATTTTTTCATCAATTGGGGGCTTTTGAAGATATGGGAAAGCAATAGAAGATCACCGACTGAAGATTGGCTTGTACCTCTCCCTTGGGGTTGGGTATGATTTCATATTGTTTCTATGTCTTTGTATGAGCTTCATTACATCAATTGATTTATATTTATGCTTTAGATCACTTTGCATAATTGATTTGGAGCATTTACTTTGTCAATTACAAGCATTTAGGGTTTACTCTTTAGGGTTGCTCTAGATTGTTTACTCTCATCCTAGGATCTTGCACACACATAAGGTTCTTGCACACATTATTTTACTATACAAATCGACTATTTGTTGAGGTAGAAATCACCAAAAAAAGGGGGTTTGACTAAGGCAAAACCCCATAGAGCCACCCAAAACCCTATTTTTAGCTACAGGTGCAGATTTAGGATCTGAGCGTCGCTACAACTTTCAGGACTGGAAGAGTGCACATAAACTGTTTCGAGGGTCATATTTGGCTAGAAACCCCTAGGACAGGGGCGTGGCACCCTGGTCCTCTCTATTTTCAATAGAGTTTGGTAGATCAGCAGTTCAAAATCTAGAGATCCCAGCATGTCCGGTACAACTTCCAATCTGCAGAATCTGGACAAGGGCGTAGCACTCCGGTCCCGAACATTTTTGCTCAAATTTCTAGTACAGGTGCACCTCTGAAATTGTCTGTTAATCTATACTTTTCATATGTATATCAGTTATTCTTAGTTCTACATTTCCAGATTAGGGTTATTTATGCATACTTGTATTCTAGGTTAAATCATTCAAATATGCACTTTTTGCATCACTTCTTCCTCTCATTTGCAGCAAAGGAATGGAAACCCTAAGAGGTAATCCTTGGCTCTCTCTTCCTCACAAGAAGTAGCCAGAGAGTGTTACCTCCCTAGGCTCTTTCGTATTCCATAGTATGTACATGAGAGTGGGATTAGGGCTTATTTTTTTTAGTCTCACTTTTTCCCCTACACAGAAGGATCAAAGGGAAAAGTAGATGAAGAAGGAATATCTTGTGGAGGGGGATTTTCCTTTTTATCATCATGTATATCCTCTTTGGTAGGCTAGGAAGGAATATCCTTATCATCTAAGGCCTCATCTTTAGTTAATGTTATGTTAGGAGATAGATCATGAAGGAAATACATAACGCCATCTTCTCTACAAATGTTTTGATGATTAAGATAGGCTCTAGGAGAATAAGGGGGATCTAGAGAGATTGAAACACCAATATTTTGATCTTGCCCTGCTCACGCTAGGGTATGTGTATGAGATAAAAATGGTGCCATGTTTCTCTTCAATTATTTCTCTCCATTAGAGAGATCATTGATATGAGAATTAGCTTGTTCTTCATTCACATTAGATACCCTAGGAGAGGTGCAAGTATTAGGTTTTCTATTAGCATCTCTAGGATTAGGATCTACAAAAGCTTTCATGTGATCTACATATGTAATGCATTTCCCTAAAAATATAATCATAAAACAAAATGCACTATATATGAAAGCTTTGGGATCTAATGATTGAAAGGAAGGAATTTGGAAATTCTAAAAAATGCAATATGCCAACGTTCTATGGATAAAAAGAAGCAGTGTGAAATGAAAGATACCATTATCCAGCCCATGATTATAATAAATGGAAGTGAAAAGGAATGTAATCATATGTGAAATAAAAAATTAAAGATATCTATTAAGTGCCATTATGAATGTTTAAAATCATATTTGAAAATTGATTTGACAAATTATGCAACCCACAAACCAAGTTAACCAAAAGAAATTAGGGTTTTTATGAATTAAACCTCTAGATCTATGCAATTCGATTAAAATAATATCTATGAATGAAAAAATAAAATATAAAAAGTTCATAAATCAGATCTAAAACAATTAATCCAAATTAGACAACTCACAAGATCAATTTTAGAATTAAAATTTAGGTTTTTTGTTGATTTAACCTCTAAATTTTTGAAATTCAATTGGAAATTAAACTTGAAAATTTGAATTTGAATTTTAAATTGCATAAACATTTAGATTTGAGAACATAAATCAAAATTAACAATGTAAAGAGCCAGTCGAGTTCACCAAAATGTAATGGTGAAAAATTAGGGATTTCACCCAATTAAGGTAAAAACCACTAATTTTAGGCTTAGGAACCACTACATTAAAAGGGGTGAACCTAATAGATCTAGCCTCAAATCAGCAAGGATAGGGTTGAGAATTTCTATTAGATCCACTAGGTTTGGAGATTGTCTTTTAAGTTGAATTGTTGAAATGTTGAGATTAAGGTGAATGTGCTGGAATTGAAGTAATCATGCACAAATAGTCAGCTATAGTCATCGGATCGAGCCACGAACTTGGATTTGAGAAATGTAAGAGTGTTTAGATTTATTCCTAGAAGGAGCTCTTGATTTGTCAGGACTAGAATGCCCATCGCTTTGGTCCTCCACACTTTTCGCCATCCAAAGGGGAACCTGTTCCTCTTTGTAAATAAAGCCAATTTTGAAGATCGTAGCTGCGTACCTATTCCTGCGCACACTAGAGAAAGGAAATAGGTTGGGAATAGGGGTTTGCCTAAGTCAAACCTCAGTTTAGGAATTAACCTTGAATTGAAATATCATAAATACTATAATAAATAGCAGAAAGGTATACCTCAGATCTGCAATTGTTGATGATGATGCTTTGCTTCTTGGATGTAATCACTTATGTTATATGGAATGACATGAACATGACAAAACCCTAATCACACACACATGCTTGCGTAATAATGATGTGTTTTTTCTCCACAATAGATGAATGAAGAATATGCAACCTTGAAGATCTTTGAAAATGCTTTATGATGAATGCTACACAAATCCAAGAATGCGGGATTGATTGCTTAGAGTCTTAGAATGGTTGGATGAAATTAGGTTGATCAAATGTTTTTCTATAGGAGATTCTAGGTCATTTTATCAATTAGGCCGACCTCCAACGCTCATGTTGAGCCACCAATTTCATTTCCCGTTGGAGAGATAGGGCCCAACTTATATTTCAAAATAGGGCCTGACCAAGGGGGACCAGGGCATTGGGAACTTTGGTCCCAGGACCAGGGCGCTAGAGCCTTGATCCTCCTTAATTAGGGACCTCAATAATCCCTAGGGAGAAAGATATCCCTCTAAGAAATAAGCTGGTAGGTGCACATGGCATAAAAAATGGAGTTAAGCCACTGAATGAACCCAAATAAGAGATGAGGGGGGGACACGCTAAAGTAGGGGCACCAACATGAGGTGTAAATTGGCCCCGTGACAATTTACGACGCTACAATTATACCTGTATTGAGGTGAATATTATAAATGCAAATATTCTAAAAATGAAAAATGATAAGGGTAAGTATTTTAGTTGCTAGTTATAAGAAATGATCTTCACAATTTTGTGTAAATAAAATAAAAAATTGTAAATTCTATAATAAAGCAAGCTATAGGAAATAATAGTAAATAAAACACACCACCAAATTCCATATTAAATAGCACCATTGGCTTGCACAACTTCCATTCTCTACATAATAATTATAACTACTAAAAATAAGTAGATAAGTGAATAAACATAAACAAATAATCTATAGCTAAAAACAAACAAATCCACAAAACATAAATATATATGCATTTTTCCATTCACACATGTAATCCTATGAGTGGACCCTCCTCACAATTCGACACTAGAATAACTCCTTGGCTCTTAGTCGCTTTTACTTGAGTTCATATATATTAGTCAACAAAAAATATAGTTGAACAAATTCACATCATTCATTTTTTTTTCCACATGAAATATACAAAACAAGCTTCAACTTGTATCTCCTCTTTCATGTCATTTCTTTAGGCAATGTATAAGAAATAAGACATTTAATAGTTTTTACTGTCTTCACATAATGTTTCTTAGGCTCACGACCTTTCCAAAAAATTAGATTTCAAATGAAAGAATCATGAAAATAAAAATTTCTTAATATGGTGGGTTTGTTAATCCAAGCCAAAGACCTTTACTATAGCACAATAAAACATAATTATGACAATTATTTCTTGTAATGTATGGAAAATTAGGAATTAGGGTTTCACTAAGTAAATACACTAAATAGCCCAATTAACCAAATTACATTGAAAGAGGGATGAACCCAATAGATCTAAGCTCAATCCCAATGGGAAAGAGACTGAGATTCTGATTGGATTCATCTAGTTAGGGTTGATTATCCTCTTTCTAAGTTGAATTTGTTATGTAATTATAAAATTAGAGTAGAATGAGGGATTATTGAAGTGATATGACAAAAATAGTAAGCTACAAATGTCCCATAGAGCCACTTTCTGAGATCTGGGCATAATAAGATATTTAGAACTTGTCCTTAGAATTTTGGCTTGATTTTATAAGACCAAGTAGCATAGATTCACCCCGGTCCTTCGAATTTTCCACCATCGAAAGTTGACCCGTTCGTCACTGTTGACTCTGTCGGATTTCCTGACTACAACTCAACACCTATTTATTGCAAACAGAAAGAAAGCGAAAGATGTTGGGGATAGGGGTTTGCCTTAGGTCAAACACCAGTTTTGGAATTAACCATGAATGAAATAATGCAAATACTAAAATAAATGTTAAGGAGATATACCTCATATTTGCAATTGTTGATGATGATGCAATGCTCTTTGAATGTAATCATAAATGTTGAATGTAATGGCATGACAAACACATGAACATGAAAAATCCTAACCACACACACATGCTTGCTTGAAGATTGATGCAACTTTGCTCCACAATGCTTGAATGATGAATATGCAACCTTGAATCTCTAAAGATGCTTGATAATGAATGCTCCGCGAATGCATAAATAATAGGGATGAAGTCTTGGATTGCCTCTTAGATCTAATATGAATTGATAGGATGTCTTTATATATGGTACCCCAGGTAAATTATCGATTAGGTTGACCTCCAACAATCATGTGTAGCCTTGGGAATTAAATACTATCAGGGAGATATAACACCTACCCTGTTTCAAATTGGGGCCCTTTTGAGAGGGACCAAGGCATTTTGGGGTGCCCTATATTAGTCCTTCTACAAATAGGACCAAAATCAAAAGCCAGGGGGAGGGTATCCCATAGTAGGACCCACCAAAGGGTGTACATGCCATCAAATTTGGATAATGGGGCCTGAACGAGCCTAAAGAGACATGAGGCGTAAATTAGACCGGTGACAATTTTCGACACTACATTTCTAAATATTTGGATTATATGGATTTGTAATAGCCATGATAACACTAGTAATATTTTCATGAGTTACAATTATCCTTATTTAAAATACATGGTAATAGCAATAACTATAGGATATGTTTTCTCAAATTAAAATGACAAAATTTATTAGTAAATACATTTAATAATTATTTTCCTTATTTTACCTTTAAAATATTTTTCATTCAATCATATGCAACACAATGGTGAAATACATGATAATACGAGATAAATGGGACATAAATGAACCTTGTTAGTAAGGCTAGAACATTCATTACAGTTTATATTAAGGCATAACAATAGATCTAGATCCAACTTAACCCAAAACAAATAATTATTTTCTTAGATCCATTTTATCATTGCTTTTCTATAATGAACTAGTTCAACATTGCCATTCTATTTCATTTAATATTTTTGTTTTACAACATGGTTAAGTCATTATGCCATGCACCTTGCACCAATTAACAAAGAGATCACTTCTTCTATGATATTATAGAAAATAGTTGTAATAGATCAAGCCCATCATGTCTCCATAAAGTAACATGCTCATCAATGTTTTTGGCTAATAAATAACATGAAAATAATAATTAAATTGATTTACAACATTTCAAGACAACTTTAGTGTATGCTACCAAAATTTAGTAGGCTCAAATTGAAAATTAGTACTTTGTGAAAAATTAAAATAACTTGTCATGAAGTAGGGCTTATATCAATAATTTGAAAGGAAAAAATATTACATATATACTCGAGTGGTTTATGGAATATTTCAATTTTTTAGGTCCATAAATGTCACCAACTTTAATGAAATTATGAGTGGTGCCATAAAAGATAAAAGATTAAGGTGACTATTGTGGTGCTATTTAATTTTACTTTTACTCTCAAAGTGTAGTATTGAATGATTCAAAATATATAAAAGATTAAGGTGACTATTGTGGTGCTATTTAATTTTACTTTTACTCTCAAAGTGTAGTATTGAATGATTCAAAATATATAAGAAAGTTGATTATTCTTGTTGTCTTTCATTTTTTATATAGATTTTTTTTTCATTTTTGTTTATTTCTTTCATTTTTTATGTATTTGTGTTTATAATGGACTTAGATTTATAGAAAAAGAAATTAGAATAAATGATTTCATAAATAGACACATAATATCAGAATTGAAAGGACATAAATTCTTATTAAAAATAATCCAAAATGATGAAACACATCTAAAAAAAATAAAAAAAATCTCTTTTCTTTAAATGATCAAATTTATTTTTGTTGTTGTCTTCCCATGCAACTTAATTGCTTATAACTATTGTTTTGACTTCTGGGTAGTAACAACACACGCTAGGATCAGTTATGCGTACACATTTCAAAGCGATGCCCGATACCTACTTAAAGATGTTCCACTCAAAATTGCCAGTACTTGTGGACAAATGTCCAAAGAGTTATGCACAAATGTCCCAACAATAGTGCACAAATAGATTAATTATGAACCAAAAAAACTAAAAAATGATAAACTGTTGATACATATGAAACTTATTAATAAAGTATCAATAATAATGAAAAGTTTATTAATAAGTTTCATATGTATGAATCGCTGATCATTTTTTAGTTTTTTAGTTCCCGCTAAGACAATATGGTAATGCATTCATTGAATTTTCTTTTCTAACAATTTAACCAATCAACATCTAGAATTAAAATATTTGAACACAAAATCTATAGTCTACATTTATTCTAGATTTTACATAAATATAAAAATATCATTTATCTTTATTTCTATTGATAATAGTAAACAAAATATTTCAATTTTTTAATACAAAATAATATATTTATCTTTACATTAAATACCTTTTAAAGATTGTACTTCAGCACGAGTAGGAAAGGTTAATATCAATAGACAAAAGTAAAGTAGAACAACTGCATTGCATCTGCTGAACACCTTATAAAATACAGAAAGTTTATTATTCACGTGTAATAACCTTAAATTGCAACACTTTTTTCAAAAAAAATTAAATAATTGACCACGTCACTCACATGATACTTTTATTAAATCCTTAATTTTGAATTGATTTTCATTTGTTATCATAAAATTTAACTTTGACAAAAAAATTGAGGAAGATTTTTTTAAATTATAACATTTTGGATGGTACAAAATGTAATGTAAAATTTTGATACTAGGTTGTGTAAAAATTATTTTGATTGAAATCATGAATTAATATGTGGTATTATTAATATATTTACAAATTCATAGGTTTATTTCTTTTTTAGAATAAGATATAAATAATTTTTTCATTATTTATTATGAAGATAAGATATATGACTTTTATCATTGTCAAAAATCATGAGTACAATTTTGTTTCAATATTTTTCTTCATATTTTTTTTTTTCAAATTCACAAACAAGAAAAAAGATTTAAGAGAAATAAACAAAATAGAAAATCAATAATAAGAAACTTAATACATATCCAGTAATCATTCATAATTGATAAAGTTTAAATATTTGGTAAATCTGAAAAAGGAGCCCTTCAAATAGTAGGGGGTAGGGGGAGCCCCTACTATTCAATTATGATAAATGTCAAATCTTTTTTGATCTTTAACTTAATAAATAGTACGACAATTTATTTTTAAACATTATTTATTAATGAAATAGACATCATCATAAATTAAATCACATAAAAAAAAATTAAATTAATATCAATTCATATTAAGTATAAAGAAGACTAACTTTATCTTAAAAATTTAATTAAAAATATATAATTAATTTTTCAATAATTTTAAAATGTTAAAAAATACATAATACAAAACAATCTTAAAAAAAAAATGCTTTCTAATATAAAATCAAGGAAAGTTACAAATGTGACCATAATTAATCCCTAGCATCCATTTCAATTTTTTAGAGCTTACTAAACTTCTACTTCAAATTGTCAAATTCTCAAATATCAAAATAGTTCTCCCAAATTTAATTTTATTAGTTTAACCAATCACTATATAGAATTAAAAAACTTGAACAACAATTCTCCAATTTTAATTGATTTTCTTATTTAATAATTTCTATATCTCTGCAATCTATATCACTCCCTCTCTCCCTCTCTCCCTTTATCTATTAAGCTATCTCTCCTTCTCTCTCTCCCTCTTCCCTCTTATATCTTCTTATACCTCAATCTCTCTATCTCTATGTCTCCCTCTCCCCACTCCTTTATATCTTCCCATCTTTATATTTATCTATCCTTCTAACTCTCCCTATCTCTCTAGTTATTTCTCTCCCTCTTTCTTTTTACCTCCATCTTCCTCTCCCCCCTCTATCTATCAATCCATCACTCTCTCTCTTCCTCTTCCTATATCTCTTTTCGCCCCTCTATCCTATCTTTATCTTTCTATCTACTCTTAATATCTCTGCATCTCTCTACCCCTATATATCTATGTCTACCTATTTTCATGTATCAATTCTCATCCCTATCTTTATCTTTCTATCTACTGTTAAGACTAACTCCACAAATGACAAGAACATGACATAACATCCATTACAAACCCGAGAAGAAAGGATTCCTGCAGAATTGGTCCCTCTACATGGTCACTATTAATTAAATTAAAAAAATAATTGAGAGACTACAATATATGCAGGGAAGGCGCCGAATTTCAAACCTGTGAAACATTAAATAGGGAGGGAGGGAGAGAGAGAGAGGAAGAGGGAGACTGAATCCCAGTCCAAGCTTTAGCTTATGGAGTTTTGATATTACAGTCGGGAGGGTTTAATAGTAAAGCGGAAAGATGTCTGGTACAGCGGAGGTGGATGACCTTCCACGGGCCAACATAAAGAGAGTGGTGAAGAAGAAGATCGCGGAGCTCACAAAAGATGATCCCTCCAGAAAGGACATTGCCATTCAGCGGGAGGCTCTCACTGCCTTCTCTGAAAGCGCTCGCCTTTTTATTCATTACCTCTCTGCAACGTAACTTCTCTCATACTTTCTCTTGCAATTTAGAATACTATGCATTTCCTTCCTTCTTTTAATATTTCTATGTAAAATCCCTTTCCAAGGCGTTTTTAAAAAAAAAGAAGAATATTTATCTGCCCTCCAACTTTGTGCTAGGAGATGCCTGGTGAGTTGGATGTAGTATTTTAGCTGATTTTGATATTTCAGATGTATTTTGGGGACTTGAACCCGGGTTTCTGCTTTGGAAACCCTACTTTAACCACTGATGTTCTGCCTCGTTGGTACAACTAGTTCACTTTGGTAAATATTTATTTATACTGATGTAAGATAACAATGCTATACTGACATCCTAAATTTTTCAAAGGTCTGGTTGCGAGGGCTGGAACGGAAGCCCAACTAATTTCTCAATTGTGCAAGGACCCTCAAAATTTTTTTCTCCCTGCCTATGGCTAAGGGGTGTAAAGTTTGAACAATATGTATAAGTTAGAGTTGAAAAGATCACTCTTTCCAAACAGTGGAGCCTCATACACCTCACGAGAGTAGGTGTGCTAGCTAGTCCAGAGCCTAAAATGCCAAGTTTACCTTTGTAATGCCCTGGTAGCACAGTTTTGGTGCCTCGCCTACAAGTTGTCGATGAAAAGAGAGGTTTATGGTCTCATATACACTTGTACATTGCTGAGCTTAAAAGTTACTTAACTTCACTTTGCTAGATTGAAACATGTTCAGGCTCCATAAAATAATGAAAATACATTCTAGTAATGGGGCGTTAACAAACTACTTAGTGGTTGCTACTGGAACTTTTTTACTGTTACAACCTTGAATTATTTGGTTGGCTCCCCCGGTTTTATCTTCTTGTATTTCAGGACCAATTTTTAGAAAACTTGACTTTATTGTTAACCCATCAATGATCTTGTGTTTGTCAGGATACTCCATAAAATAATGAAAATATATTCTAGTAATGGGGCATTAACAAACTACTTAGTGGTTGGTACTGGAACTTTTTAACTATTATAACCTTGAATAATTTGGTTGGCTCCCCCTGGTTTTAACTACTTAATCTTTCAGGACCAATTTTTGGAAAAGTTGACTTTATTTCAGGACCAATTTTTAGAAAATATGACAGGAGCTTCTCAATCAGTACATGGCAGAAAGTAAGGTCACCAACCAGAAGAAAGAAGACAGTAGAAGACAATATATGATGAAGGATAAGTGGGACATGCAAGTTGGTCCCAATACCAGTGTTCCTCCTATCAGCACATTTGAGATTAATAAAGCTGAATGTAACAGCATTATTAATCATAGGATTACGGACTATATGAATTTAACAGCATCATTTGAACATTAGAGCATATGTATGCAGCTGGATAAGTTAGACTATCTTTGACAGTGATACTGGTTTGGTGATTCTCAGTGAACTTTATTGGGGCTTTTACTCCTTATAATGTAATGCTGGTTTGATACTCTATATTTAATATAAAAAAATGTTAAGACTTTATTGTTAACCCATCAATGATCTTGTGTTTGTCAGGATAGCAGTTTTAGTGCACAAGATTCTAGGACAAGGGTCCTTTTTTAGGATTTCTTTATTTGCTTGGAATCATTGTAATTTGTTGTGAAGGCAGATCATGTTTATGGAAATCTGTAAATGCACAATCCTGCATGGATTTTTGTTCTAACCAACAAGGGAAACATTGCTGAATCTGTTTTTTTTATTTGCCTTAATTTCTGGAGAGAATTCATAATTTGGTTTATATATTTGACGAGGACACAAAAATTTATAATTTTGCTTTCGTTGTTTTGAACAGAGCAAATGATATTTGCAAAGAGTCGAAGAGACAAGGAATAAATGCAGAAGATGTCCTTAAGGCCCTTGAGGAAATGGAATTTCCAGAGCTTTTGGAACCTCTTGGAACTTCACTGAACGGTACTTTTCATTAAACATCTGTTTGGTTTTTAAGGCTCTTTATGCTGTTTGGTTTGTAAGGTTCTACTTCTATGGCAGACAAATTAAACATTTTTGTGTCTATTAGTGAAGAACTGTGAATGTCATATGACCGTAGGCAAATATGTGCCAAAGTAAAGCTGGGGAATGTGAAACATATATTTGAAGACTGCTATAGTCATATTAACATTCCGTTTACACAGCAAACTGAAAGAGTAAATGGAATTCAATTATTTGGGTTAAAATGGAAAACTTGCTAAATTAAAAAAATGTTAAAATATTTAAAAAAAAACTGACAAAATACTGCCATTGTTTTTTCATGTCAAATATGGTATTTAGAAAGAGAAACAAACATAAGACATAAACAAAGAATTTGTTCGATCTTGTCATTTACTCTCGAATTCTTCATTAATATTCTATTCAAATCAAGCACCCATTACAACTTAAGTCTTAGAGTACGGTAACTTGAAAACTTAACTAGCCTTTGAGGCGTCTAGACTATTGGATGTAAGCCGATGCCCTTGTATTCTTGTTCTCCTCCCAACGACTATTGTCATAATCATCAGAGGGCTCATTCAAGATGACCAAATACCTTACCTCATTCTCGCATGGCAGTCTAAAAAATTAGTTAAAAAACGTAAAAGAAAGTAGGAAAAGCTTTAAACCCTCAATGCTGGAGATGTGCTTTAATTTGTTGGGCAACTAATGAACTGAAATGAATAAACCAAAATTAGAAGGATGAGCATCTGTTTTTTTGGAATTATCTGTGGTTTATTCAATAAACTGCATTTTATCTGGGTTTTATTGATAAAATCAAAATGCAGTTTAATGATTTTTTGTAAGTATGACTAGATTGACTGAAAAACCCAGCTGGCTAGATAAAATCAGCATGGCTCCAAGGTCTGGCCATGGTGAACCTATTAGAATTTTAATTGTTATTTTTAGCTGTGTGTTTATTAATGGTTATTTAGTTATATTTTTAGAGATTTTGTTTTAGAACTGAAAATTTCTATTTTTAGAGTTTGTTTTAGAGTCAGTTTAACTTCTGTGAACGGTTAGTCCCAATTTGGACAACCGCCTTGTAATTGCCTATAAAAGGCTGTTATTCATTCAATAAAGCACGCTGATTTTTTGGTTTCATGGTATTGGAGTGGGTAACGAGCCATTAAAGGTTTTTTCATGCCCTTCTACCTGGATATAATTTCCAGAAATTTTTTAAAAGATTTTTTTTAATGAAAAAAATCTGATTTTGAGAGAAATTGCAGGTCTTATTTTTTCTGGCTTTTGTTTTTTCGTTTTTTTGAAAATTTGTGGTAGGTGTTGAGGGTTTCTGGGTGGTTTTTTTTGGGTGGCAGAATTGGGTTGTATTTTTTTTGTGCGGCCTTTCTGTTTTTTATTTTTGTAGGCAAAATCGCAGCTTTAAAACGCGTGTCCTTCCTTTTGCTCACGTTTTTTTCGCAGTAATGTTTTTTTTCCGACAACGGTTTTTTTCTTGCGATGAGACTAAGATTTTCGGAGGCGTTTTTTTCTGCCCGTGTTCTCTCTTTGCACACAAATTTCACGCGATTTTTCTACTCGACGGCGGTGTTTCACAATTTTTTGCTCATGACGGAGTTTGGTTTCTCTTTGACTGTGATTTTTTCAGTGTTTTTTTGTGATTTTCCGCATCTATGTCTTCTGTTCTAGGCGCAAAAATATTAAGCTGCACAACCGTTTTTTTTGGCCTGCATTTTTTTGCGTGCAACCTTCTGCTACCTACAATGGATTTGGCAATGACTTTTTTTTTACGAACTATTTTTTTGCCTTTGTGTCTGTAATTTTTCTGCAACCTAGGGTACCATTTTTGCAACCTCGTTTTTGTTCCAACAGCGCCTAGGGTTTCAAAATTTTTTGGGTTTGTGCAGAGCTGCATCTAGGGTTTTTAAAAAATCCTCTTGGTCCCCTTTCTAAGTTTCCAGAGGATTTTGTGCCATTTTTCTCCTGTAACTAGGGTTTCAGCCGCTTGCCTTGGGATTTGTGCCTCAAAATCTGTGCTAGGGGTTTATCATTTTTCCACAAAAAAAAAGTTTTGTCTTGGGATTCTTGCCAAACCGGTTTGATTGGATTTGACTGAAAAATCAGATTTTTCGAAGTTTTTTGCCAACTGCTGTTGAAGGTTTTTGCCTAGTTTTTGATAGAAAAATCACTCTTTTGAAGCTTGAGTTTGCCTCATTTTTCGTGCATAAGAAAATGGAAGGGATGGCGTCGTTGACCAACATCATGTTGGAAGGTAGTCAATGCTTCAACAACAAGAACTACAATACTTGGAAGCAGTGGATGCTCTCAATTTTTGAGTACTAGTGCCTTGACCAGATTGTTTTGGGGTAAAGAATGTCGTCCTGCAACGGTAGGTGATGACCAAACCAAGTTTGGTGAGCGTAATTGAGGAACGGTTATGTTGTTGAAGTTATTAGTCATCGATGAGATGCTTCCAGAAGTGCCATTAGGCAAGAAAGCTAATGAGAGTTGGGATCACTTGAAGAATCTTCATGAGACATTCGACAAGAGCCGAGTGTTCTTTCTGAAGAACATGTTTTAAATTATGATGGATGAGAAGAGGTCACTACAGGAATATCTTACGCAAATCAAGGATATTTGTTACCAGTTGGAGGCTATTGGTCGCAAGATGGAGGAAGAGGATATGGTTGTGATTAGACTGAAGAGCTTGACCAGATCTTATGGACACTTTATTGAGACGCTCAACATTACCTCCACTATTGTTGACTTGAAGTTTGATGAGTTGTGCAATAAGCTATTGCAGCAAGCCAGGTGGAGACAATAGTTTGGTAGTAGCGTTGACATGGCCAGTGCGGAATAGCGTTTACTGTCAAGGACAAAGGCAAAGGCGAGTCCACTAAGTAGAAAGGATAGCGCAAACCTGAGGAGGGGTTCAAGAAGAAAATCACTTGTCACTATTGTGGTGGATCTGGACATATCCAGAGGTTTTGCAGAAAGAGGTTGGCTGATCAGAAGTCCAACCAGGGAGGGTCTTAGGAGCAAGAGCAAACTCATGTTGCAAAGCGTTCTGAAGAGAAGAAAGAATCAGCCTTCTATGCTTTTTGATAAGCAGATTTTGTCATCGGTTGGGTAGTTGATAGAATGGCCATCAAGGGAGTGTATTAGAATATTTAATTGTTATTTTTAGTTGTGTTTATTAATGGTCATTTAGTCATATTTTTAGAGAGTTCTTTAGTTGGTTGTTATATTTTTAGAGACTTTGTGTTAGAACTGGGAGTTTGTATTTTTAGAGTTTGTTTTCGAGTCAGTTTAACTTTTGTGAATAGGTAGTCTTAATTTGGACAACCGCCTTGTAATTGCCTATAAAGGGCCTGTTATTCATTCAATAAAGCATGCTGATTTTTGGTTTCAGAACCATGGGTTTTTCCCATTTTTTCTTCAATGGCTAGATTAAGGCATCACTTAAATTTCCAGCAGTTTAATTGAACCCATTTCTTAGAATATTATAGTTCTACCCATATAATTTGAATTGGGCCCATTTCCTTTCTTTTGGATTTCATAGGCCAAAAACAGTGAACAATTTTAGTTGGTGAGAGAAATGCAAAAGTATTTCTTAATTGGCCATTTAAAGAAAATGGTTTGAGGTGGATAAAAAAAGACTACTGGATTAAAACGGTAAAGAAAAAGATTGAACTCCTAAAGTGTCCAGTGAATTAAAAATAAACTACAAAAACTAGGAATAAGTTCACCCAAATTTCAGGAGAGTTTGCTAATAGGTATAAGAGAACAATCAAACTTGGATCTGATGTAAGCAAGGCGAGTCGTTCATTAATGCGCTCCATAGCTTCCTTCCACCCACCCCTAGGGCAAGTCATTCATTAATGTGCTTGCTAGCCCTTCACAAATAGTAGGGGTCTAGATTAAGCAATTATAGTTGCTAGAATCAAGCTAGAATAAGCTATAGATTGGGGTGGGCCGCTACTATTCTATGTCATTGGAGGACGTGTGTGGGGCAGTAGGGTGGGGGGTTATATTGCCGCTTATTCTAGCTCCCTACAATTGAGCTGCCTCTAATTAATTAGCCTGTGGCGAATGATGCAAATATCGAGAGAAGCCCTCCCCCCTACTATTTTAAGGGCTAGCAGGCTCCTTGACTCAAATGGAGGTAACTCGACTAGGGCCTTGCTAAATTTGAGAAAGAGGCTCTTGACCTACAATTCTATGGGGGTGTCATCCCAATGCCCTATCTATATTGTAGTTGTTGGTTGAGTGCATTTCAGCTATATCCCAGCAAACCCCGGGGCAGCTCTGCCTTAGTGCAGTTTGATCATCCTCCTGCGATAATGGAGGTGTTCAATGCGACACCCCCCTTTCTGCCCTTTCTGCCCCTACTGTTCTAAGGTCATTCCTTCTTATTGTAATGAAGTATATTTGAAGCATCAACCAGATCGTCAACCCATAAGAAGCCCATGAGGTACACCATAGAGTCTAAAAATGCTCTTGCAAGAATGGTCAACAACAAGTGGAGCTGGTGGTAGTGACACTATCCATGAGGGTAGAAAAATATTGTTTACTATTTTGTCTGCTCTTCTAACATTCAAGATTTACAAACCATTGGTGGGTCCTATGTGATAGGGTTCACCACATTTCAACCAAAAAGTTCAAAATTTAACAAATATTATTACAATCGCCCAAAATCATTTAAATTCATCTATAATAAATATAATTCTCCATATAAATGCATAAGATCTGCTAATGCTAGTAGGACCTCTCCTCTCTACATGGCGAGGCATAGGTGGATACTTGTTTTAATTCAACAACCCTAAAAAATTGTTAGAATTTGCTATGTCATGGTCCAGTACGTGTTGAATGATTGCCCAAATCAGATCAACTGTAAACCTGCAACATGCAATAAATTGGCACAGAAAAAGCAAATCAAAATCGAATAGCATAGAATCCGTTGTTGCAGATGAATGGAGACGAAGTGGAGGAGATTAAGAGCTGAATAGCTTATTTTCATGATCCGGCTGCTGTGAGTGCTAGGTTGTCTGTTCATTTTTCAGAGAACAGCTCCTCAGATTTGTTGAACATATATTCTCTGTGGGGTTGAGTTGGAGGAAAAGGCTGGCAGTATATATCTGCCACAGATAGGTTATAAACTTGTACAGTAGACTTTTGTAACATTATAATTATTACAATTTCTGGTTTTTAAAAAATTATAAAATTTATTACAATTTATGTTTTAGGTTTTAACTTCTGGTTTTAAATTTTCATAAATATTTATTTTGATATTTAATATTATGTTAAATGCTTATAAAAACATTTAAACATTTAATATCATACTAAAAAATATAAAACAAAGATTTATGTTATTTCAATTTAGTCTTAATTTTGTTCTCAAACTTTATCATTTATCAATTTGTTCCAAGATTTCCTAATACAGGGGCATTTGGGCTCACAAGCAATCGTTCATCCCCAATTTTTTTTTCCCTTTTTATGTTCAATTTTTGCATTTTTGGTGTAGTTTTGAGCTTCAGGAGCATCTTGTGAAGTGTTGTAAGGATTAAACATTTATTTTATCAAGGCCTAGCTTCCATTTAAAAAATAAAAGGCAGCTAGGCTGTTCAATGTGTTTACATTGCACAATTTCAAGGTTTTAGGTGTTGAAGGGATCTATTGGCATGGTAGAGGAAACTTGTAAAGTAAAATTAATTAATTTACTCAAGTTGGACGCATAGAGAAATGTGCATAAGGCAAGTGATCTTTGGCATTCCATTATTGTCTTATTCTTTCAATTTATGGAGGAAAAAGTTAGTAATTTTTGGTAAAATAATTAATGACTTTTCAGTTTACAATTTGGGGTGAATAAGCATGACTTGGCTTATGATTTTATTCATTTATTAAAGGAATCTACAGAAGCAAGGCATGGGATATGGTGCAGCAACCTTGGCACCACGCTTGGAATCAATAGCTATGTTTTATATCACTATTTTTGAATGAATTTCAGAGGTCAATTTATGGAAATGAAAGGGCAGATTTCGATGCCACTTTTTGGTGTCTCACATGTTTGAAATCCATTATAAAATACAACCTTTAATGGTGTTAAGAAGCATTAATCAACAACAGCAAGGTTGAGGAAAGGATTTGCAGGTCGTTCCAAAGAATTGCATGAGGAAGATTGTAGGAAATCAACTTGCTGAGGGGAGAGGAATAGAAGAAGAGAAGAATTAAGTTGTTAGTGTGTTGTAGATGTTCAAGGTAGCCATTATAGTTGTGGTATGAAGGGAAAAGTCAGATTTCAATAGAGTGAAACCAAGAAGTTGCCCAGGCATGAGGATTTGAAGACTTGAATGCAAGAGGTGCCTAGAAACCCTTCAAAAACAATTGAATTTTTTTTTTCTTGTTGAAATCCTCCATAAATATAATTTTAAAATTTTTTTGAGATTTTTTTATTTTTTATGAATGTACATATCAAAACTGTAATAAAGATACGTTTCAGATTTTGTTGCAATACACATACATACATATTAATGTGGGTTGGATGATATGTTAAGGCTGCAAGATTGGGTTGTTTGATAAGATCCCTCCATCTTGTTGACATCATTTTCCCTTGCTAAAGTTGGACACATACAAATTTTGTGACTTGGGATTGGACTAACGAAGTTGGTAAGGTGGATCTATTGAGAAGCCTTGACGTCTTGCACCTAGGGAGAAGTTAGAAGACAACAAAAGAGTATGTTGTGCCAAAGGTACGATCAAAAGGTATAATTAGATGGTGTGGAGGAGATGGATTTTGAAGTTGGAGAGACATTAGATAAGGAGTTAGACCATAAATGAGAAGTGTTGCAGTTTTGAGGGAGAGGCAAGAAATGTAAATGTCATGAATAACGGATAATTGTGTAAGGTAGTTATAACATTGTAAACAACATTGACCCCTTTGCCAAAAGTAGGCAAAGTCAACAAATTAAGTATAACAAGCAATTCCATTGAGGATTCCAATTAAAGACCATATCATTAACTGAACTGCTACTAATACCATCCATATGTGGTGATAGGGTATACTGCATTACATAAACATCTACAAAATTGATGATCGTCTAAATTGAGTTCCTTAAGGAAAACTCATTTTCAATTGTGCCATGAATAGGTGTTTGCATTGCTCTTGTAGTTGGATTAAGATCACCTAGGGGACGAATATCTCCTAAAAAAGATAGGTGCAAAATCAATGGAGAGAGTTTGATTATGAAAATCCCTTGGAGCTATGGAATGTTATGAAATTGTTGTTTGTTATAGCTTCCTTCAAAATATATAATGTAAAACGTCCTCCCCTTTTTAAGAGTTGTGTGAGGTAAGCTACCTAAAAAGAGAATTTATTTTAGGTATAGCATGCAAGTTTTTATGGTCCCTTCTATTATCCTATTGGATCAATGGTTGAGATTGCTTCATCTTTTTGGGCCCTCTACATGTAGAGGGTTTTCCTCATCTTTAACATCTTTTGGCTCTAGATGGATGGAAGTTTTGTTTTGGGCCTTGTTCATATTTTGTCTTAAAGAGTGCTCCTTGATCTAATTTTTTGAATCTATTTATGTTTGTTTGCTTATGCCTCCTAAATGGGAGTGAATTATTGTGTTTCTACATAATAGGTTTGTATAAAGTAAGTTGAGTCAGCCCCATCACAAACATTAGCCTGTCCATGAATGAGAATTGGTGGCCTGCATAATTGATATCCGATTGATCATTTTTCTTGGTGCCCTATCATTGCCCACTATTTTTATTTTCTTTCTCTACAACACTTTCCTCTTCCTAAACCCTATCTTTCCCTACAAGTGTTTAGTTTAGTTTTTAGGTTAGATAGGAAGTCTACCTTCTTTGGAGCTTGCTTGTAATGACACAACTTTTAAATTAGGACATTAGCAAACAAGACACAAAACATTTTTTTTTTCATTTCAATTGCAATAACGACATGTCACAACCTCACGCTCACATACACAATGTTTTCAAAATTGACCAGCATTGTGAGCAAATCACACAACACAATGAAGTGCATGGCAACACAAGGTCAATGTATACTAACACAAAAAACACTATCGAGACTTACACAAGCATTGTGGAACAACACCACATGATGAGAAATAGAGGAAATAGAACCTCCTCACAACTGATGATATAGTGATTGTTCTGACCATCAACATAAATAGAAGACAATGATAGGAACTAAAGCCTATACTAAATTTCATGCTTCTCACGTCTAAGCACACAACAAAAGCCTAAGGAATGGATGCATGACATCCTAAGATTCCTAACCTCCCTTGAATATGCCATGAGCAATTAGTCACAAGGGAGATGCAACAACTCACCTAATTCCCATTAGAGATTGACTAGACACACTCAAAGACATAAGAACACCACAAAAGGGTTTGTAACTTGTTAGCGAAAAATGTCGCAACCTTGCATTCCTAGTGTTCATATTGAATTTTTCTTTTATATTTACTATTTTGTGTGTAGTGCTCTTGTCTTGACTTGGGAAAGATGGTGTCCCATTTGGAAGTGGTACTCATTTCATCTCCCTTACATGAGGAAGTGCGCATCCCACATTAAGTTGGCATGTTTTGTCATGTGTTGGCATCTTGGATGTTGTGTAAGAGCATCTTGACTAGTCTTCATGGGGTTTAGCTTTGGTGGATTCTTATGATGTGCAAGAGCATGTAAGTGGGAGGTTATATTAGAATCTTCTTCAACCTTATGACAAAGTCAAACACTTGTCATGAAGCATCTAATACATAGGGTAATGAAGATAAATTGGAGTGCCCAAGTTTGGGTGGTCAATTATTCTATTTGTCAACATATGATATCATGTGAGGAATATGCTAATAATAGCTAGGGACATCTTAGACCAAAGGGGGTGTTCGAAATTGAATCAAAGCATTTAGGCACCATATCTCCTTTGGGCTTCTAAATGGTTTACTGAAGTCATCCATGGTTTCGCTTTGTAATAGTGTTTGAAATTAGTGGATGCATAGGTTGTCTTGTAGGTTGGATGAGTAATGAAGTGTTGCAAGGATTTATGAATTTAGAGGGATAAGTTGTATTGATGTAACTCTTTTTTTGAAGGATAATACAAGCTTGGATCTCTTAGGGTTTGGAATTATTTCCTAAAAAGGTTTCTCCATGTAAATATCTTTGTTATGTTTTTCATTCTCTCTCATGGTTGATTTCATTATCTTTGCGTTCTATCATTGTTAATGAATATAAATGCTTTAAAGTTCAACATATCTTCTTGTTAATGAATATAAATGCTTTAAAGTTCAACATATCTTGTTGTTTAGTTACACTCTATTTCAACACAACTGATCAAATGCACAAGATTTAAAACTCAAAAGACAAGAAAGAAGGGTTAGGCTATGCAAGCCTAAAGCAACCTATATTAAACAAGGCACAACTTTAATATTTCACAAGTTTCTACGAAATAGTCAAAGCATACTTGGGGAAAGTTATTATTTTATTATTTCTCTAGTGAATTGTGTCCTCACATGAGGAGGTAGGTGTTCTACAATGAGTCAGCATGTTTTGCTAGGTGTTGGCATCTTGGAAGGTGTGAAAGAGCATCTTGATTGCTCTTCGTGGGGGTTACTTATGATAGATTCTTATTATGTGTAAGAGCATGTGAGGTGGAGGTTACATTGGAATCTTCACTAGCTCCATGATAGAGTTGGATACTTGCCATAAAGCATCTAATGCATAGGAGAATGAAGACAAATTTGAGCACCCAAGTTTGGTGGTCAAATATTCCACTTTATGATATATGACATATAAGGAATCTGCTAACAAGAGCTTTGGGCATCATATACCAGAGGGGGCCTTAGAAATTGAGTCCAAGCATTTGGGTCCTGTTGTGACCATTTCACACAGTGCCCCATCAGGATGGGGACCGCCTCTTCTTTTTTTTGGTTTTGCTTTCTCTTAGCTAGGTTTTTCTCTGCTTGCTGGATGTTTTGAGTGAGTTAGTGGTCGCCTGGGCTGGGTAGGTTAGGGTTTCCTTCGCAGAGCTCACCTAGGGTTTCTTTCAAAGCCAAATTTGACCTACCTTGGGGAAGTCATGTGTTGTCTGCCTTGAACCCTGATGTAATTTTAGAAGGATCTTACCTTTCAGGAGATGGAAAATGTATAGATTGTGCAAAGAAGTTAAAAGTTTTGAGTCGGGATAGGTTAGGGTTGTTGGTTTTTTGGTCAGAGTCTTGTCTTTTGTCGAGTCGTAGTCGATTGAATGGAGCCAGTAAGCAAATATAGACCTGGATGACAAAGAGAAGATTCAAGGAGGTGAATTTAAGGCATGATGGATGGAAAAGGTAAAAAACTTGAGCTAATTATGAATTTTGCTTCTAACCCTTCCAAAGGGTCCAGAGTGAAATTTCACCAAGGACCCAAGATTTCACCTAAGTCAAAGAGTGGTTGAACGAATTGGCAAGGATATGGAAGGATATGCATCAAGGGGTGAGTCTAGGGCAAAGTCAAGTCAATTTCAAGGGGAATTATGCCTAGAATGTGAATTTCGCTCCTGACCCTTCCAAAGGGTCTAGAGCGAAATTCTCCATAAGACACTATACATTGACCAAAACTAAGAACTAATCCATGTCCCAGGTACTATTAAAGGCAATTCACTTGTTTGGATGAAGAAATGTGAAAAATGAAGTCAGGATTAGAGCCTAAGGGTGAATTTCGCTCCTGACCCTTCCAAAGGGTCCAGAGTGAAATTCATATAAAACCCTATTTTCTTCACAAAGTCTCCAAATGAATTCCAAGTTGAGCTTGATAACGATCAAAGGAGGCCTAACGAGTTATATCCAAGCCAAGGAGAGGAGAAGGGGAATGGGAAATTAGCTCAAAATGAGAATTTCGCTCTTGACCCTTCCAAAGGGTCCAAAGCGAATTCCACTTTTCCTCTATTTTGCTCTTTAACATGACCAAATTTGTAACTCCTAAGGCATGGTTTGAAGGACTTTGATGCATATTTGCCTTTGAAAGGAGGTTTGAGGCGATGAAATGGTGAAAATCAACCTAGAATGAGAATTTTGCTCCTGACCCTTCCAAAGGGTCCAGAGCGGAAGCCTCATTTGACCCTCTATTTTGCCTAGGACATTGGAAAGACCTTGTTTCGAGCTAAGTAAGTGGCAAATAGACTTGATGGTGATAAGGAGAGGTGAATTTGATCAAGTTTGAAGGTAAATTGAGGCCATGGAGTGTGAAATCAACCTAATTTATGAATTTCGCTCCTGACCCTTCCAAAGGGTCTAGAGCGAAATTCTTAGAAGACACCCATTTCTTCTTGGATTAGACCAAGATCTTAGTTTCCAAGGCATGTTGGGAAGGTTTTAACATGTTCTTGCCTTAAGAAGTGACTGAAAGCATTGAAAAGTGAGGATTTTGTCCAAGATTGTGAATTTTGCTCCTGACCCTTCCAAAGGGTCCAGAGCGAAATTCTTCATAAACCTCATTTTCTCCCTTGTTTAGGCCAATACTTTAGCTCCTTGGACATATTTGGAAGTGGTTTGACATGTCTTTGCCTTTTGAAATGATGGAATGTGAAGAAGTGAAGGATTTTAGCCTAAAACTTGAATTTCGCTCCTGACCCTTCCAAAGGGTCCAGAGCGAAATTCCCAAAATCTACCTTTCTCTCTCAATTTTGTGTCAAGCCAAGTATGGATCAGGGTGAATTAAGATTGATGATGTCCTTAAACATGGCTTTGAGTTGCTTTTGATCACCAAATGTGAAGGAATTGAGCCAAAACTAGAATTTCGTTCCTGACCCTTCCAAAGGGTCCAAAGCGAAATTATTGAGAGCACCTATTTTCCCCTTGGAGAAAGTCAAATCCTTGGTTTTTATGGCGTGGATAGGAGTGGATTGATGTGTCCTTGCCTTTTGAGGTGGATTGAAGTTAAAAAATGAAGAAATGAGCTTAGGATCATGGATTTCGCTCCTGACCCTTCCAAAGGGTCCAGAGCGAAATTCCTAAAACCTATTCTTTCTTTCAACTTTTGTGTCGAGACAAACCTTGATCAAGGTGAAATAAGTTTGAAGATACCCCTAGGCATGCCCTTGAATGGATTGTGGCCACCAAAAATGAAGATTTTGAGCTAAAACTTGAATTTCGCTCCTGACCCTTCCAGAGGGTCCAGAGCAAAATCCTAAATAGGTCCTGTCCCTGGCCATGGTTTTGAGCGAATTTCCCCTTTCAGGCCTTTTTTGGGGTCAAACAAGTGTTGTCTTCATGAGAGAGGGATCCAAAGGTGAAAGTCAAGGTAGAACAAAGTGAGAAGAATGGAGCTAAGTAAGAGAAAACAAGCAAAGAATGAATTTTGCTCCTGACCCTTCCAAAGGGTCTAGAGCAAAATTCCTCAAACCACCTATTTTCTCCTTGTGTGAAGCCAAAACATTGATTCCTATGGCGTGGTTGAAGGTGGAGTGATGTATTTTTGCCTTGCAAGATGAATTGAAGTGAAGGAAATGAAGGATCAAGTCTAAAACTTGAATTTCGCTCCTGACCCTTCCAAAGGGTCCAGAGCGAAATTCTCAAAATATCCTTTTTCTTCCAAATTTGTATTTGAATGGGTTATGAGTTTAAATAGTAAGGATTTTTAGCTAAAGAATGAATTTTGTGGAGTGATGTATTTTTGCCTTGCAAGATGAATTGAAGTGAAGGAAATGAAGGATCAAGTCTAAAACTTGAATTTTGCTCCTGACCCTTCCAAAGGGTCCAGAGCGAAATTCTCAAAATATCCTTTTTCTTCCAAATTTGTATTTGAATGGGTTATGAGTTTAAATAGTAAGGATTTTTAGCTAAAGAATGAATTTTGTGGAGTGATGTATTTTTGCCTTGCAAGATGAATTGAAGTGAAGGAAATGAAGGATCAAGTCTAAAACTTGAATTTCGCTCCTGACCCTTCCAAAGGGTCCAGAGCAAAATTCTCAAAATATCCTTTTTCTTCCAAATTTGTATTTGAATGGGTTATGAGTTTAAAAAGTAAGGATTTTTAGCTAAAGAATGAATTTCACTCCTGACCCTTCCAAAGGGAGCGAAATTCTCAAGATCACCTAATTTGCTCATGATGGAGGTTAAGGTAGGGATCCCTAGGCCTTGGTGGAAAGAAGTCTAGTATATGCTTGCCTTGGGAAGCAATTTGGAGTAAAAACAAAATGATGCAATTTGGACCTAATCACAAAAATTGCTCCTGACCCTTCCAAAGGGTCCAAGGCGAAGTCCTTTGAAATCCACATTTTTCACCTTGTTTGAAGGCAAATTGCAAGTTCATAATGGCAAGAACATTAGAAGTTAAGGATCAAGATGGTGACATAATGAAAAACATGGAGAAAAGTGGCAAACATTAAATAAGCTTCAATATCTCCTAGACTTGCCTATGCCTCTTCAAGAGATTCACAAGCAAAGTCACATTCAAGACATTTTTTTTTCTCTCCTAAATTGCTAATCAAACCTCATTTGGATAAATAATGCAAATCCGCCTTGATTAAGCACTTGTCTAATGAGCTAAATTGATCTTTGAGCCTTAAAATCCAAAAAAAATTCACTCTTTGCCGCCCAATTATATTTTTTTTTAATAAGCCTTATTGCTAGGTCGGTCACCTTGGAGATGATTTTTTTAAATTATATTTGTTTATTTAAGAGGTCAGCCTCTTGGGAAAAAGGATGAAATCGCCATATAAAGGTAAGTAAGTTTGACAAGCATCAATCATTCATTCATATTTTCTTCCTAAGCGAATTTGAGGAGCAGAAGTGGAAGAGCAGATTGCAGCAGGTGTAGGCGAATTTTTTGATCCAGAAAGGCTGATCAAGGCCTGAATTTGCAAAAGCGAACCTAAGGTGCAAACCTGAAACTTTTGAAACCCTTTGAATATCACTTGAAAGGAAGGCGAATCCAGCAGCAATCTCCATTTTTTATCCATCTTTTCAGGTTGATAATTAGAAATCAAGGACAAGGTATGTACAATCTAATTTTGGAAGGTATATTGAAGATCTGATTCAAATTTCTATGTCAATCTTTTATAGGTTAGGTCTTTAATAATCTAGTTTGATTTGTAGGTGATGTCAAATTTGAAAATTCATAATTTTAAGGGTTTTAGCATTTCATTTTCAAATTTTAATTGTTTCTTTAAGAGATCTCAAGTCACCTATCCAAGGTACTATGCCTAAACCTGACTTAAACCTCTTTTTGTAGGCAGCAAATGGCGACCCCCAAGGCAAGTGGATCCGCTACCCGACAAGCTCTCATTAAAGAAGATCAAAAGAATGACGATTTGGAGACAAGGATCGTGTCCAAATGGAGCAGTATTGGCGACACCAACTTAGGGAACTTCAATGTGAAGAAGTTTCGAGAAGCACCCTACATCGGCAAGCCATCACCCATAGCCAAGAAGATAATTGAGAGTGGCATCATCAAGGCCGCAGGCTTCCCTCCCGCAGTCAGATGCCATGAGCTAATGATCGAATGTGCCAGACACTATGATTCACATTCAAGGACAATCGTAGCCAAGGATGGGACTGTCCTCGCCTATCTTTCAGAAGAAGCTATAAGTGAATCTTTTCATCTTCCGGAGTCGAGAGATATGATCTACAAGAGCTTAGAAGGAGCTAAGTCTGTCTACGAAGACTACCTTGATACCTGTCTGAACTTCATCAATAAGAATTGGTTACTCAAGAGTAGGCCTCGCTTGAATAAGATACCTAATACACCCCACAAAATTGATTTCCAAGAGGAATTCAGAGACTTGATAACCATGCTCAATCGAGTTATAGGTGCCTCTCAAGCCTTCTTTTCCGACAAGTGGATGTTCTTCTTTATACAGGTGATCGTTCAAGGAAAAGGAATGTTCAATTGGGCCAGAATTATTAGCAACAACCTAGATGTGCAGTGGAGGAGGCTAGTCCCTACTAAGTCATTCCACATGAGTTCATATGTTATATATTCTTTAGTTAGAAGTTTTGAGTATGCAGGACTACCACATAGATGAGTTGTTGGGAGAGGGACAAGAGAGATAAGAGTATGTGATTCTTATGCTCAATTGCATCATTCGCCTAAGAATTACTACAAGCTAGTCAAGGACACCTTCACAATGTATATCACTAGGACGTTGCAAGGAGGGATTCACCAACGACTATCTCTAGAAGCATAGGAGTTTGTAAAGAAACATGGTGCATGGTTCATTCAATTTCCTAAATTCACCTACATCAGGGTCCATGGATGTCCTTCACCTCCTTATATGCTGCCAAGGTACCCTACGGACAGAATAATATTACTTGAAGTGACTAGACAGTTGGCAGCTTGTGCTAAGGCATCAAGACATAAGCATGGGAATGGTATCCTCGTACCTATTTCACTGGGAAATTCAATTGAAGTGTGTCTTAATTCTCAAGCAGCTGAAGATGCAGAAAAGGAATTATCTCTATATTCATTCACATCCTTTGCCTCGAGAGAGAATTTTGATTCCCATAGTCATATGGAAGAGACAGTTGGGAAGAAGTACAGACATGTGTTTCAAGTAGAGGACTTCTGGATGAATGTTCAAGATGATGTGGAGGTGAAAAGAAAGATGCATTCTAGATTACCCTTGGATCTTATCAGGAAATGTAAAGTTTATAGAGTAGCCGATCAAGCACAAGACAGTGGTAGATATCTCCAATCATCCTATGAGAAGGAAAACAAAGAAGTGAAGATAGATTGGAATGAGCAAGAAGTTGCAGACTTGAGAGCATTGATGGACCCAGTTTTGAATTGCACTCGCAGATGGGTGGACATCCAGCATCAAAAATTGAAGGAGCAGAATATAGCCATGACATTCAGCCTAGAAGCAAGAACAAAAGAATGAGAAGCAAGCGTGAGTGAGAATACTTCTCATTCCAAGGGGTCAAAGAGAAAGGAAGGTCCTGAGAAGAAAGAACCATCCAAGAAGAAACAAAAGGTGAATCCTAATCGTCCATCGAGTACTTCTTCTAGACATGAAAAGGAGATAAGTCAAGGAGAGGATCAAAGAGAGTATATGAAGTTGATGAGTCTATGGAATCCACAGTTCAGAATGATAAACAAGGCAAAGGACGAACACCTCAGCACTCAGCAAGTCAGTCTCTTCCTCTCCAAGTTGGTGCTAATGAGCAACAACAAGAAAAGAATGATGATGAAGCAACATCTCCTTTCAGAGCCGAGGGGCCTTTGCTTGAGGAAATACAAGTAAGAGAGAGAAAATCTTCCATTCTAGATTGGCTAAAAAAAAGACTTACGAGGGTAGTCGTGGTTGAAGAGGAAGAGCAAGTATTTGATTTGGAAAGTCTCCTAGGAAACTCTCAAGAAGAGATCGAAAGGAAGAAGGCTACAAAGATGTCAAAGGTAATTAGAGATGATGCAGGATCCAGGAAGATACAGGTAGCTACACCAGCAGTGGACAAGTATGAGGATGAGATTGTGGCAGAAGAATATGACTTAGAGACATTTGATCTTGGTCCACTTACCTCCGAACAAGCTATGGAAGAAGCAACCGATTCAGTGAAAGCAGTTAATGATAAACTAAAGGAAGAAATGGAAAAGAATAAGAGGTTGGAAAAAGAGGTTAACGCTTGGAGGAATTATTTTAGCCACCTTAATCAGCCGTTAAGACGACAAGATCCAACAGTCTCACCCTTGCAAGCACTCCCTTCTGAGTCAATAAATGAGGCAAAAAAGATGAAGAACTTAGCCCAACTCATGAGTACATGGATTGATGAATCCTACAGGGTGGCCTTGGAATTTATAGCAAGAATGATGAAGACAGTCCACAGAGCTATCCAAGTCCTTGAGATCATTCATAATCTAGTAGTGACTGTAGATGCCTTCACTCACACTAGAGATATTGTCATCCCTGTATTACAAGTAGTAAGAAGGACATCAAGACAGGTTTTAGCACAAGAAAAGATAATTGTTGGAGGAACCCATAATCTTCTACAATGGTCAACTTTGCTCCAAATGAAGGAAGTTCTATTCCAGGACATCAATAGTAGATGCAATTGAGTGGAAAATACCATCCATCCTATTCAGGATAAGGTGTTTGATGTATTATGTACAATCCTTGACAAAAGGATAGAGATCGAAACAGATGTGGATTTCCAAGAATTGGAAGATAGGATCAAGGTTATTTTTTGCAAAGAGAACATGATCATAGAATAGCAGCGAGATCAGATTTATGCTACTATGTTCTTGATTGAGAGAACAAAAGAACTAGAGCACGGGTGGGAGACGATCCTTCTTGCAGCCTTTGATTAGGTCCTTCACTTGGAAGAGCGGATGAAGAACTTGCATGAGATTCCCATTGCAGAGATTGAAGGGATTACGTCCAGATTCATTGAATATGCCAAAAAAGAACATAGAAAAGGGAACAAAATTTTAGATGAAAAGTTGTTATGAAATGATGTGGCAATTCAATTCCTATTGGGCTATGTTTCCTCGTTATTTGTGCCAATTTCTATTGGCTATGGAATGATAATACCTATCTAAATAGGGTCATTTTTGTAACAAACCCTAATTAGGGTTTAGGTGTCAAAATCTTTGCCTTTGATCTTCTTTAGATCCAAGCTGTTCATTGTATTTGAAGAGTGCTATATAAGCCCTCACTCGATTCATTTTAAGGAGTTCGAGAAAAAAGAGAAGAATAATAAGATTGTTAGTAGCAGAGATAGAAGTAGTGAAGAGAGAAAGTTGAATGATTGTTGTTATATTTTGTTATGAGATCAATGAAATATTGAAGTTATGGTGTTTTATTGCAATCTTTGTGGCTTTTTACATGGTTGTTTATCTTCTTGAATCGCTCTTAGTGGAGATAAGTTCTTAGATTTTAGAATTAGATTGAGTGATAAATGTTGTGTTTTATCTTTTGGTAAGACTCATAGTCCAAACCACTAGCCGCTTACTGATTGTAAGCGTGCCCTGTGTGGTCAACTGGAGATATTGAAATTGTTTAGAGTTCAATCATTATTTGAATATTGATATGTATCTAATTGATAGTATCTATGTTCATTAATGATTCAAAAATCCTTGAATTCCCTTAGAAGATCGCAACGATTCTAGTAGAGTTGTTGTTTTATGGCAATACTGAAATTGGTAGAGTTTCACCAAGATCACTCACCAAATAGTCATTCTTAGGCCTAGTTTAGCATAGCCTTCTTGAACCCTCGATCTTTTGCCTTTTTTTTGAAACATTAGTTAATATTAGGAAAATCCTGTTTCCTCATTGAAAAGTGATTGCAAGAACTAGCTTTCTTAGAAAGTACGTAAGGCCCCTTGATAAAACAGCAAACACAACGACCACTGGTGCTTATCCACACATAGAGAACCTACATACAAGAACCTTGGAGCTACTCCGATTGATCCTTTTGCGAGATCTTTAGCATTCGGGGAAACTTTATTCAAGAGAGGATAAGGTACCTTTAGGTATTTTATTCTGTGTTTGGTCGTGTACAAAAAACACATCAACAGGTCCCATACCTCCTTTGGGCTTGTAAATGGATCTCATGGTTTCACTTTGTAATTCTTCTATAAATTGGCGCTTAGAGTTAGAGGATGCATAGGTTGTTTTGCAGGTTGTATGAGTAATGAAGTGCTGCAAGAATGCAGGAATTCAAAGGGATAAGTTGTATTGATGTAACTCTTTTTTTAAGGATTTATAAAGTTTAGGTCTTTTTGGGTTTGGAGATATTCCCCAAAAGCCACGCAAATCTTTTTGTAATGGTTTGCACTCTTTCATGTTTGATTCCATTATCTTTATGTTCTATCATCATAATGAATTTGAATGCTTTAAAGTTCAACATATCTTGTTGTTTAGTTACACTTTGTTTCAACACAACTAATCAAATACATAAGATTTACAACTCAAAAGACAAGAAAGAAGGGCAGAAGACTTGAAACAAGTGAAGGGCTAGGCTATGCAAGCCCAAAGCAACCTACGATAAACAAGGCACAAGTTCAATGTTTTATGAGCTGTTACAAAACAGTAAGTGTTTATTTCCTATAAGCATAGGATACAAAATTCCATACACAAATTTCACAAGATGCAAGTATTCATTTTCACCAAAAGATGTTACTATCCATATGCAAACGTTCACTCACTCAAAATGTGACAATGATATATGCAATCATGTACGATTTCCAAACTCAAGATATGCAAACCACAACATAATACCATCATATTTTTGCATATACATAAACATCTAAGGTCATGCCCCTATGAGCTGTTACAAAACAGTCAAAGCATTCATTTCCTATGAGCGTAGGATACAAAATTCCATACACAAATTTCACAAGATGCAAATATTCATTTTCACCAAAAGATGTTACTATCCATATGCAAACATTCACTTACTCAAAATGTGACAATGATATATGCAATCATGTATGATTTCCAAACTCGAGATGCAAACCGCAACATAATACTATCAAATTTCACATATACATAAACATCTAAGGTCATGCCCCCACCATGAGGACAGTTATCTCACAAATCACAGCATTATAAACTCCAAGTCACTGCCTTTGATCTTGTGCAAAGGGAATACAAAGGAAAGCACTTCATTAAAATGTTGATTAAATGTTAATAAGCAGCGATCTCCCAAAACATGTTTTTAGAACTAAACAAAATTAACTATTTGGCATGCGATTTGCCTAAGCCAAGCAGCGCTTGGGTTGAGAGGAGGTGCATCCCTTGTAAAGGATGGGATGTTAATAGGGTTGTGACTATCCACTCCACCATGAGGGATATATAAAGAGATCGATTCATTTTGTCATGTCCCTTCCTTGATCGTTATATATATTCTAAATAAAGCAATTACTATTATTAATTAATATAATAATTACCAACGAATGATTATTTGAAATTTATTAAATATTATTTTTTAATTAATATATATATTTATTACTATTTATTACAAATAATATTCTTGAAATATTCAAATAAAAAAATAATAAATTAATATTATATTCTAAGCATAATTTATATTGTAAGTTATAAACATAATTTACATATAATGAAGACAGTGATTTTGGTTATCAACAATATTGCCGATTTCATACCATTAATATATACCCAGCAATATATGTAAAAGAAAACATAAATACCAATGGTTGACTTCAATGCATAGCAAATTTACTAAGTCTGCAGAAGGTTTCGTATATGAAGTCCAATAATAAACAAAGTCCAATTCATATTAAGTAATGAATGATTGCCAAAACCGATAATCTGAACAAACCGATTCATTAACATTGATTGGGTTATATAAACATAGATCGGGTTACAAATCAATTCATAGATTTAATTAACTGTGATTTGTCAAAGATATAACTAAACCGATTGGGGTGCAATTAACATTTGTTAAGACAAAGCAGGTGATTAGCAATTTTTGAGATGTAACTCTTAGTGAAGGGTCACGTAAGATGCATTTATAGGAATTAAAATCAGTTTGAGTAGGGGGAAATATAGAATATCTGGCAGCCATCGATCAGATCAGATCAGAATTGTTATTAAGTTGTGCAGACTGTAATATTACTAAATACATAAATAATTGGTAATATTATTTAATTCATTTATTTATTTATTTATATATATATATATTCAAATCGGAATAAGGATAATAGATTTATATATGATAATGATGTGAGCAAGGTTTATATTCGCTTAATATATATACATATATACCTGAAATAATATCAATAAGATTATGTTTATATATTTATAAATAAAAACAAATTATAAATATATATGTTATTATGAATATAATGAATAAATTACTTTGATTATATTTTCTTAGATTATTTATATGTGTGTCTTATCTCGTAATCAATCAAAGGAATGAATGGAGGAAGTAAGTTAGGGAATTGCAGTTTACTGGTTCTCCCAAGCTAAGTAGGCCACCCCAAGGGATGGAATTGTCATAGTGGGACGCTGCTTATTCTTGGGTTGAGTTGGGTTGAGCAGTTTACAGGCACCCTCGCTGGGCTTTCCTACCAAACTAAACTATGATTGGTTATGGGTAGAAAGACATGTTTATCATTCCATATTTGCTATTAATCCATGTATTCATTGGTCTATTCCTAAGTTAATCGAATGACTAGATGAAGTTACTCTTATATATTAAAAAAATGATAAACTATATTGTGGAATTACTAATTTAGGGCAAAATTCAGGTAATCAAAGGTAGGGGACATTACACATTTGTAAAGAGCAGCAAGGAATTTGAGATATGAAATACGGAAATAAGGCTGAGTTAGATTAAACCTGAGTTAGAAATTAAGAACAGCAAATCTGATATGCAAGTATTATGTGTTTGTTTATTTATTTCAACATAAGTCTGATAGGAAGATTTTAAGTTCTCTTATGCGATTAAATTGCCAATCCATCAAGAAATATAGGATAAGTAATTAATTACCTGATTTCCATCAGCAATCATGTTTGGAATCAATGTGAAATGTTTTATAGGAAGATGCAGCAGACCAGTCTTTCCTCATCAAGCACACCACCCCGAGATGGATGGACCGAATGACTTGAAGACTCATTTTGTGCCCTTGGGATTGGTTGAGGAAGATAGTCTCCTGGTGTCCTATCAAGCTTTTCCATCAGATTCCTAATATTGTTAACTATGGAAAATAAGATATGAAACAGATATGAATGATTTTAGGATACTTAATTTTAATAGAGATTATTTGCATACAAGTTGCTTGATATAAATGCTATGATGTTAATTAATATTGTTTATAAGACCTAAATTAGGTTTTTCTCTGAATTGGCATTACAATTATGTAATTTTATTAAAGAAATTCAATTTGTAGATGAACGATTTGTTGAAATTGTTATTTTTGGACAAAATCAGGTATATACCAAAAGGGGACATTACGATTGATATCAAAGCCTTGATGCTGCCAACTTGAGGATCAAGAAGAGTAGTTGATGCAATCAAGCCAAAGAGCTCAAAGGGCATTGGAAAGAGAAACAAGGAAACTTGCAACAAGTAATAACCCTATCAAAGGCAGCAAAATGGGTGAACAACTAGGGAATGAGTTGAGAGCCTTCATGGAGCAAAACGAGAGGACAACTCAAATACTTCTTCAGACCCTACAAACAATGAATAATACAACCAACGCCCTTAGACCCAACCAAACAAATGGGAGGGATGTAAACTCTAATCACTCAAAGAATAACAACATATCACCATTACGATCAACACCTAGGTTAACAAGACCATCATTCTTATCTTGGGAAGAACCAACAAGGGAGGAAGAAGAAAACAATCCACCAATTAATAACTCCAACGAAAATGTTAAAGCCTACTCAAGATTGGACCTTGAAATTAGGAGGAATATTCTCCATTTGTGATGCTAGGACATTGTTGTTGCGTGGGACCCTCAACCCTCCTTGACACCCTAACCTCTCCAGTGGTGCTCTCACTAACAGTTCAAACTTTTGGTGTAGTGGCAGCTGGTCTATGTTAACAGTTCACTACCCTCGGAGGGAGGGAGAGTATCATCAAGGAGAGGATTGTAGATACTAGAAATGAGCAATGCCAATGAGTCCTGAGTCCGATTAATTGGACAAACATCTTGGCCATGGTAAAGTGGGTCCAAATCACCCTACCAATGTCAACCCAAAGTCAGTTGTCACCCTTGTACCATCAGGTTGTCGGTTATCCTATGTCTGAGTCTATTCCTTGTTATGATTATTACTTATTCATGTTTCTCTCTCTTTGATGATAGTATAACACATTGTTCACGTGTTTCATTTTTTCTTCTTGTGTGTGAGGAATATATATATATTTCATTATATTTTTCTTGCCTACTTCATGGGCTTCATAACTAATGAGTATATTAATACCCACACACGTATGTTTGGGCAATGTACGTGTATGTATACTAGTATACCATTCTCATTTTATGTTAAGGATGTTTATCTCTACATTGCGTTGGGCTTCTTGTTTGGAGGCCACCGACGGTGGACGTAGTGGCCACCAACTTTGTGGCCGAGTTTCTTGTAACTGCTATGCGTTGGATCAAAGATGTCAGTGCTTACAAGCACTACGTTGCTAGTGGATTGTTATTTATTTGGCATTGAATGATGTCGTGGGGGTTGCTGTTCTGATTGGGGAAAAACATAGTAATGTTATTCTGTTCTTAACACTGAGTTTGTGTTTGGTGGTAATATTGGGGGAAAGAGATTACTGTTGTTGTCGAATTGTTTTGCGATACTGTCAAACTCTTGCATCATAGCTGTTGTATTATATTTTAGCTGGTTAGATTAAGAAAGTAGTGGTTTAGTTCTACGAGGATATTGTGATTGGGAAGAAGCTGAGAGGGTGGTCTTAGCTAAGGAAACTCTATGGCGGATTCTGCTATTGTCTTTTGTTCAAGCAAGAGTAAATGCTTTGCTCTGTTATTCATATTTATGTTATTTGCTTTTATATTTAATGTGTTTGAATCTGAAAGATATCATCCTAGATACAAGTTGAAAATGATATTCTGCTATCAGCTTAATGTTGTTGATGAATTGTTTAATCTTTGAAAGGAGAACCGGATGCAGATTAACTCAGCATACTAAGTCATAGTATGGTTGGGAAAACTCTGCATCTCGTCCCAGTCTTGGATAAACGAATGTGTTTCTTTTGTGGTCAATTTGGTTGTTAATGTGGAGACTGAAACCTCTGTTTCTGGATCGAATTTCGTAATCTTGTGGTGTTGCATGTTTTACCTAAAATGTTATAGATCAGATCAGTCCGTTTCTTGTATCAGGTTGTTTCGTTGTTTTATTGCAAAGACCAGACTTTGGGTATATGTCTTTAACTGTTTTGTAGCTTGGAAGGATGGTAGTCAGCCAACTAGAACATAGTAGAGTTACTTATTGACTTAACTTGTTATTAAACCATGCTTGATTGTTCAGACCAGTTACTTTCTTAGAAGCATATGGGGATGTCTCTTGAACTAGTATATCTATTACCTATTGGGTTGAACCTTGATGGTCAGTTGAATTCCATGTGTTGATGCAAGCATGCATCCTTTCTTTGTAAGTAGAGTAAGGGTGGTGAACATGGATGACACTCAAGGTGCTAATTATGAAAACCTTTGTCAAGGTAGTGCAGCAGTTTGCACATGTCCGTCAATTCATAAGAGTCAGATGCACTACTAAGCCAGGGAGTTATACAAGTTAGGAGGAAAGTATGTGTAGATTCTAAACACTAGGCTTAGAGGCTCGTTGGCATTGTTCCATCTTGTATCTGTTTTCCTCATGAAGGGTTTGGCCCTTCCAGTAGGAAGCGGCGTGGGGGACTTCGGTCTGTGGTTGGGCGGAAAAGCCCTTGATGATACTCGCACTCCCCCTTATATTGTTGCTTAAAGTTTGGCATCAGAAAGATAAAACTCTGTAATCTCTCTCTCTCTCTCTCTCTCTCTCTCTCTCTCTCTCTCTCACAATATTTACTTTATATTGATCAAATGAAAAGCTCGTTAATGTTTCCATTTGATGAGATGGTTAGTTATTTTCAGTTGAGTTAGTTACTACATTTCAATTTCAGCTGAACATGAATTAAATAAGTATTTAATTTCATAGTTTAGTAAAGTTTATTTTATATTTCTATTTCGGAATGGTTGGTTGTTACAAGAAGTTTTGTAGAACCATGGAGGTTCTCAGTAGTAGACTCATGTCGCAAAGTGTTTTGAAGGGAAAGGGGCAGCCTCCTTTGCATTCGTGACCAAAGACCTACAGATTCTGTCACGTCTTTTGTCGGGTAGCTAGGATGATGACCATTAATGGAGGGTATTAAAATATTGTAATAGTTCTATAATGGTCATCTTAGTCGTTTAGTTAGTATTTAGAAACTTTTGATTGTCTTTCGTGTTTCTATTTACGATCATTTCCATTATGGAAAGATCATGTTGTGTTCTCTATTTAAGGAGTGTTTTGTCTCCTTTGTAAATATCAAACTCTCAATTATCATAACAAAGGGAAGAAGAATATGAAAGCTAAAGGAAGAAAACGAAACAAGATGAAGAAAATGCAAGTGGCACATTAGCCACACTTCAAGAGCACGAATATATCACCCTTTTAGAATCCGTAGTGTTCTATGAGGACAAAAGGTGACTGTCCTAGTGGATGGTGGTGCCACTCATAACTTCATCGACTAAAGTCTAGTGACAAGAATGAAATTAGAAACTAAAAATTTTGAAGGTTTTAAATTGGTCATGGTGGATAAAGTACTCCATGCACACAAAGAATCCAACGACTAAGTATTACCTTAGAAAGACATCAAATCAAGGACTTCTATGTGGCGAACATGGGTGATACTAAGGTGGTATTAGGCATCCAATGGTTGCACTCCTTATGGAGATATTACTAATACTTCCAAAAGATGGAGCTTTGTTTCCAACACAATTTAGAGGCAATATCGGATGAGGAGATAAGGGAAGAAGAAAATGAAACTCAAAGGAAGAAAACGAAAAAAGAAGATGAAGGAAATGCAAGTGGTACATTACCCACACTTTCGGGAGCATGGAAATATCAGCCTCTTAGAATCCGTAGTGTCATAAAAGGACAAAAGGTGACTGTCCTAGTGGATGCTGGTGACATTCATAACTTCATCGACTAAAGTCTAGTGACAATAATGGAATTAGAAATTGAAAATTTTGAAGATTTTAAAGTGGTCATGGTGGACAGATTACTCCATGCACACAAAGAATCCAACGACTAAGTATTACCTTAGAAAGACATCAAATCAAAGACTTCTATGTGGTGAACATTGGTGATATTGAGGTGGTATTAGGCATCCAATGGTTGCACTCCTTAGGGAGATATTACCAAGACTTCCAAAAGATGGAGCTTTGTTTCCAACACAACGACCAAGAGGTAATCTAACAATGTTTATTTGATGGGACACCAAGGGTAGTATCATCCAAAAGAATGGAGAGAGCCTTCAGACATGGTCAACTAGAATGGGCAGCCCAATGTATGATACTTGATAGATCTTCATTTAATGGAAGCCAAACTATACATGTTGACATCCAACCTATCCTAAATAAACATAAGAAGGTTTTAAGCAATTTAGGACTTCCTCCAAAAAGGGGTTTTGAACATGCTATTGAACTAGAAGAAGGAGCCAAACCCATTATTACCACATCCTACTAACATTCAAGAAAATATAAAGAAGAAATAGAAAGAACCATACAAGAATTATTGGAAATGGAACATATCCAACCTAGTTCTAGCCCCTTTGCTTCTTCTATGGTGCTATTGAAAACAAAAGATGGTACTATGAGGACATGTATTGACTTTAGAGCCCTTAATAAGAAAACCATTAAGAACCGTTACCCCATCCCTAGGGTAGATTAGTTAATTGATGAATTTCATGGAGCAGTGTACTTCTCAAAAATTGACCTACATTCCCAAAACAACTTTTAGATATCATTTTGGACAATTTATCCAATTCTAAACATATGAGTCAGTAGTAGAGACTTTTGAAAATTGTTTGTTGGAACTAGTTACTCTCAACTACCTATAGGTTTAGACATTAACGAAAAAATTGAATTTTATCTGCTATATTCCTAGCATTACCATTTGGATTAACCAATGCTCTTGCCACTTTCCAATCTTGCATGAATCACATTTTTAGCAAACAACTAAGAAAATTCCTCTTGGTGTTCTTTGACAACATTCTAAATTATAGCAAAACCTACGAAAATCACTTAAGACACATAGATGAGGTGTTGAGAATACTTGAACAATAGTCATTATTTGCTAAAATATCCAAGTGTGAATTAGAAATGGAGGAAATTCTATATCAAGGGCACACAATTAATGCCCAAGGAGCCAGTGTTGATGAGGAAAAGATTGAAGCCATAATGGATTGGCCTAAACCAAGAACCTTAACTCATTTAAGGGGATTCCTAGGCCTTTGCAGCTATTATAGAAGTTTTGCTAAGAATTTCTGAAAGCTAACTACCTCACTAACAAACCTAACTAAGAAGCGTTCTTTCTCATGGAGTATAGAGACCCAACAAGCCTTTGGAAAACTAAAAGAAATCATGTGCTCTTACCTAGTGTTAGCTATCCTGGACTTCTCCTTACCATTTGAACTTGAGTGTGATGCTTTTGGGGAAGTTGTTGGAGCAATATTGATGCAAAACAAACACCCTATAGCTTTTGAAAACCACAAACTTAAGGAGACCGAAAGGAACTTCTCCATTTATGATAAGGAAACGTTAGCAATTATGCATGCCCTAGCCAAATTATGCAATGCTTGGTTTGTGGAAAGTTTGTTGTAAAAATTGATCATAATAGTCTAAGGTTCTTCTTGAACCAAAAAGGTTTGAATGACATGCAGCAGAAGTGGGCCAGCAAATTACAAGCCTATGACTTTGACATTGAATATATGAAGGGGAAATACAATGTTTTGGTCGATGCCCTATCTCGAAGACCCCATCTATGTAACATGATGGATATGTCAACAAAATGGAAGAACTCGCTAATTGTAGAATATGCCAAGGATATATTGGCAAGAGACATATTAAAGGGAAAACTACAATATGGAAAGTACAAAGTGGTAGAGGAGCTCATCCTCTATAAAGATAGAATATATATAACTTTTAGATAAAAAATGAAGGAAAAAAGTCACGAGCGTACTAAAATACCCCTTTGGCAGGACATCAAGGATACTATAAAGCTTAGAAACAAATAAGGGAGAGATTCTTGTGGAAAGGTCTTAAAGGAGACATTTTGAAACACATTAGGGAGTGCATGGTGTGTCAAAGAAACAAAGCAGAACAAATATTTCTCATTGGGTTACTTCAACCCTTACCCATACCTAATCAGAAATGGGTAAGTATTTCAATGGATCTCATAACAAGACTTCCAAAAGTACAAGGAAAAGATTGTATATATGTAATAGTGGTTCGACTAACTAAGTATGCCCATTTTCTTGCAATATCTACCTAATATAGAGAACCCTAGTTGGCAAATATTTCTTCAAAGAAATTTTCAAACTACATGTTTTACCCAAGAATTTTGTCAGTGATAGAGAGCAGATTTCTTAGTTTGTTTTGGCAAGAGCTCTTCAAGCTAGTAGGAATTGAACTCACCCCAAGCACAAGCTACCACCCACAAAGCAATGGACAAACTAGAATTGTCAATAAATGGCTTGAGGGATATTTAAGAAACTATGACATGTTGTGACCTTTTTCACACATCGCTCCATTGCAAATGGGGACCCTCCCTTTTTCTTGCTTTCTAGGGTTTTTGTTAGTGTCCCGTGGGCTTCCGCTTCAGTTTTGCCAAGCCTTGCTCATTTTTGAACGGTTCGAGTCCTAAAGATTGAAAGTCAGTTTGTGCAAGCCAAGTGATAACAGAGTCCGGATACCGTCAAAGTGCCTAGAAAGGCCAAAGGACGAAAAACACAATTGATTTGAACAAATTCATACAACTTTCTATTTTTAGGAAGTTTTTTTTTATTTTTCCTATTTTTTAGGAAGTTTCGTTTTTGACATTTTTAGCCTAATCCTCGGTATGGCTATTTTTAGAAAGTTTTTCCTATTTTTTAGGGATGCCTGTGTTTTGCTTTTTCGGAGTGGGGACCTAGGGTTTGCACTGGTACCACTGACCTACTTCGATCACGATCGAAAATTTTCAAGTTTTGACCTAAAAAGCTAAGTTCCTACATTTTAGGGGTCATAATGCTTTAGATGGTTTGCCTAAGTATGGATTTCAAATTTCAAGTTAATCTGGTTAAAATTGAAGAAATTGTCAAAATTTTAAAGTTTCTTTTAAAAAATCTCTAAGTCTACCTAATCAACATGTAATGGTGAATGCTATGACAGGAGAGATCAAAAGTCTGCCTTGGGATGTGGTGCTTGAGATAGAAAAAGTCTGCCCAAGTTGCGAACTCTCCAAACTCTGCCCTGTGGAGAGGGATGAAAAGTCTGCCCTATGGAGAGAGCTAAAAAGTCTGCCCTGTGGAAAGGGATGAAAAGTCTGCCTTGTGAAGAGAACATGGGAAAGTCCGCCTTGGTGGTCACTCAAAAGTCCGCCCTCTTGGTGGTCACTCATAAGTCTGCCCTACTTGGTGAAGTCTCAAAAGTCTGCCTTGGAGGTAGTCTTAAAGTCTGCCCTTGGAGGTAGTCTAAAAGTCTACCCTTGGAGGGAGTCTAAAAGTCCGTTCTTGATACTTCAAAAAGTCCGCCTTGGAGGTAGTCACTCAAAACTTCGCCCTACCCAAGCATGATGATGGAGATGTCTAAAAGTCCGCCCTGTAAAGTGAACATGATAAACTCCACCCTATGCAGAGAACTAAAAGTTTGCCCTATGGAGATGCCTAAAAACTCCGCCCATGATGCCAAGCCTACAAAAGTCCGCCTTCTTGATCTCTCCAAAGTTCGCCCTATGGAGCTACCTAAAAAGTCCGCCCAAGCATGATGATGGAGATGCCTAAAAAGTCCGCCCTAAGAGGAAGGCATATGAAGTGAACAAGAAAAAGTCCGCCCAAGTTATAGTCTTCAAAAGTTCGCCCTATGGATGAAGTGAAAGGTGTTCAAGGCAAGAAAGTTCACCTTAGGGTGGGGAGATAGCAAGGGGTATGAAGTTCACAAAGTCCGCCTTGGTGGTTACCTCAAAAGTCTGCCCTTGGAGGTGGTCACACAAAAGTCCGCCCTACTTGATGATCTCTCAAAGTCCGCCTAAGGTGATGAAGGAAGATGCTTATCTCTCCAAATTTCGCCTAGAAGATGGTTTCAAAGCAACACTTAAATTCCGCCCTTGGTGATACTTCAAAAAGTCCACCTTGAGGGAAATGTAATAAAGTTAAGACATGAAGTACACTTAAACATAAGGAAAGTTATAAAAGTCTGACTTTGCCTTGCAACACAATGAGAAATAAACTTCATGATGTTCGCCTAAGTCAAAGGTGAAGCCAAAAATACTTGCTGAGTATTGAGGAAAGGAGAATATTCCTTGGTGATGTCATCCAAATCTTCATGGAATTTGGACTGAGTCCCAAACTAGAAAGTTTCTAGGAGGATATTTGAAAGATCAAGCTCGAATATATAGACTAAAATCAATTTAGAAACTTGCAAGAGTAAAGAGGTTCGAACTGAAGGAGATGATTGTACAAATTCATTTAAAATTAGAAACTTCCTCCACGAGCAAGATCGAATTGAAGTCAAGAATGGAAGTGCATTTGCGTGTTTATAACTCCGAATTTAAGTTTGAATACAAATAAACAATCTCTCCTCTCATTATTGCACAATAAGAGTTCGAATTTTATGAAGAGTAAGGGCATTTTCAAGCAAGCTTCTTGCAGGTCTGAGGATTTTTAAGAAGTTTTATTGTAGATTGGAGGTGTTTCAGGGTGATCTCTTGCAGATTGAGTGAACTTCTGAGGGAATTTTAAATTTTTCTTATCAAGTCCAGAACTTTCAAGTTTTCTGAGTTTTGTTCCTTCTAAATCTCATTTCTGTCTAAGGTGAAGTTGATTGGTGGGCAGATTTATCAAATTTTTTTTTTTTTTTGTGAGTGTATTGGAGGTGTCTTTATCGGGTTTATCCAAAATTTTGATAAGAGGATCATTTTGGATTGAACGTTCGTTCTTTCAAGCATGACCTTCTAAGTGTTTGCAGCTTGTTTCAAAGCTAAAAGTCTTGAGAAATCGGAAGATCAAAACATTTTGCCATCTAACCTTTCGGAACTTTGCACTAAAAGATAGATTTCTAACTTAATTTCCTTTGGTTTTGCTGGTCGCAGATAGTAGTAGAAGCGGGATCATCATAGAGATCGCAGCTGGAGTTTCAAGCCAAACGAAGGATTGAGGATAAGTGCATGGGCAAGGTTCATCTGAGCGTGAAGATAGCCAAAATTTGGCTAAGTATGGGAAATGTTTCACAAAGAAAATTCCAATTTCCTCAAATTTGATTAAGGCATGGAGGAATTCTTCTCCAAAATTCAAGGTATCAAGAAGGAGTGCATGATCACAGCGAATGTTTGAACAACTTGATTCTATCATTTCGTATTTGCAAGGGGTTATCTAGAGCTTTCACCCTCCTCTCACGCTACATAAATTGGGGCCACGAAGAAGCAAGCTTAGAGTCGTCAACAAGAAAATTTTTCTAAGAAATTCAACAATTTTCCTTTCGAGCTTCATGGGCCTACCAATCATTCCTCCTGAACCAGGAAGAGATCCTGTACCAGTACTACAACCAGACTTGAATTTCAACGACGAGCAGGAAAACATCATAACAAAATTATACAGCTTAGCTTGGAGTGTAAAAAGAAATTATCTTGTCTGGTGTCGAATGTGCTTTATCCTTGAAGAGGAGGAAGCGACTGCTGATCGCATTGAAGCACAAATTCAAGGAAGAGAGCAACATCCATTGCTGCCCCAAGGAGTTGATCCAGCTCCCGTACTTGCTCCTGCGCCGCCTCAGCAAGATTAGGAGTGACTCACGTTGAGGTGGCGCCTCGTCATCTTCCAACCAATCAGATTGTTCCAAGTTGGCATGTCCAGGTTCAATGAACTTGACTTATCCAGAAGCTTCTAGAAGGGCACACTTCACAATGCAACAACCTTCTATTTTCATTGATGGTTCATATTTAGCAAGAAGGACAAGTGTCCCCAAATGTAATTTTCTCATTGGTCGAGGGGTAGTTAGTTTTGGGAAACCCTAATTAGGGTTTTAACTTTCAATCTGGGCCCTTGATCATTGTTTGATCTCGGTCGTTCATTTATTTTTCTAAAAACTATATAAGGCTACCTCCTCTCATTTGGAGAGTGTGAGGTTTTTGATATATTGTTGCGTGAAGGTCATTTTCAAATAATACATTGCATGTGCACTTTCTCTTAAGGCTTTGTAATCTCTGTTATTTGAGTGATTAGCATGGTTTCAATTTCCTCAACACATTAGTTAGAAGTTAATTTAGATTTGCTTTCATGTTGTTAGAATTGAATGAAGGATTTGATAAGTGTTAATTGACGGTGTATCTTTGCTCATACTTTTGGTGAATGGATGATTTCCATTTCACTGTGCAAAGTTAGTTTGAGCCTATCTTCTGTGCATGCCAACATTCCGATCATAAGCACAACCCGTTGAAGATTGCATCCGCTTTGTGTAGTTTCCTGAGAACACCCATTTAATACTCTCTTCGGAATTCGTAAGGATTAGATCAGCTTTCTAAAACCCTATCCCTTTTTCCCTTTCTGAAAGTCTAAATCCCGGAAAATCCAAAAAAGAAAGAGCCTAAAATTGCTAAATCCGTCTAAGTCCAGAAGCTTAAAAGACATTTGTTAACGTAAGTCCCCCTTGAGATTTTCAGCAAACACTACCCGAGTAGCTATCCCACTAAAGTCGCTTGTTCACACATATAGACCTTGGAATCAGTAGTGATTTTTCAGGAGAGGATAGAATACCTTTGGTATCTTATTCTGATGTTTGATACATGATAAAACAAACACCAACATGACACAGGACAGCAAAATGCATGGATCAAATGGCTACTTCATAGGGAGTATTGCTATAATGCCACTCATTACATTTCAATAGCGATGAGCCCCTTTAAGGCATCATATGGGTATGATGCAACACCATTGGAGATTTAATTCTCATTGAAAGTTGAGTTCTAGGAGCTAGAGACTTGATGCAACAAAGTATAGACAATAAAGCACAAAACCAACAAAAGATGTATGCTCATCGAAGAACTGAAAGAGTATTTGAAGTGGGGGACTTAGTCTTCCTAAGATTGTAACCCTATGAGCAATCTTCTATCAAGGAAAGCAGTGTTGAGAAGCTCAAGCCATGATTCTATGGCCCATATAAAACTGTGTAAAGGATTGGCGAAGTTGCTTATGAATTGGAGTTACCAGCCAATAGCTGAATTCATAATATCTTCCATGTATCTTGCCTCAAGGTGTTAGAGCAGCATGTTACACCATGTCCAAAGTTACTCCCAATTGATGATGAAGCTTAATTTGGAACCTGAGGTTATCCTTGATATGTGAGAGAAGAAGTTAAGGAATAAGGCTATTTTGGAACATTTGGTTAGATGGGAGAATTTAACTATGGAAGATAGAGCATAAATTTTTTGATCATCCTAATCTAAAATTGCTTTTGGACAAGCAATCTTGGGAAGGGTGGAATGTTATGCCCCCGCTATGAGGACAATATTCTCACAAATTGCAGCATTATAAACTCCAAGTTGCTGCCTTTGATCTTGTGTGAAGGGAATACAAAGGGCAGCACTTCATTAAAATGTTGATTAAAAGTTATTAAGCAGTGATCTCCCAAACTCTGTATTTAGAACTAAACAAAATTAACTATTTGGCATGCAATTTGCTTAAGCCAAGGAGCGCTTGGGTTGAGAGGAGAAGCATCCCTTGTAAAGGGTGGGATGTTAATAGGGTTGTGACTATCCACTCCACCATGAGGGATATAAAAATAGATTGATTCGTTTGTGAAGAGCAGCAAGGAATTTGAGATATATAATACAAAAATAAGATTGAGTTATATTAAACCTGAGTTAGAAATTAAGAACAGCAATTCAGTATGCAAGTATTATTGTGTTTGTTTATTTATTTCAACATAAAGCTGATAGGAAGATTTTAAGTCATCTTATGTGATTAAATTGCCAATCCATCAAGAAATATAGGATAAGTAATTAGTTAATTGATTTCCATGAGCAATCATGTTTGGAATCAATGTCAAATGTTTTATAGGGAGATGCATCAGACTGGCATTCCCTCAACAAGCACGCCACCCCAAGATGGATGGACTGAAGGTCCTGCCATACTTGTGGGCCAATGGGCCGAATGACTTGAAGGTCCATTCTATGCCCTTGCGCTTGGTTGAGGAAGACAGTCTCCCAACATCCTACCAAGCTTTTCCATCGCATTTCTAATATGGTTGACTATGGAAAATAAGATATGAAACAAATATGAATGATTTTAGGATACTTAATTTTACTAGAGATTTTTTGTATACAAGTTTCATGATATAAAAACTATATTAGGATTTTCTCTAAATTGGTATTACAATTATATATATTTATTATAGCAATTCTCTCTGTAGTTGAATTGCATTTGTTGACATTGCTATTTTTGGACAAAATCAGGTATATCCCAAAAGGGGACATTACATCTAACATGAGGCACAACATGCCTAATCCATCATTTTCATCACAAGATCAATTTTAGGACTATTCACAATCATAATATTTCATTCCAAATTGATATTTGGTTTCAACATAAATCATAATGTTCACATGGTTAGTATGGAGAGATCACATCCCAAATAGGGATGGATCACAATGTAATACAAAGATGATGTACATATACAATTACCACTTTTCCATGATTTAACAAATTTCACCAATAACCATATATTACAACTTTCAACAAGATAACAAGTTTCCCAAATAAGACAAGATAATATGACAAGAAGTCATCAAGAGCTACAAGATCCTTGTAGAAACTCCATGGTACTCCACAATGATTCCTATGAGCAATCTTGATGGTGATCAACCCCCTTTAAACTGCGAGATGACCTCCCTAGTTATTATACACAAACATGGCATACAAGATTGGCCACATACAACAACACTTCAACCAAGGTTTTCTCTTACACATGATGAACTACATGAGTCCAAGCAACAATAAGCAAGACAAGTTAAGGATAAAGAGTAGCATCCCATTTGTTCTCCAAAACCAAGCTAGGACCAATTAAACGCACGGTTTGAAAAGCAAGCACCCCCCTTGGTAACAATGGTAATTGCAACCCACCTTTTTAGATGTCCTTTTGACACATTACATGATTCCTGATAGCAACCAATCCTTCCAAATTCCCATTCGGCACATTGTGTAATTCCCAATGCAAGCCATCCTTTCAACATGTTGCATTCTCAATGTAATCCATTCCACTCCTAGCCCTAACCTTCTCATCATTTTGACATGCAGTAAGCCCTTAGAAGGAAAAAAGATACACTTAACACATGGCATGCCTTTGAAGCCAAGAACACATTAATTCCATCATAAAATTCATGATTCCATAAAATAATATCATTTCAAAAGTTTCAAATTTCAAAAAGAAATAAATTAAGATATTCCAAAATACCTAGGTACAACCATTAATGGCTCTTTAAGCTATCATCCCAAAATTTTGTCAAGAATTGAAAACACAATATTTAAAATCTAAAAATACCCTCTAATTCAAAATGATAAGGAGAACATAGACAAGGACCTTGGCTAAAAGTGTCTTGTTGCAGGCAAGTGGCCATGAGGTACATTCCCTTTGTCCATTTGGTACTTGAGGGCATTGTTGGGGCTTCAAATTTCCAAATAATTTCAAGCACCCTACTATTAAAAATGGTGGTCACTTCATGGAAATGACACATAATGGATGATTAATGATTTGAACAACTAGAGTAAAGGAGGATATGAATAAATTAATTCCAATGGACCCCATGAAAGACTAGTGTTTTTGATCTGTAGAAAAGATGATATGAACAGAGAATTAAAATGAATGAAACATGAAAATATAAGAAATACCCATTTCAGAAAATCAAGTTTCCAAGTTCCAGTAAAAATATTAGATCTGTACAATGTGTTTTTGGCTGTAGACCATACAAAAGACCGTAAGAAGGCTGAAAAGCTTGTTATTTCGACCTGCATGAAAGAAGATGTCGACTTGGAATGAAAATGTATGCAAATATCAAATATGATGAAGACCCATTTTAGAAGTGGATGTTTCTTACCACCACAAAAAAATTCAGATTCGTATCTGAAGTTTAAGGCTGCCGACCAAACAAAAACCCGAAAGATAGCTTAAAGCAAGGTTATTGACTAATTAGTTTGCATATTAATTTCAAAGGGTTTTGTTAATTTTAATGTAAAATAGTGACTTTTCACCCCAAAAGGGGTATGGTGCCCATTCAACCACATATATAAGTGGTTAAAAAATGTAGATGAGGGGGAGGGTGAGAGAAAAATATAGGAGACTTTGGATAATATTGTACTATTTTGAAACTTTTAATACAATCAGTTGTTTTCCTTCGCACATGTGTTGTGAGTTATTTCATTTTCTGTAGGCAGTTGTTTGTGATATTATCTAAAGGAGATAAGGTTATTCGTATTCTTACAGTGAAGTTTATGTTTCTATGCTATAAGCTTGGATTAATAGGATCTACTTGCGAATTGTAATTGTTCCTTGTAGTTCTTCCTTGGATGGTCCTTTAAGGTTAAGGTTAAATTCATTCAAGCGGTTTATGATATAAACATTTAGCAGATCTCATAAGAAACAACAACTGATAGATTTACCAAAGGGGGTAAGTTTAAAAACTGTCTCACAAATCATACATTAAGTCCTAGAGAAATATAAGACTATGTAGCCCAAATAACATGAAAGACACTGGTCATTCACAAATCACAACCTTTACCATATTAATTACTTTTACATTAAAGAAATAGGACTAGTTGAGTAGGACACATAAAACCAGTTAGCAATAGTATACATACTTATAAATTTCAAATACAAAGATCGAATAGCTTCCACAACAATAATCTTGAACTCATCTAAAAGCCACCCATCCTAGGAACCTATGCCATTCTGAGATAGGAGGAAGTTAGATTAAGATAAACAATCTGCCATAAAAAGCATTAGTCATCGAAAGCTACTAGTGAATAGGTATACCCGCCTAGGTCTTGCAGAACTTGAAGTGAGGGAGTTAGTAACCACATAGGTTCACTCTATAAGTTGGCCAAGTCAATTGGAGGGTTTGATTATAGGAGTTGGCATTTCCTTAGAACTTATCCAATCTGTTGATTTGAGACCCAACAGGCGTGTCACACCAATGTCACCGATCACGTGAAAAAGTTTGACAAGCGCATTGTAGGTTGTAGGGGGGCTAGGCCTATTCGTGTAGTTTTAAAAAAATGACAAGGAGATGACACTTTTACCATCACATAAAAGTTATGAGAATCTTTCAAGGGTTTAGGTAGCATTTTATAAAAACTAGAAAAACATCCCATTAAATATCCAACTATACCCTTTTGTTCTTAATTTACCCACCACCAAGAAATGCATTCGCATGAATTTTTAGAATATTTTGCCAAGGTTTGTGTACCAAATTATGTTTTCTATATTTGAAACTCTACAACAAAATGAAATTTGCACATCTATAACTTACAATGAAAGAATGATAAATACCTTCAATGCAACCCCAAGATAAACAAAGGAGTTCAAATTCTTCACCCATAAGCAAGCCAAGCATATCTACACCACAATCAAAGATTTTGCACTCAATCCAATACAAGGTAGTGCTTCAAGAAAGCATGTTCTTTTCATTTCTGTTCATGATCTCCAAAATAAGACGCACAATGAAATAATGAGCACTTTTTGCAATATATCCTAAAGCCTAAATTACAATGTCCTCTTTTCCTTTTCACATACTAACTTTATCGTTTTGAGTTAATATCTAATTTCAAATAGATATTTTTTAATTTTCAATTAATCTCTCTGTTACCCCAAGTTTTCGGGACGGGGACGGCAGGGGACGGGGGTACGCATTTTCGGGACGGTGATTTTTTTTGCCAATTTCGGGGACGGCTAGGGGACGGCTATATAAAAGTAGGGAAAATTAAAATAAATAGGGAAATTTAAAATATTCATATGAAAACATGGATAAAACATGCACATATCCATTATAGAACCTTAACATATAAGAACTAGTAGAGTTCTTATGGCAAATTTGTGTTAAATACAATAGAATCACTTTTAACTTAAAATACAATACTAAACTCAATTTGACTTGCCTAATAAAATACTTTTCTCCTTTCAAATATTTTAATAACATGATTAACTTTTTGATAAGCTTATTCAATAATTTTCACATATAAAGAAAAATGTATAGTAATTAGGTGTTGTACACCTTGCATAATGCTTATAATGTTTAATTTATTATTATGTGTGTGGTGCACCTAAGGGGGCCTAGAATTGCATGCATCACTAGGAGTTAACATTCTTGGGGCCACTTTATGGTTGTATGTAACATTGAGAAATAAATTTAATATGGGGTCTAACATTGGGAAAATATATTTAATTTAATATTGGAGAAGTATTAATAAAGTGAAAATTTAATAACCAATATTAAATGAGGGGTTAATGGTTTTGTAATCTCATGGGTTTAAAATGTACCTATGCAAACATCATCTTCAAAATCCACATGCAAGAGAGTAGAAAACATACCATCAAAAGATGACACAACATCATACCCTAGGAAAACCCTTATAGAGGAGAAAACCCAGCCTCCAAAAGCATCCATGACTCATGTATTATTCAGCAATACAAACATTACAATACATCTTCAGAGCCTCCATTAACACCTTTGAAACATTAAACCTCTCCAATGCATCCCCCATGTGTCCAAGCATGAATCCACACATCCCATGTCATGCTTCACATATGCACTCTTCATAAGAAGACTCAATACTCCAATTGACCAACCTTAAACAACTACTCTTGTGATTACTTTTATAGAAACAAGTTCACACTTCTGAAATGATAATATATTATGGAATCATGACTTTTATGATAGAATTTATGTGTTCTTGGCTTGAAAGGCATGCCATGTGTTAAAATGTACCTTTTTTCCTTCTCAATGGTTCTGGAAATAGTCTTGATCATTTACAGGCAATAGTTAGAATTCATGACAAAGTTAATCCCAATGCAAACACTCATTGTGGCTGCAACTGACAATTCTAGAATCCCCGCACCAAATGGAGATGCAAAGACTGAAGGTTAAAGTTGGGACAGCCGACTGCAATAAATTTATGCGATCTGATTTGGATCTGAAACCCTTCCAAAATCTGCCTTTCTCAATGCCTTACCAATCAGTTGATGAAAACCCCTGAAATACTACACCAAAATATGCAATTAATGGCATCCATACTTTGCCTGTAAACCCTTGTAAAAAACAAATAAATTGTATTTTCAATGACTTCACAATCTTGTCTAGCAACCCTTTAAATAAATTCAAGCAACACTATAACCCTGCATGTTATATATCAATCTCTATTGCCTAGCTGTAGAAAGATCATAGAAACAATACCCAGAACCAAAAAGAGCTACCTCTGAAAGATATGAACCAAAACCTATAATTGAAAGCTCAAATGCAACCTCTAATTGAGGCTACCCGTAGTGATGTTCTCAAGTGATCTTTCACACCTGCAAACACACGAATCTATGAGAAATTTCATTCTCAAAGATTGAAAGTTCTCTGGAAACCCTTGTTTCTCTTCAAGCTCCAATTTTGTGCATTTAAGAATAATGAAATAATAGCTCTCCAAAATAAACTTTTATATTCTCATCAAAACCCGCGCACAAATTATTAAATTTATTATTTTATCAACTTTATTAAACTTCTCCAAAGTGGGCGCCTTTTTAGTGACAATTTATACAGTAACTTCATAATTTATTTAAAAAGTCACTTTATAATAAAGTAACTTCAATTTATTTAAATAAAACATTAAAGTTAACTTTAACTTTATATTAACTTTAATATTTAAATATTTATTCATAATCATTTGCTGGCCACTGAAATTGACAACGGATGCTACTCTTGTGGCCCATTGATGATTGCCTAAAAATAGTAGTACCTCCTAAAAAATAGGAATTTGGCTCTGAGCTCTTGAAATGCCAAACAAAACCCCTTACAAGGTCCACCAGTCCTCGAATGGGTTCCCTATCCACTATATTAGCCTATGGGAACCACTGCTGATAGGCTAACTCTGCTAAAAACACTAACACTAAGGAAGGCGCAAAAATGGGGACATCACAAAATAAGTGTTATTTTGCATTTTATTTCTAATGGTAATTTTCACACCTTGTTGAAATAGTCATTCACCGAGAATTTATGGTAAAAAATTATTTGTTCAAATAGTATTTAGTATGCTTAATTTGTATTTACATTACCAAATGTAAGGGTTTTGCTTTAGGTGGTTATCATGTTTCTCTGAGTTGAAATTCAACATTTGCTAAAAGCTTTGTATTGTAGTAGGTGTTAGGTTGGTCTCTTGTGGTTTTGAGTAACACTGTTGTGTTTAACTTATACCGTTTGGTGTATGTGTTTAACCTATTCATTCTTGTATATTTACTTCTATTATTCATCCTCTTTTTAAAGTTGAATAGCACTAGCATGTAGTCATATGATTTATTTTTAGTCCAAAAAACATAAAAACCTTTTGCCTTGTGTTCTGCCGTAAGTGAATCTGAAGATACATTCATTTAGTTTTATTTAACATGAATCACCCTAGAAAACATTGTAAAGATTGTAAATAGCAAGTACATTTATATTAAATTAATTTTGTTTTACAGGCAGCTTCACCTTTTAATTCAAAGAGCAGTTCTATTGCACATCAAGTCCATTTTGTGTTGCATTGAAAGGTGCAAATTAAAATGCTAATCATTAATTCAATAATGCTGTTTATAATTGGCAGAGGTTCGTATATCCAAAGCTTGATGAGAGTTGCAAAATTTCATTTTGTAGTTTCTGGAGTGCAAAACGAAGGTTTTCCAGTTGTAGTTTTTTTGTCAAGATTTGCCTGCCATTATTGACCTTCACAGATATCCTGCAAATTTTGATTTGCACAATAATGATATCATCTTTCTTTGTACCTTCCATGTTGCTCTTTGTACGTCAAGCCTCATTGCTTTTGTCAATTATTTTTCATGCTTAGGTTTAGGGAGTCATTTTCTGTAAGATCTGAAGGAAACTTGACATGCAAACCCAAATTGAGAGGCCAAGGGAAGAAGTGGAAGCCAAACATTGTGTGCTGTCTTGTCTCTATATGACTGATGCTGATCTGGATGTTCTCGTGACCTGCATGCATGGAAAGGAACAGATAAATGCGACTGGCTTAAAACAACATGGCAGATTTTCTTTGTACATGCCATTGCCCTCGATTCACAATAGCAGCATTACATAGCAATTTTGAAAAGAATCTGTGGTCTTAGAATACATTTTCTACTTATATCTAATTTGGGTCTTCAATGGAGTCCCTAAACAAGCATTTAAATCTCCAACACAGCTCAAGAGTATGAATTAAATGTGGAGTATATAGGTGATTTTATATTTAATTTAGTAATCAGCATTGCATGGTCTTGTACAAGTAGTGGATTGAAACTATACAGAAACAATAATAGTATCAACTACAATAAGATTAAGAGTAAAATCTGATGAACTGATTATTTAACAGGGGCACAAATTGCTGATATCTATTACTGTTTTATTTAAGCTTAGAAAAGAATCCTTGTTTGCAGAGGTGCTGTTGTTAAGCCTATCATCTAGATATCGATAAAGTGAAGAGGTTGGAATAGTTTTTATCCCTCCACCAGAATCCATTATACCAATAAATTCGCTCCCTTCTGTTGCTTCCTGCATGAAATAGAAGACTTTTTAATGTAATGTCATAAACTAGTCAGAGGTGAAGTCTTTCTTATTACCCATCTTGCTGGCAGACTTATATGGAAGAAATATTTGAAGTTTATTATCATATTTGTGTGAGCTGTGATTCTTTCTGCTCTTAAAAAACTATCTTTCATTTCACAATGCAGCTTTTAGGAAACAAAATGCATCAAAGAAGTCAGAGAGCAAGACAAAAAGTGCGGACCGAAAGAGGAAATCTGAGGTTGAGTTGGAAATGCAGAATGGAAATGGCCATCATGCTGAAGATACCAAGGAGATGCAGGATAAGATTGGTGAGGAAACCAAGGAAGATGAGAATGATGATATTGAAGAAGACGAATAGCTTCTATTCACATTTAGAAGAGTTGATTCCTTGGTAGTTCATGTGCTTTCGTCTTTGTTGATTCCTTTTATTCAGGAATCTAAGTTTTTAAACAGTTTAAAATTGAAAATCCGGATTCTTCTAGGAGCATTAATGCCCTCAATATAATTTTCATCCAGAATATTCATCTTACTTCGTTTTTAGAACAATGCTGAATTCAAAAATCTCTTTGGACTTCCTGCACAAGGTTCAGACTTTTGACTTCTTATGTGATGGTTGTATTAGCAAGCCTGGAATTTGATGGCTTGTGGATTGTTTTAAAGGTTTTTGACCATGAACTATGTTAGATTTTCAGCAAACCATAGATTTCTAATCGCCGCCCTTTACATAACAGTACACTTTATAAGTTGAATTCCATATTCTCTGGAGGTTTTCCTTGTAGGTAAATACTCAATTTTAAACTTGTAGCTATGTTTTATTGAATGGCATAGATTTACAAACCTAAATATGACTAATTTGCTAATTTGTAACAGTCAATTTTAGAATAATAGGTATTTAAGATTCAAAGAAAATCATTCTGCATCATATTTATCCTTTAATAAATGTTTGCCTTATTTTATTTTACATCTAATTAAACAAAACTGTGATTTCTAGATTGAAATTTTCTGGAAGGCCTTTAGTCTACATCTTGGTAAATAAATTGAACTGATATTGAAAAGTTTGATCTCCAATCAGTATTTATAATGTACTAAACATATCTCCTTGATTAGACTTTGTTATGTAATAGTTTAGTTCCTTTGATGAGGAATATCTTCTTCGGATGCTTTTCTGTTGAAGGGCGTTTAGATTATATATGTGTTTATATGAATGTAGCTTGCAATGAGCTATACACGATAAAATGCTTTATATTATATGTGGCTTTATTCTTTCTTGGCATTTACTATTATTTCACTGAGGTGAATTACATAACAATATTTACCATTTTTAATTTCTCTTGGGCATTTAGGATCAATTATGCGTATGTTATCCCACAATCACATCGAGTTTTTCTTGGCCCTTTTAGAAGTTAAAAGGTGAATTTATTGTTAAATGATTTACATTTGGGATCTTATTGGTCTTTACATTTGAATTCAGCTTTGTCAAAGTCGTCTTTAGCTTTGAAGTATTATAAGCACTTTTTAGCAGAAAATATGGAGTCAAACTTTGTGAACCTTATGATTCTATACGTTGAAGACAAATATATATGATATTTTAGATTAAAAAGCAATACATTTTGGATCCGTATGCACACAGTGAATTAAAAAAGTTGAGGCATTATCTTCAGCATATGTTGAGTTGGGACTCTGGGAGTCATGTAGTGCTGATATAGATTATCTGATAACGCATCTGTGGAATTTATGAATGTGCTTTAATCAAATTCCTGATAGTGAACATGCCATTTCTAATTTTTAATTCTCAAAAAATATAAATAAAAAACTCTCGAAATTATTATGTTAATGCCAGTTACATCGATGATGTTTCAGTCTGCTTGTGAAAGTGAGTAAAAACATCAACGCCAAAATTAGAAACTAATGAAGATGTCTGAACATTGACTAACTGACGATTTGATTTTGAATTGTACACTTTTTTGATGGAATTAAACTTTATATCAAATCATTTTGAAACATGACCACTGATTTTGCTTTACAAGTAGGAATGCAGTAGGTGCACTTTCTTTCTATATTACTTTTGTGCTGGTTTAATTGGTGACATGTCGAGTTGGTTGCTTTGTGCCATGTTTTTAACTGATATTTTTAGTTTACTTGATAACTGCTTATGGTATAAAAACCACAATTGCACATTTTGTAGCAATTTAACAAACCTAATTTTAAAAATTATTTGAACTTGAATCAATACTATTTGGCATGAATATGCTGGTCTTATTTTGATTCTAAAAAAGAGACAAGAATAGAATATGAGAGCCAACCTCTCTAAAATATAACATGGACATATATATAGAATATTGGTTTTAAACTAAGGCATTCTTGGATATTACGAAAAAATAAAGTTCCTCAAGGGATTGCATGTTTTGTCAATGAGGATGTTGGGCATCATAGCTTTAAATGTAGGGGAGAGGAGCCAGAACATGTGCACCCTAACTTCGGGGCGAAGACCAATTTTGATTGCTGGCCATGTGGACTGTTGAGCTGGCTACCCCAAATCAAAATCTTATGCGCTGACTCGGCATAATGCCACGTGTTCTATACCCATTCATGCCACGTGGACCTGGAGACCAATTTTCATTGCTGGCCATGTGGATTGTTGAGCTGGCTGCTTGAAATCAAAATCTTATGTGCTGACTCGACATAATGCCACATGTGCTATACCCATTCGTTAGAGTGGTCGAGATTATGCCATTTCAGACCATCGATCGGAACGTGGCTGGGCCCGCACCGTTAACCATTTAATATTTTCGTCAGTTTCGAATGAGGTTGCCATGTGGCATTCTTGTACATGCCCACCCAATGCATCAACTCCTCCGTCCAAAGTTCTTGTTGCTACCTTCAAAGTTTCCTTGCAGTGGCATTAACTACGTGTCACCTCACCTTTCGTGCACTTGGCTCGTCCTGCATTTCAACCACAAGAACATTTAATTTGACAACCTCCTCGCATTTTGAGCGAGTCAAAGTTGGTTTGTTTGCCGCGCTCTCTCCAATCCTCGTTGTTCGCTCCACATCTTGCTCGCGATGGCGTTGAACGTAGTCAGAATGGAATTAGATTGTGCTTACCTTCATGCAGGTACATGGAAGACTTTCTCATTGCATTGCCTGGTTTTTTGGTTTTTTTGGGGTTCCATTTTTTGGTTTTTTGCTTTCTACTTCCTTTTTTTTTAGGCTTTTGTAGGTATGGCGGGCGATGAGGACATGATGCCATCGACATGGGACTGGAAGTCGTTGTCCCCATTCGAACCATACGAGGTTTTGTCCTCTCACTAAGGCCTACCGATTTCATTCCGTTTTTTGTTTTTGTTTTCCTTTCCTCCTTTGCCATTTTTGACACCGTTGTTATGTCCTCCATTCTTTCGTTTGCATGTCCAGCGACGTTTGTGTGCAAGTCTTTGTATCTTTGAACACGAAATAATGTGTTCATGAACACAAATACATGTACAAAAGGAATCATAATCCTCTGTTCAAGCTCTACTATAATTGTAATGGTGACTTTTCAATACAAATGGTTTTCATTTCGGGCATCACTGTTAATATCGGTGGCATGTTTTCGATTTCGAGCATCACATTACTAAAAAGTGGTTATAAATTTTGATTTCGAGCAGCACTGTTAATGGGTTTAAAATTTCACCGTTAATGTTTGAGGGTTTGAATGGTTTTAATGATTGGCTGGTTTCAGTGGTTTCAATGTTTGAATGGTTTGAAAGGTTGAATGGTTTAGGGTTTCAGATTCACTTTGCGTATGGTTTATTTTTAATTGTCAATGCGTATGGGTTTCATATTTTGTTTTTTTGTTTTACTTGTCGACCATCACATTGCTTTAATGGTTTAAGGGTATTCAATTTTACATTCATTGTTTGAGGGTTTAAAGGATTCATTGGTTTCAAACCCTTTCAATGTAACAGGTTGAGGGTTTCTTTTTCACTCTGCGAATATTTTTTTTACACTGTTGATCTTTAATGGTTTCGACATCCACAATATATCTGTGCACATCGTTTAAATTGGACTATTCATTTAGGGTTTTTTAGTTCCCATCCTTGCATTTAAACATAAAACTCACTACTACTTTCGAGGTTTCAAATTCAATGTATTCTTGTTCCCATACTACTTTCTGGGTTTCAAATTCAATGTATTTTGTAAATGTATAATGGTTCACAACATCTGCCTCATATTTTGGTTTCTTGGTTTCCATTTCGACCATCACATTGCTTTAATTGTTTAAAGGTATTCAATTTCACCTGCATTTTTTGAGAGTTTAAAGGGTTCAATGGTTTCAAACCCTTTCAATGTAACTGGTTGAGGGTTTCTTTTTCACTCTTCCTATAGTTTTTTTACACCGTTTATGTTTAATGGTTTCCACATCCACAATATATCCGCACCCATCATTTAAAATGGACTATTCATTTAGGGTTTTCTTGTTCCCTTCCTTGCATTTAAACATAAACCCCACCATGTAGAAGGCTTTCGAGGTTTCAAATGCAAAGCATTTTGTAAATATATAATGGTTCACAATTTCACCCTTATATTCATACATTCTTCGTTTCCATTTGAGCGTCACATTACATTTGTAAATGTATAATGGTTTTCAATTTCGCCTGCATTGTTTGAGGGTTTAAAGGGTTCAATGGTTTCAAACCTTTTCAATGTAACTTGTTTAGATTCATTGATTGTACTTATTTGTTTCTTTGCTAAATAGTTCCATGTTCCTTTATGCATTGTTAAGTCAATGAATGCCTAATTTCCTTTAATGCCTTGAAAAATGGTATATCTAATACTTGGTTTCATTGCTCAACTTGTTCCTTAGTTTTATAAATAGTTGCCATGTTTCTTTAATACTTGAGAACTTCCATACTTGCCATCTTTCTTTATAAATAGTTGCCGTGTTCCTTTTAAAATAGTTCCCATGTTGCTTAATACTTGTGAACTTCCATACTTAAATAGTTGCCATGTTTCTTTGTAAATAGTTGCCAAGTTTTTTATATAAATAGTTGTCATGTTTCTTTCTTAGTTCTATAAATAGCTCCCATGTTTCTTTAAATAGTTGCCATCTATTGTGAATGGTCCAACTCATATTTATTTTTCATTGTTGAACTTCTTTCTAAATAGACTTATAAATAGTTGCCCACAAATGTCAATGGATGATCTTCAAATGAAAGTAAACTGTTAAATTGAATACATTAACTGTGAAATAGGAACCCTTAAACCCTTTAACATTAACAGTGACATTGGAACCCTTTAACACATTCTAGTATGTCATAACAATTAGTGGTTTAAGGGTATACAATACACCCTTCCTTGCAGTGACATTAACTACGGATCGTTTCTAGTTAACTATCACTCGTCCATATACATATAAATTCATACATATATATGTATGTATAAATTTATGTCCATGTATTTATATATATACATATATATGTATGTATATGTATACAGATGAAATTGAGTCCCTTAAACTGTGAAACTGAAGCCCTTCAACCCAAGTTTGACATATCATGCAATTATGTGTATACATGTATGTACAATTGTGTATGTACATGTATGTATGCACATTTCTGTATGTACATGTACGTTTATACATGTATATGGATATACATATGTACAATTGTGTATGTATGCACATATCCGTATGTACATGTATGTTTATACATAACTTACAACTGAAAATGAAACCCTTAACTATATGTACATGTATATATATGTATGTATCTACATGTATATACATGTATGTATGTACATGCATACACATTCTAGTGTACATGTGTATACACAGATGTATGCACATGTATTTCACTATTTGTATGTACATGTATGTTTGTACATTTAGAGATGTACATGTGTGTAACTACATGCATAAATCTACATGTCTGAATGTATGTACATGTATGTGCATAGGGGGGAGGAGCCAGAACGTGTGCACCCTAACTTCGGGGGTCCACGTGGCACGCCATGTGGATTGGGAGACCAACTTTGACTGCTGGCCATGTGGACTGCTGAGTTGGCTACCCAAAATCAAACTTATGTTTGTGTACATATATGAGGAGGGCAAAACTTGTAGAAATCAAAATACATTTAGAGGTGGGGGCTAGAACTTGAAAGGTCCACAAACTAATCTCTTAGAAAGTCCTCCTGTGATATCCAATCCATTGACATGTAATGTGATGATTGGGCAAAGACGTCAACAATTGGAACAAGAACCCCACAGAGCTTGCACAAATTGAACAAGTACCTAGGTAGATTGAACAATAAAGTACAATCTGCACAATCAACCATGTGCTGCATGCACAACAACTCCTTCATCTTCTAATTACAATTGTCAAAATTCCAAACAATGAGGACACACCATAATTTGAAACCTTTGTACTCTTGAATTATGTTGCATCGAAACATTCAAATTGAATGGTCTATGCATCACAATTCATAATTATTAAGGTCTTCAAATGGTTGTGTGTTCTCGTTGCAGTAGATAATTTACAAACAATACTTGTAAGATGAAAACCATGTGTTTGAGGCTGTCATATTGAATGTTGCTGTGGTTGAAACACGAGATGAGCTATGTGCATGAAAGGTGAGGTGACGCATAGTTAATGCCACTGCAAGGAAACTTTGAAGGTGGTGGCGGGAACATTGGATGAAGGAGTTGGTGGATTGTGTGGGCATGTACGAGAATGCCACACATCTACCTCGTTCGAAACTAATGGAAATATTAAACCATTCACGGTGTGGGCCCAACCACGTTCTGGTCGACGAACCGAAATGGCATAATCTCGACCACTCCAATGAATGGGTATAACACACGTGGCATTATGCTGAGTCAACGCGTAAGATTTTGATTTCTAGGGTAGCCAACTCAATTGTGCAATCATCATAACTACAACGCAATGAAAGCTTGAATCCTTCTAATTGATGAAAACTGAAGCATGTTGTTGTTGACACCTTTGCTGAATCATCCCATTACATGTTGTGAATTGTAACAACATATAAACCATATGAAATGCACATAATTGGAAACAAAGAAAAAAATATGCATTTGTTGACAAATTGCTCAATCATCCCATTACTTGTAAATTAGAAAGCCATATCAAAAGATGGTAGAATCCATGTCGAATCAATGTCTTTATTACATATATTTGCAGTTCTTATGTGTAACTGTAAATTGGAAATCCAAAAAATAGTATGACATATGTCTTTTTAGAAGTCAATTGAAATAATGAGGCAAATAAGTTCTTGGCCCTGCAGTTGATGCCCTCGATGTTGCAATGGGTACCATGTTCTCGTCACCTTTAGTTGCTTCACTAGAACTCAATTCACTTGGCATTGGGCTACAATATCTGGGGCTGGCACCATATGATGGCACCCCTACAATATAATTTGAAGGAGCAGAAAAGGTAGGGGATGGGGAAGTAGGTGAACAATTTAACCCTGTTGGAAAGTTCGGCAAGATTGTGTTCAACAGATCATGCATTACGGGATGTCGTTCAGGCAAAGACATGGATGGACTGGATTCACTGTTTAACATCCTATTTCTTTCCAAAATAGCCCTCTTCTCCTTGATTGCCCTTTCCTTAAGCTCGTGTTCCATCCTTGCCTTCTCTTATTGTTGTCTTTCATCCTTTTCCTTCTTCTCTAGTTCTTTTAGCCTTTCCTTTTCCTTATGCAGAATCACCTTCCCCTTTCTCTCCCGTGCCTTCTTTTCCTTCGCCAATAAACTTGATGCCTTGTTTGCTTTGATCTACTCTTTGTTTCTTTCTTTTGTCTCCAAGGCACCTGTCTTCTTCATCTCATGCACCATGAAAGCTTCCATGTACTCATCAGAAGTCAACAATTGCCCTTCCCGACTCAAGTGAATGCCATTACCCAGCCCCCTGCCATGTTTCTTGTTCACAATGTGAATTGACAACTTTAATAATTGTGTAAGTTCTTCTGTTGGGAGTCAGGCGTCTCACTTACTTGTGACAACAAGCTTTCGTCTTCCACATTACCAGCTTCTGATGTTTCTTGTGTCAAAACCGCATCATTTCCGCTGCCAGATTGACCACAATCTGCATAGTAGTGCACTACCTCCGACATGACACACCTGTTGGTGGCGGAGGGAAGGTGAATGTTCCCTGTTCTTCTTGCCCTTGCAAGTCAACACCTACATCCATTGCCCCTTCCACCACCCATGATGGTGCAATTTGCTCGGGTGGAAGGCCAAGACTGTCATCCACATTGCCAACTGTAGCTGCAGCAATGCTGTTGGTTGGTTGTTCACTGTCCAGTTGTGCATTTGAATCTAATTGACAGATAAGAGCAATGTTTTCTACAACCACTTCAGGTGACACACAAACACTCGAAAGGCTAAGCATGTTCTGCACTATAGATGCATCTTCACCATTGTTAATCTTGAATGTGTTGGTGGGCTGCATGTCGTCCATGAGGGCATCGAGATTGAGGGGCCATATACCGGTCCTTCTGAATCTTGCTACAATGTTGGAAATAGTCAATGCCTTGGCTGAAGACTTTTTGCCTATTTCTACTAATTTTTCCCTCTTGATTTCTACATTCGGGAACCTTGCTATCCACACGACTCTTTCTAATTTGAAGTAGGTCTTAAATGGAGAGAACACACTCACATTGAGTGGTTGCAGCTTGTGAGAGGTGTGAGCCGACAATGTGATCAAGTCTATGCCTAGCATCTTGGCCTCCTGGATGGTTGGCAATGCAACATGGCTACCATGTCCATCAAATATCAACAAGTGCCTATTGGTGGGTGATTCACCCCCTGGAACAGAGCACTTGAAGTGGTGCATCCAATTAAGGAATAATTCCTTGGTCATCCAAGCATGTTGTTGTGCTGCCATACAAGCACCCTACTCACATTTTGAGATATAATTTCGTAACTGCCTCTTCCCTTTGAACAAATAGAAGCCTGGTATGCTTTTCCCGAAAATGTTAACACAACAAAATATTGTAATCCATTCATGGTTGTTCAGGAGTATATAAGACACATTTCGACTTCCTTTCCTTGCAAGCACCCTCATAGCCCATTTCTGCCAGCACTAGTTTCGTCACAGTTCCAAATACGAGCATGACCATATGGATTAGCGGCATAGGATTTTGACAAAGTACTGTAGAAAGTAGATACAACTGTTGGGCTCAGACTCAATGCCCTGTCTTTGTCGAGGCCTTCAACTGTCCACAAGCTGAGTTACAGATGTCAAGCCTTGAAACTAGACCACCATGACTTCCCAGGCATGCCATCCTTGAAAGGGGTTGGTCTAGTCTCACAAATTTGAGAGACAACTGCCTTCAAGTTGATGATCTTGAGACCATGACCAACTGCAACCATCTCTTGGCACCACTGAACAATCTCTTCTTCTTCTTCTTCTTCTTCAGTGGTGAGGATTGTTGGTGGACCCTTCTTAGACATGGTTGTGAGACCACCCAACCATTCCGACAGTGTTGTAGTTGGGATGCCCCATTTCTTTGATGCACCCCTTATGTACATGTCATTGTCCTCAACTTCGTGCAGTGCACCTTCCATGTCCGTTGCCGACCACAACTTCTGTTGCATAGTAACTTTTACTGAAGTTGAAGGTGGAGTACGATCCTCCACGTGGGTGGGGTAGGCTGTTGATCGAGATCTTCTACTACTGGGGGTATAGGGTATGGATTGTTCTCAACATGAGGTGGGGCTTATGCTTCTACAAGGAGCATGGCTCCTCTTTTATGTGAACGCACCCTCGTGCATGTTGATCTCTTCTTTGTACTACAAGGAGCCATCTTGTATGTCTTCCACGTCTGCACATAACAACAAGAACATGTATGTTAGCTATCCAAACATTTAAGTTACACATATTAATAACAACTATACACTATTATGACTGATATGTTTAAATTTAAATGTCACAAGACAACTGGTATATTGTTTGAAATTTGGTACTGTGAGATGGAACCAACTAACCATGTGATGTTGTAGACCGATGCGTGCTGATCAATACTAACAATGATAATTGTTATGGAAGGGAGGTGCATTTTTCAGATTGAATGAGAACACACTACAAGATGTCAGTGATGCTTGAACGGTAGGAATATGGTTCCCTTTTACAAAACATAATATTTTATCTAAAGTTAGGCCTACAACTATTCATTTGTTTAGTGCATTGTACACTTGTACAGTAGGGGTTTTAAACCCACAACACTTATTCTGGTAAGGATTCAAGGTTGAAACCTTTGGGGTCCAGTAGATGTGGTGGTGAACCTAGAATGGGTTCTTTCCAAAGAATTACTTGACTGTATAGTCAGGAAGGGGTATTAGGCTTAGAATTAGGCCGAATGTATACTTTGGTAAAAATCCACGATGGGATTTGTTCAATGACTAATGTACAAAGCAGTTGTTGCCATGACAAGTTTTCAGAGCATTGTCGAACTTCAGGACCATAGTGTTCTAAGAAAAATCTATTGATATAGTTGGTTTGCCATGATTGAAGGCTGAGTTTGAATAATTTTGAATTGAAACAAGATCTTGTGGGGAAGAGAAGATCATCATAGGGGTATGGACAGACAAATAGTTGGTGAACATGATGAGCATCCTTCACAATCCACTCTTGTTGTGCTCGAATGAGTGGATATGGGATGTGAATAGGCCATTCTTTGGTTGGAATAGCTGAATGGGACATGGGGAAATATTTGCGGAGATATTTGAGGATTTCATAATTTGCATCATTTGGGGGCAGGGTTGCAATGAGACCTTGACTTGTTAGTGTGTGATGGACCTTCAAATAGTTTTGCCTATCGTTTTCATAAATTTTTACAATCCGATAGTGTTGATCTATGTTTGACATTTCCATGCTCTGTTGTGTCCATGTGCATTGTCTTGAAATATATCATTCTGACATGTCCATAGTCATCTGCATCATGGTTTAGATAAAAAACATATCATGTGACCCCTAAACATTAATTTATAGTACATGAATGAGTGGTCATTTACAAACATGGACATGACAGTAAGCATGAGGGTGATGATGAAAGGATAAAGAGGATTAATTTTTTTGAGTAATTCAAACAGAAATGCACATCTGTATATACATATATAATTAGAAACAAAAATAAATGTATCATATGAAATTGCGAATTTACATACATATATGTATATACAGATATGCACGTTTGCATATAAATACATGTACACGATTTTATATGCAATTATATTTCATCATTTTAAACATATTCATTTCCACGTATGTATATACAAAATAAAATGGCTTTTGGTTCACTGTTTGTTTCACTGTGTGAATTGACTTGAAGGGTCTCATTGTAAACCACTTTAAGGGATTCAATTGAAGAGTTTCAGTGTATATACATGTAGGTGTGTTTTGAATCACGATTTTATGCACAATTTTCATGTCATTGTTACAAATGTAGGTGTGTTTTGAATCATGGTTTTATGCACAATTTTCATGTCATTGTTACAAATGTAGGTGTGTTTTGAATCACGGTTTTATGCATAGTTTTAAATTGAAGAGTTTCCGTGTATATACATGTAGGTGTATATATAATACTGTTGGAATGAACTGATATCGGTAGTAAACTGAGAGGGGTGGGGGGGGTGAACCAGTTTACTCACAAATACAATAATTAATTCAATTATAAACCTTATACCGGAGCACAACACAATGAAAAATATATCATGAAAGCACAACACACATAACACCAATATTTTGACGTGGAAAATCTGGAAAGGGAAAAACCATGGTGGGAAACCCTACACACAATCAGATGAATACTTTGCAATAGTATTATGAATAATTACAATGGGGTTTGTACTTGCAGAAAGGCCAACAACCTAGAGCGCACTGCACATCACAAAGGGAAGTCTCACTGAATTACATAAACATCAGACTACAATCTGGAAAGAAATGAACTATGAAAGTACCATCTACTAATACTTGATACAATCTGATTAAGCATTGATGTCTGCTCTACAATAGAAAACCTTTCCAAACTTCACTGGAATGATATGACTCTATTCACACATAATCCTTTCTCTGATAATGTAGACATAACCACCCTTAACCATCGATTTCCAAATTATATGAACAAGTCACCTATAAATACATATCATCAACCTTATTGACAAGGTCGGCTAAACCCTAAACCCATAAACGCATAATGACAAAAATTACATCACACGATACCACCAGACCAAAATCCAACACGCTTCACCAACCGGTAAAAACCCTTAGTGAAGTAATAAAAAGTTTAACCGGATCCAAATAGGACCATCATATTAACACACCATCCAATGCAAAGTCACCAAATGCTCGGGACATGATCAAGAAACACCTTCAGCATGAGAGACTAATTTCATAAGCCGGATCCAAAATCCACTAACCAAGTTACTAAAACAACATACCGGTAAAGCTAACCGAGATAGCAGAGGCAAGCCGGTAAAGGAAAATACCAAAAGCGATAAGAACCAAAGCACCAAAACATGAACCAACAGAATTTAGCAAGCATGTAACCCACCAGAATAAGCATCCAAGAACGATTCCAGAGATCTGATCATACCGGATCATAATCACAGCCAAAACCAAGAATATCACCAAGACTAACTAGGATAGATCCAAACCGAGATATAGCGTTGACATCAATGACAACACTTAACCAAATCCATCATATTGCCAACAATATCCCCCTTTGGCATTGATGGCATCACTGAATGCGAAAAACATCCAAGTGCCAAGGAATGCCAAGAATCTCCAAAAGAGAAAAGGCTGATTTGAAATAAACACCATCAAAAGATTTGATAGTTTTTCACATGAATACCTTCTCCCCCTTTGACATCAATGACAAAGGACAGATACTAAACCAAGAGTACTGAACCAAACAACTGACTACTCCCCCTGAGTAGTAGCACCATCTTCACCAACCCAGATCAGAATAGTATGTTTGATAAGATCACCGGATTGATGCATCTCTGCATCTCTAAGTTTCTTCCAAAGGGTTGGTAACCCCCAACTGATCTCTGAGATATTCAAAAGTGTCTTTAGGCAATGGTTTCATTAGAATATCTGCAATCTGTTCCTTAGTAGGCACATAAACCAATATGACTTCCTTTGCTTCAACCTTTTCCTTCAAGAAATTATACCTAATAGAAATGTGTTTTGATTTGGAATGAAATACTGGATTCTTTGACATATCAATAGCAACAGTATTATCACAGTGAATAACAATAGGCTCATGGAATGCACTAATATCGATAGTAAATTGAGAGGGGGGGGGGGTAATCAGTTTACTCACAAATACAACAATTAATTCAGTTATAAAACTTATACTAGAGCACAACACAATGAGATATATATCATGAAAGCACAACACACATAACACCAATATTTTAACATGGAAAACCCAGAAAGGGAAAAACCACAGTGGGAAACCCTACCCATAATTAGATGAATACTTTGCAATAGTATTATGAATAATTACAATGGGGTCTGCACTTGCAGAAAGGCCAATAGCTTAGAGCGCACTGCTCATCACAAAGGGAAGTCTCACTGACTTACATAAAGATCGTACTACAATCTGAAAAGAAATGAACTGTGAAAGTAGCATCTACTAATGCCTGATACAGTTCTGGTTAAGCATTGATGTCTTCTCTGCAATACAAAACCTTTTCAACCTTTACTGAAATGATATGACTCTATTCACACATAATCCTTTCTCTGATGATGCAGAGATAACCACCCATAACCATCGATTTCCAAATTACATGAATAAGTCACCTATATACAGATCATCAACCTTATTGACAAGGTTGACTAAACCCTAAACCCATAAACCTGTAATTACAAAAATCATATCACACGATACCACCAGACCAATATTATGATTTACATTACATAGCATGGACCTAAATCAAATATCCAAACAATTATATCTGCTAGAAATTCCGCTAAGACCAAAATCCAACACGCATCACCAATCGGTAGAAACCCTTAGTGAAGTAACAAAATTTTTAACCATATCCAAATAGGACCATCATAATAACACGCCATCCAATGCAAAGTCACCAAATGCTCGGGACATGATCAAGAAACACCTTCAGCATGAGAGAAGGCGATTCCATAAGCCGGACCCAAAATCCATTGACCAAGTCACCAAAATAGCATACCGGTAAAGCTAACTAGGATAGCAGAGGCAAGCCGGTAAAGGCAAATACCAAAAGCGATGATAGCCAAATCACCAAAACATGAACCAACAGAATATAACAAGCATGTAACCCACTAGAATAAGAATCCAAGAATGATTCCAGAGATCTGATCATACCGGATCATAATCACAGCCAAAACCAAGAATATCACCAAGACTAACTAGGATAGATCCAAACCGAGATACAATGTTGACATCAATGACAACACTTAACCAAATCCAACTATTACCAACAAATACTTGGTTTCATTGTTGAACTTGTTCCTTTCTTTAATAATTATTTGGATTAGAAGATTGATTCAGTGTTTGATTAAATGTTTCAAATTCCTTGGTGAATGCTTGAAGAATTAGTGTTAGAGGGATCATGAATTTTAGATTTAAAGTCAGTATACAAGTTTATGCAAATTGTATATATAGATGTGTAAAAATGACATACATTTATTTAAATAAACATATATTATTCATATACATATATGTATAAACATATATAATACACATACATGTATGCATACATATACCCCAAATACATATATGTATACACAATTAAATGTAAAGAGAAGGATGTACTTATGTATGCACATACATGTATTTAAATAAGTTCCTATATGTACACATGTTCATATATGTATATTTATACATGTGAATATGTGTGTGTGTGTGTGTGTGTGTGTGTGTGTGTGTGTATTTTGTAGATGCATATAACATATATACACACAATATTGATATGGGGTAGCCAACTCAGTTGTCTACCTGGCCAACGACCAAATGTGGTAGCCACGTGGACCCCGAATATAGGGTGCATGTACATTCTAGCTTGTCTCCTCTACATGAAAAGAAAGTAGTGTGCTCACATGGGTATTAATTGTGTACGCATGGGAATTGCAAAGAGACACTAGTAATTACTTCATTAATGACAAGATCGAGTGAGGGAATAATAATCCAATAAATAAAAAATATTACAAAGTAATTTGTATATTACAATGCGTATGAAAATTAATATGACATGTGGTAGTGGGATGAGGTGGTGTTTGGAAAAATGAAATGGGAAGTGTGCATTGAGTTGGAAGTGATACGATATATTTTGGATGCTGCCATATGAGCGAAAGAGTAAAGTTGCCATTAAATAATTGTGTTGGTAGAGTATAAAGGAGTGAATAAGGCATTTCATGGATAGTTTTGGTAGGTTTCTTCTTCTGTGTAGTGGACGGGTGGCTGTTGGGCAATTGCATAAAAAAATGGAAGCCACATTCACCCTTTACATAGGGAAGCAACATTTGAATTTTGTTGGAAACATATCCAGGAAAGGGTTGAAATCCATATTCAAGTACAGTGATGAGGAATTTGTGATTGCTTTGAAGATGTTTCTTGGGGATTGCTTCATGAAAACACATCACAGGTATCGCACGAATGTGGATATCGTTAGCATGGGCGTTGGAGATTGGGAAGAGCTCAGAGAAGGTAAAGTGGTTGATGAAGGCATGCATCAGGGAGGAATGGATTGATGGCCTCGAGGGTTTTCTCTGCATGATAATCCCAGGTATTGGTTTTGATCTTGAGAATGAGGCCAACGACGACAAAGTTACTACCATCTTCCCCTTTATTAGATGGAAAGTTAGGGAGGATTGACTTGCAAGGAGGGCAGAAGTGGTCCTGTGGTGGACATTTTTGGAGTTGTTTCTGATTGAGAAAGAGCCGAATGGAGGTGCAAGTGTGGAGGGAGGTGCAAGTACAGAGGGAGGTGCAGGTGAGGAGGGAGGTGCAGAGCATAGACCACCCCAGGCAACACACAGTACGCGAGACTCGTGGGTGAAGAAGAATTGAAGGTTTTTTTGATGATTTTTTGGTAAGCTCTGTAATAGTTTTTGTTTTAAAACTAAACGAAACAGTTCATACAAAAAAATATAGTCAATGGACAAAATGTGTTGTAAAGGACCATGAACATGTAAAGGACTGTGAAGTTGTTTCATGAGACGATTAATATCTCTAGCCTTTTGTTCAAGCTCCTCTGCTCGGTGTGCTTGTTTGGTCCTCTCTGATTCTTACCTTGTCTTTCTCTTGTTGCAATGTGTGTTGTGTCTTTGTTTGTGACTGCAATGAGATGAGATCTTGTGTCTTTTATACAAACAATTTGTGGATTCCCCCTTTTAATGTACTATTTTGAATTTGAAATTTGAAGGCCCATTGAATTTGCAGAGGAAATTCAATTAAGCCTAATTTGATTGATTTTTATGGAATATGGTGGCATTAAGTAATTTTTGTTGTGGTTGTAGGTGGGAGTAGCCGTGACATGACCATTAAGCACGCGATGAAGAGACCACAAGGTGATTGATTGAGTTGGACAAATGGGACGAAGGGTTGGCGACTGTGTCAAGGTTGTCACATTTCATGGCGCACACTTGGACATAAATGTTTTTTTATGTGCTATTTGATGGGTCAGTTTTGAGTCCATGTGTGCGTGGGTGGCATTATGAAGTTGTTAGTTATGTTCATAATATCGGTGTCAGAGTCTGTAAACCTGACAAATTTTCCTTGTTAATGGTTTTATAAAGACACTTACTTTTTGTTATTTGGATCCACTTTTTGACATGGTGCCTTGTGGATGTGGCTAGACTCGGCATGTTTTGTGCAGTCATACTTGTTTGACTGATTAGATGTGACACACAATGAATATATATTTAAATAAAATAAATACGGTTTGTTAGTAGTAATTGTTACGTTTGTATCTGGAAGTTTATTGTTTCCATTACGTGTATATTTTCGGGTTGGTATGCACATGTTTTGGCAGGTTAGGCAATGAAGTGTGGGGCCCAGACAACGCACAAACTATATCATGTTCTGGACCTCGCGCACATATTGTCTCCTCTCCCCTACTTAGTTTGAACAAAAGACATTTGATAGAATTGTGTCATATACTAGAAAACATGGTAGGATTTATCTCATTTCTTAACCATCTTTGAAACAGACTTATAATATCCATTGGTCTTGTGTTTTCATCATCATGATGCATATGATGAACTTGATGTCCAACTTTGCCATTATTTGTGTTTGGATAAAATAAAATACTCAAAAAATCGAGATGTTATAATGTCAAAGATTTTTGAAGCATTAATAAAGTTACCCTTTCATTAAGTTCCATAAAGATGAGTTGTAATGACGCATAAAGCTTATTAAAAACTTGTTATAGAGATATGTTTGTCTCTAGAGAGGTTGTAAATTCGAGATGGTTTGGTAGATTACACATAACCACTTTCATAGAATTTGGTGTTAGTGTTTTATAGCTTCGGGATCTATTTCCCCCTTGCTTAAGGCAGGTCGGCCTTGTTGGGTCTCAAATCAACAGATTGGATAGGTTCTAAGGAAATTCCAACTCCTATGATCAAAGCCTCCAATTCACTTGGCCAACTTATAGAGTGAACCTATTTGGTTACTGACTCTCTCACTTTAGGCTCTGCAGGACCTAGGCGGGTATACCTATTCACTAGTTGTTTTCAAAGACTAGTGCTTTTTATAGCACATTAAGTATCCTGATCTGGCTTCCTCCTATCACAGAATGGCATAAGTTCCTAGGATGGAGCTATAGCAGATGAGTTCAAGATTGTTGTTGTGGAAGCTATTTGATCTATGTGCTTAGAAATTTATATGTATACACTATTGCCAACTTACTCTATGCTTCCTACTCAATTACTCCTATTGTAAAATAAAATATGATGAATATGGTGATAAGTTGTAATTTGCAGATGGCCAGTGCCTTCTTTGCTGTCTGGGCTACAGAGTCTTTATATTGCCTTAGGACTTATTGTGTGAGCTTGTGAGACAGTTTTTAAACCCACCCCTTTTATGGATCTGTCAGTTACTATTTCTTATGAGATCAATTGAATGCCTATATCATAAGTTGCTTGAATGAATTTAACCCTACCTTTAAGGGACCATCCAAGTAAGCACTGCAAAGAACAATTATAATTCACGAGCAAAACTTTTATTTCAACCTTATAACATACAACATAGATTTCACTCAAAGAATATGAATAACCTTATCTTCTTTAGATAATATCACAAGCAATTGCCAACAACGAATGAAATAATCCACAACACCTGTGCAAAGAAAAGACAACTGATTATATTATGTATCCGCCAAAATTTGTGTAACAGGAAACTTAGAAGCTATCATATACCACTGTATTCTTGGTATCATGTTATCTCCTTTATTACAAGAAACCCTTCTCATTTATATATGAGAGAAAAGGCTATTTATGAAAAGACATGTCTTTTCGAAATACTAACTGTCAATTTGAACACTCTTAACAAACTTAAGTAAAAAGAGATTAAGCATCCCTAAATGATGAATGTAATCATCTTTTTTAAAAGTCTTGATCTTGATGCTCTGTTTCTTTAATTCTTCTCCCTATGAAAGGTATTCGAATATCATCTGGTTGACGGTAGGAGCCATGTCTTTGCTTCGATCCAATCTTGACAGAGCCCGATCCCTGACGCTCAGAAGTTCATTCTGCCATTCATCCATACACATTAATTCTCCTTCTTTATAAATCGAGGGCATTCCAATAGGGTTCCCATCATCTAATTCTTTAAGATCTCCTTTTAGCACATCTTCGAATTTAACATGATTTTCCATATACGAAGTCCCTTCTGTTTTCTCCTCTAGCGTCATCACATCAACACTGTTTATCACTTCATGCAATCGTGTTTTTAACCTTTCATGCTCTCTTAATGCCTTTATGGTCCCAATGTACACCCTCCAATAATGTTCAACATGGATGAGCATGGTATTGAACCTGTGTTCAATGATATCATTAACCATTTTATCCATCTTCTGTTGAATATTACTCACCTGTTTGGCAGCCTTCTCTGCTTGATATTTCCAATACAGAACATCAAAGACATCATCCAAGCTTCGTCCTGTGGGATATGCAGCATATTCATTTAAAGGAGTTCCTATCTCAAATTGCAATATCCTTGTTTGTAGCCTCTGATTCTCCTCTTTAGTCCTTTCATATAAACCCTTATAGGTAATGTTTTCCCTGACCAAAAACTTTGTCTGATCCAGATTTAATTTGGCTACATCCAAGTTTAATTTTGCAGTGACCCTAGGGTCAGTCTTTCCTACCTGATGGACCATAAGGTGCCCAAAGGTTTCTTCAACATCTACAATAATTGGTCTTTTTCCTCTCTGATATAGTGCCCATTGTAGGAGAGCTTTTTGATCGGGATCATACCCCGAGCCCATGAACAATTTATCTACTTCTTGAGGCAATACCTGTTGATTTGTGTCTTGCTTCTTCAAGAATCCATCAAACAGAAGTGCTGAATTTATATCCCAACCTGAAAATATGATAACTCCAGCCTCCTTTAATATTTTCCTCCCCTTCTCAGGGGTCATATCTTTCATGAGAGCATCTATCTCATCTTGTAGCCTTCTCATCTGTTCTTCTTCTGATCTCCCAGTCATACTTCGTTTCACATGAGCCCCTTTATACTGGTATAAGAATGAAAGGAATTCTCTTGAAGAAGTGAATCCATCATCTGCAACAAAGTATTCATGTTCTGTCATTCTTATATCAACTATATCTCGAATATTAAATTCACCAGTGTCCACATCTACCTCTGCTTCAAAACTAGGGGGATAATCCTCTCTAGGGGAGTCAGCAGGGATGCTACTAGCATCTGATTTCGGTGACATGTGAGCCAATGGTTTACTATCCTTTTCAGTGTTGACAAAATGGAGGAATTGTGGGGGTACTCTATTCATAATCTCTACCTCATGCTGAAGTAGTTTTTTGGCTATCTCCAAAGGATCTTGGAGGTTTCCAAGTAGATCTCCATCCACCATCCCTCTTGCTCTCTTCCACTTGAAGGCTTCCCAAGTTATCTCACTTCTTTCTCTCAAAACCTTGGCCTCTTCCCTTTCAAGGTTCCTGATTAAATCGTCTGGCATTTGAGGCACATGTATTCCGGCTTTTAGTTTCTGTGATGCCCTTGCAGCTCTTATATATCCTTCAGGATCAAAGTTCTCTCTAGGATCACCCAGAGTCATGCCATAATAATCTAATTTATTTTGTAGTAAATGATAAATTTTAGAACTTTTAACAATGAAATCAGAAAACACCAATAACCCTGGCACAATAGATCGTTTACCAAAATTTGTGAGATGTTTGGCACTGACAGCAGACAATTGTCTTACAATCTCTACATTGGCCACCCTGTTTGGCATTGTAATTGGAAGCATGTATGGCTTTCCTTCATACTAGAAAACCCTAATTTCTGTATGATTAGGGTGGCAATACCAATCACCCCAGTTGTGATCAATCTGAGACTCTGGAGAGAAGTCTTTTGGCCTGAGGAATCTTTTGATTTCAGGAGACAAAGCATAATTTCTATGTTGTCCGAAGGCTGCACTGAGTGGTTTTACAAAATATTCCTGAAAGTGCCAATACTGGTTGTTCATAAATCTTTGATCCCATGCAGACACCCACAACTGGACTGGCTTCTTCAAACCATTTTTATCATAAGCTCTAATGCTAAAAGCGTCTGACCAGAAATTGACTTCTTGTCCACAATAAAGAATAATGTGCATTAATAAGGAGTACAATGAGAAATGAACATTTACAAGGTCTCCTTTTAACTTTTCCAACCCATGGTTTAGGGCTTCTGCAACATAAGTGACATAGTCAAACGGCCTAGGGTCTTTTGACTGTAAATCAGCACAGAGAACCATAACCCCAATATCCACGAGAGGATGAGATTCTAAGCCTAATACTTGGGTTGCAACATAGTATGTATACTTGAAATATGGATGGAATTGGTTGACATCAAAAGGCACCTTGTCATCTTTACTGAAAGGAACTAAGGACTTTCCCACTTTTGGCCGGTGAATGGGTAGTCTCCATTTCCTATAAATTTCCTCTAAATTGAAGAACTCTTGCGATAGCTTATGTATGTCAATTTTCTCTTCTACATCCCAGTCTAGATCAAACACCATATCAATGGTCTGTTTGTTAATTACCACCATAGGTTTCCCTCGGTAGTCACATATGGTTTTGGTTTTTGGATCATAACAATCCACTAAGGCTTTCATTAATTTGACATCCACAAATACATTCAGAACTGCCAATTTCCCCAAATTTTTCTTCCACAGGTTACTCACGGGCTCAGGAGCATCCCTTCTCTTGTAACCAAATAAGAACAACTCATGTCCTCTGATTTCAGTCCATATGTCTCCTAAATGTTCAAATCTATCTTCCAACCCTTCCTTTTCACTTTTGATTTTTTTGGACCTTACACTGGATGTCGGGCACTGGTCTAATAGATCCTGAGCTAAAGCTCTACCCTCCTTTTTCTGTCGTTTGGGTTTCTCTTCAGGGTTCAATTCCTTTCCTTTCCTACTCTTTTTATAAGAAGAAGATGGTTCCATAATTTCAATCAATGTGAGATATCACACTTACTTGGAGAATTGTCGAGCTCTTCTGACTGTTACTTACGAACTTCAGCTAACTCCTTGTAACTTTCCATCTTCTGCACCAAAGTCTGGTTCTTATGAAAATTCGATCAATTCAGCTGTAACTGTGTGGGCAACTTGTGCAATAGTTAATGTCTCTGTGTTTATAACGGCTACTCAAATGTTCAAACTTAATTGCAGATGTGACATCCTCAACTTGAGCTTTTAATTCCTTCGCGGGAAGTACTGTTCAGCTGAAAAAGATTGTGAATCGAGATTTCGATGAAACCCCTGTCTTCGGTTGAATGCTTTAATCTTTCATCGAAAGTTCATTTTCCTCGATATCAACTCATCGGTGAATGGTCTTTGTCGAAAAACCATCTTCTAGTCTCCTCGAAATCATCCTCTCCTCGATGAAGTCTTTTTCGATGAGTTATTCGTGAGTCTCATCGAAATCATATTTCGATGAGTTTTATACTTCGGTGAAAGTTCACGCGAGCCCTCTGAAATCTTCTTTTCATCGATGTCCTTCTTTTATCAATGAAATCCCTCTGCTTTTATCGACATATTGTTATCGATAAGATTTGCTTTTCGATGAATGCTTTTTAAGCTTCCTCGGCAATTTCATTTCCTCGACTTCACCTTTTGTTGGCGTTTCACTTTTCGATGGAATTGGGATATCGATGAGCGGCTTCCTTCATTTACCGAAAGAGATATTCTGTCGAAGACATCTTAACTTAGTATTTACTCTTTGTGTTTTATTTCGATGAAACTATTCTTTCGGTGAAACTCATTCTGAGATGCTCGACATGATATTTTGGCCGATGATCTTTTAGCTTTCGTGCCTTTGGGAAGATTTTTTTTAAAATTCAAATATATTGTTCAACAGTGGCTCTGATTGAGGATGGAGGCATATTGTGTATGTCTTCAAGAATTCAGAATCTCTGGTTAGCGAGGATACATTTTGACAAAATATGGTGTTTACAATGGAAGTCGATCCAAATCTACTGTACATATAACATAATATATCAAGAAAAGAAGTTTTTCAAGAATTGTCCATGTATTGGCAATTCTTGGACTTCACCTGTTGCACTTTGGAGAAGGTAAGAATCTTCTCCTTTTTTATCCATAATCACATATGGTCCGATCCACAAGGCCTCAAATTTGCCATGCTTGCCTTTGTCTTGACTCCTTGCATTCCACATTAAGACCCAATCACCCACATAGAATTTCCTATCTGTTGTCCTCTTGTCATACAATCTCTTCATCTGATTTTGGATTTTGATATTCTGCTTCTGAGCCTCTGCTCTGACTTCATCAAGCTCTACTAACTGCATCATCCTCTCTTGTGAGGGGTCTTCAACATCTATCCCTTCTTGAGTCATGAATCTATGTATAGGCAAGAGATTGTCCAAAGGCAATCTGGCTCTTTTGCCACAAACCAACTCAAATGGAGACTTTCCCATAGATTTCTTCACTGTTATTCTATCTGCCCATAATGCAAAACTCAACTTTGAATCTCATGCCTTCTTGTTGTGTCCTAGCGTCTTTTTAATGATCTTTAGGATATTTTTGTTGCTTGATTCGGCTTGCCCATTTCCTTGAGGGTGGTAAGGAGAAGAATGAGATATTTTGATGCCATATTCTTCACAAAAAGTGTTGAATTCCTCAGACCTAAAGGACATACCATTGTCTGAGATGATCCTTGCAGGAACACCGAATCTAGTGATAATGTTCTCCATTATGAATTTTATTACCATATTACTAGTGGCCTGTCTAGTGGGTATTGCCTCTACCCACTTGGTAAAATAGTCTGTAGCGACCAATATCCACCTATGTCCTCCGCTGGATCTTTCTGATATCTCTCCTATGAAATCTATTCCCCATTGCTGAAATGGTTCTTCAGCTAGCATTGGCCTTAATGGGAGTGACCCTTGATATTTCATTTTGCCTGAAATTTTTTGACAAGCTTCACACTTTCTGACATATCTGTAAGAGTCATTGAAAACACATGGCCAAAAGTATCCAGCTCTCAATATCTTGTGTGCAGTAGTCCTAGCCGAAAAATGACCCCCACAAACCCCATCATGCATTTCTTGAAGAACTTTCTTTCCTTGGTAGTCATCTAGACATAATAATAATATCCCATCTCTGTTTTTCCAATACAAGTCCCCATTGACAATCACATATTTTGTAGATTTCAGCTTTAAGGTTCTTCTCTGATTATCAGTCATACCATCTGGACATTTCAAGTGCTTAAGGTAATACATGATATCAGTATACCATGCTGTATTCTCAATACTGAAGCTGGCTTCTTCCAACCCTACTTGATTTACACAAGACTCCTCAATCTCAGTTCTTGTCATGAGTTTGGCCAATCCTTGACTTTTGATAACTTGTGAAATTTTGAGTTCAATGTTGAACTCTTGTATTTGGTTGATCCATTTACATCTTCTTCCCGTGACCTCAGTTTGTCTGAAGATATCTTTCACTGCTGCATTGGGAACATATGCTATAACTTCAGCCCCTACTAAGTATGGTCTAAACTGTTTTACTGATTTGACAAATGCATAGGCTTGCTTTTCATTCAACTCATATTTTATTTCTGAGGGGCTCAAAGACTTGCTAAAATATGCAATGGGCTGCTCATACCCTTCCTGATTCTTTTGTAGCAACACTGCTGCTATTGTGTGACATGAGGCGAATGAGAATATTATAAAAGGCTTGCTAAAATCCGGAGAGATCAGTACTGGTGCTTCTAAAATTGCTCTCTTGATTGCTATAAAGGAGTCGATTGCTTCCTCAGTCCAATCTATTTGGGCTCCTTTCTTTAACATCCTTATTATAGGTTTTATTATGTCTGCAAAATTTAAAATAAACCTTCTTACAAAATTTATTTGTCCCAAGAATAATTGGATGGCCTTGATGGTTCAGGGAATGGGAATCTCATTGATAGCTACCACCCTTTCAGGGTCAATTCTTACCCCTTCCTTGGATACTATGTGTCCAAGTAACTTTCCTTCTTCTACACCAAAGTGGCATTTTTTAGGATTCAAGGAAATCCCATACTCTAAGGCTTTCTTGAATATCTTTTCAAGGTGCTCACAATGATCCTCGGGTTTCTTTGAATATGCAGTTAAGTCATCTTGGTATACTACCATGATTATATCAATCAATTCTGCAAAAGCCACATCCATTGCCCTCTGAAATGTAGCACCATCATTAGTCAATCCAAATGGCATTTGTGCATAGACATAAGTGCCCCATGGAGTTGTAAAGGCTGTCTTATATTTTTTAGTTTCTTTAACTTTCACCTGATTGTAACCTAAAAACCCATCCATCATAGACAATAACTCACACCCTGTCACCTTCTGCAACATGTTATCCATATTTGGCAATGGATAATTGTCTTTTAGAGATGATATGTTTAAGTTTCTAAAGTCCACACACAATCTAATATCCCCATTCTTCTTTCTGACCGCACCAAGTTAGAGACCTATGTGGAATATCTGCAGGGTTCAATAATTCCTGCATCTTTCATTTTTATGATCTCTTCCCTCATTTTTGGTAACAGTGTTGGATTAATAGGTCTTTGCTTTTGTCTGAATGGTTTAGCTTCTGGCTTAAGTGGTATCTCATACTGAAAAAGATCTTCTCTATAAGCTTTGAGATCTTCATAAGACCATGCGAACACGTGTTTATACCTCTTTAGCAATGTTGTCAGTTGTTGCCTCATGGCAGAAGTTAACCTTTTCCCAATAAAAACATTTCTGAGAGTTTCTTCATTTCCTAAATTGACTTGTTCCACATCACTTTCTTTAACAGTTGATCCTTTAGTCTCAATCACATTCTGAGTATTGAAAGCCCTTTCTAATGCTACTAGGCCTCTTGGTAATTTGTTTGACTTCAATTGTATGATTTCATGTCCAAATAAAGTTTCTTTACCTTCAGTCTTTTCCACAAAGTCATTGAAATTTATAGCCTGAATCTGATAGTGATCAACACACTGTAAGAATTTCAGCAGGTCTGCATCATTTTGAAACACTTGCCAATTATATAAGTTGTCAGGAATAGATGGTCTTACTTTCATCTCTACTTCAGATATCCCAGTTAGTGTTATATCATTATCCTTCAATGCAATACTGGCCAAAAAGTCTGCCATAATGTTCTTTGATCTGTCTATCCAGTTTATTTGAAAAGCATCAAAAAGTTCTATAGTATCCCAGACAACATTTCTATACTGTTTCAATCTTAAGTGCTTTGAAGAATACTTCTCCTTTACCTGTGAGACTATTAACTCTGAGTCACCAAACACGCTGAGTAATCTAATTCCATGTTTAACTGCTATATTAAAACCAGTGAGCAAGGCTTCATACTCTGCAATGTTATTTGTGCACTCAAATAAAAACTTGAAAGAATATTTGTAGGTTTCCCCTGTGGGTAAAATAAATAGGATTCCAGCCCCACTCCCTTCCTTGCTACAAGATCCATCAAAGAACATTTTCCACACTTGATCATCCTTTCCAGCTATACATGATTCAATGGGGATCCATTCGTCAACCTTAGGTTTTGTCAACTACACTTGGAAATTGTCCATATCAGTTTGCAAAAAGCATATTTGATTTGCTGATTCTTCCATGTCTTCTATGATATATGTGGACTGAGGTTCCCTATCAATTTTTACCTCATGTCCATTGATTGGAATCGTAGCATATGATAAATCTAACTGCACATACCCACCAATCATGTTCGACCATTGCCTAGATAGCAACATCCCATAGTTTGGAGGGACATCCACCACTGTAATATCTGTTTTGTACGATGCTTGTGGACAAGCTGCCAATTTGAATTCTACATCCTTCATGATACCAACCACTGGAACCGACCTGTTGTCCATGGCATAACACTTCCCAAAGGTAGTATCAACTTCCAATCCAATCTCTTTCATCACTTCAACAGTCAACATTTATGGCTGCTCCTGAGTCGATCATACAATTCTTCACTTTCTTATTGTTTACCACCAAAGTGAGATAAAATGGGTCTACTTGTGTTGGGTTTTTGGTTATGGTGGACCCTAAATATATAACTGGGGCCATTTGTTCATTATTGTCACCCTTTGGAATCTCTTGTTTCTGTTCTTTTACTTTTTCTTTTTGGATACCTGAAATCATCTCCAGAGTCTTCTCTCTGTATTCAGGAAACTTCATTATTTCCATCAATGGAAAAAAAACTTTTAATTGTGTTAATGCACTTGAAATATCAAATGAAGTAGAGTGTTGTGCTGAAGGAAATTTTGCTATTTCTTCCTTTTGATCATCAAGCCCCCTTTTATTATTCTTTGGTACAACTTCCTTAGTCTTAGTTGGTTTATTTGTTTGCTTGGGTGTCTCATCAGTTTCTTTTATAAAAAGACTAGCAGGTTTACCTTGCTCTGGCTTCACCATTCTATTCCTCAAATCATAAGTCCTTTTTGCTTGTGCAACGGCAGAGGCTGTAATTCTTCTTTTTTCCTCTTCAGTGGGGATTTTGAGCTTAATACCTTCACCTATGTTGGTGATTACAGGTAACACCGAGCACTGATCAATGTTCATGGAATTTGATCCTCCTTCAAAGGATATCATGTTAACAGTCGGGTCGCCCATATGCTCCTCATAACCATTCTCTTCCTCCTGCAATCCTCTTGCTACAACACACAAAGAAGGGGCATGTGGCATATTGCAAGCATAACACCACATGTCATCATCTTGAGCGTAGTTTACTGTTCTTTTCAAGGGATCTGGGACTTGTTGGTTATCCTTATGGTTCCTGTCTACTGGTCTTCCATCTTTCCATGTAGTGTTATAGGGCATATCATGCAATCTGGGCCTTTCAGGACGATAATATTGCTGCTTCTCTGTTTTGTTTACCCTCACAGATAGATCTTTTAGAGCATTCAAAACTTTGTCAAGTTTATCCTCATCCTTGTTAGCTTTGGGTGCTTTAGGATTGTACAACCTTGCATCTTCTCTCTTTCCCACTTTACCAGCGGCCTTCCTATTATTTTCTATAATAATGGCAGCTTTCATATCATCCCGGAGGTCTCTAGGATTTCTAGTTCTCAACTCATAGTTTGTTTTACTATCATAAGCATTGATGTAATATAGAATGCTTACCTTAGGTACTGGCTTCATCCTGTTGGGAATTTTGTTTAGAACCCTGTTAAATCTTTTGTTAAAATCTACCACTGATTCATTTTGCTCCTTCTTGATGCTAATGATCTCATGCAAAGAAAATTCAGGGCTGTTATGGTCTCCATACTGTTCAAGGAATAAGCTTTTGAATTCTGCAAGACTTCTAATGGATGCATCAGGCAATGCTCTAAACCAATCCCTTGCATCTTCTGTTAATGACTGCATAAATAACCTGATCTTAACATCTTCATGTGGTAAACCAAAATCCTCTATCACTGCATCAAAAGCCTTACAATGAGCTTCCCCCGTAATTGCATTACTTCCAGTGAATCTTGGTATTGCAGTCCTGATCTCATTCGGGATAGGATATGGGTACACCATCATTCCTGAGAAATCAAACTGCCTCATCCGTTCCATATTCATTAGCCCATGTCCCCCATGGGGGTTCCTAAAGTTTTGGTTCATGTTATCATATAAGGGCATTTGATTTTGATAAGGAAAAGGGTATCGATTTTGGTATTGATGCTGAAATTGATCAGGGGGTGGACATTGGTTATAAAATTGACCTTGAGGTGGAAACTGGTTATGAGCAGCAAAGTTATTATGAAAATTTTGCTGGATTGGTGGTGCACTTGCTTGCACATGATCATTCCTTTTGTTACTAAACAAGGGGTTCTCATAAGCTTTAAAATCATCACTCTTTGTTTTACTCACTCCCTGATCTGTCTGAGTATATTTTCTTTTGTAATTGTTTACATCTTGATTAAATTCATCCTCACCAACATTTATGCCTAATTTAGCACATAACTCCAAACATTCCTGAACCCTTCCAGAATCTCTCATTTCAGCAGCTGCCTCCATCATCTTTTTAGTTAAATCTGCAAATCTATCTGCAGGATCTGCCTTACTTGATCCCGATGAAGTCGATGTGTTCTGTCTGGCTCATGCCTCGTGATGTTCAAAACCAGAGGGAATTTGATATTGGCCCTTTTGGGCTCTATATGCTGCAACCAAATCCTCATTCACTGGGCTTGAAGTAGTTACTTTATCCTTTTCTCTTAAAGGTGAATGTTGGTTGTTTTCATACTTATACTGATTGTACCTTTCTCTCATGAATTCATTCATGGATTCTTCTTTGTTTTTGTTCTTTCGTTGAGAGAAATCTAATTGGGATAAAGGTTGTGCTTTTGTGACTGATCTCATTCCGTGCATTGATGTTCCTCTCCCTTACTTAGAGCCGCCACCTCTCTCCTTGAGAGGAAAGTTTTTTTTATTTTTTTATATGGGTTCTTCCCCAGCAGAGTCGCCAATCTGTTGGGTCTCAAATCAATAGATTGGATAGGTTCTAAGGAAATTCCAACTCCTATGATCAAACCCTCCAATTCACTTGGCCAACTTATAGAGTGAACCTATTTGGTTACTGACTCTCTCACTTTAGGCTCTGCAGGACCTAGGCGGGTATACCTATTCACTAGTTGTTTTCAAAGACTAGTGCTTTTTATAGCACATTAAGTATCCTGATCTGGCTTCCTCCTATCACAGAATGGCATAAGTTCCTAGGATGGAGATATAGCAGATGAGTTCAAGATTGTTGTTGTGGAAGCTATTTGATCTATGTGCTTAGAAATTTATATGTATACAGTATTGCCAACTTACTCTATGCTTCCTACTCAATTACTCCTATTGTAAAATAAAATATGATGAATATGGTGATAAGTTGTAATTTGCAGATGGCCAGTGCCTTCTTTGCTGTCTGGGCTACAGAGTCTTTATATTGCCTTAGGACTTATTGTGTGAGCTTGTGAGACAGTTTTTGAACCCACCCCTTTTATGGATCTGTCAGTTACTATTTCTTATGAGATCAATTGAATGCCTATATCATAAGTTGCTTGAATGAATTTAACCCTACCTTTAAGGGACCATCCAAGTAAGCACTGCAAAGAACAATTATAATTCACAAGCAGAACTTTTATTTCAACCTTATAACATACAACATATATTTCACTCAAAGAATATGAATAACCTTATCTTCTTTAGATAATATCACAAGCAATTGCCAACAACGAATGAAATAATCCACAACACCTGTGCAAAGAAAAGACAACTGATTATATTATGTATCCGCCAAAATTTGTGTAACAGGAAACTTACAAGCTATCATATACCACTGTATTCTTGCTATCATGTTATCTCCTTTATTACAAGAAACCCTTCTCATATATATATGAGAGCAAAGGCTATTTATGAAAAGACATGTCTTTTCGAAATACTAATTGTCAATTTGAACACTCTTAACAAACTTAAGTAAAAAGAGATTAAGCATCCCTAAATGATGAATGTAATCATCTTTTTTAAAAGTCTTGATCTTGATGCTCTGTTTCTTTAATTCTTCTCCCTGTGAAAGGTATTCGAATATCATCTGGTTGACGGTAGGAGCCATGTCTTTGCTTCGATCCAATCTTGACAGAGCCCGATCCCTGACGCTCAGAAGTTCATTCTGCCATTCATCCATAGACATTAATTCTCCTTCTTTATAAATCGAGGGCATTCCAATAGGGTTCCCATCATCTAATTCTTTAAGATCTCCTTTTAGCACATCTTCGAATTTAACATGATTTTCCATATACGAAGTCCGTTCTGTTTTCTCCTCTAGCGTCATCACATCAACACTGTTTATCACTTCATGCAATCATGTTTTTAACCTTTCATGCTCTCTTAATGCCTTTATGGTCCCAGTGTACACCCTCCAATAATGTTCAACATGGATGAGCATGATGTTGAACACTATATCTGAAAATAAAAATATATAAAAAATGTATGTTTTCATAAGCATGAAGACTAAAAGATGTTTCGGCCAGCAAACTGTATCGAGCACTTCAAAAGATGTTTCATCGAAAGAATATTTTCATCGAAAAGAGGTACGTAAAGCGCCATACAAAAGTATTTCGACAAAAAGTTACCTTCGATGAATACAAAGAACCGCTCATCGATACCCCAAGTTTCATCGAAAAGGTAAAAGCAAAAAGCAAAAAGGGGCAAAAAGTGATTTCGAAGGGATATCATTACCGAAGAAACTCATAAAGCATTCATCGAAATGCAAGTTTTCATCGATGAACATGATGTCGAACAAAGGCAAAGTTGTTTCATCGATAAAGAGGGATATCGATGAAAAAAGGATATCGATGAACATACATAGGCCTTCACCGAAGAAAGAAACTCATCGAAGGAATGATTTCGATGGAAATTGCAAGTGACTTATCGAAAAAGGGGTCTATCGATGAAAGAATGATTTCGATGAGTCTTAAAAGCGGCTTCTCAACATGAGCTATTCACCAAAACAATAGTATCGAAGAAAATGGGCTTTCGATGGAAGATTTAAACACTCGGCCGAAGACAAGGGTTTCATCGATAACTTGAAATATGAGCACTTTGAGCGAACTGTACTTCCCGCGAAAGAGTTAAAGGCCCAATTGAAGAGTGTCACATCTGCAATTAAGTTTAAACACTTGAGTAGCCGTTATAGATGCAGAACATTAACTGTGCACAAGTTGCCCATACGATTACAGTTGAACTGAGTGAATTTTCGTAAGAACCGGATCGATGCTAAAAGACTGAGAATTGCGAAGAACTTGCGGAGACTTGCGAACGATAACCAGAAGAGTTGAGCATTCCTGCAAGTAAGTGTTGTCTCTCGTATTTGCTGTAATTATGGAACCTTCGTCTTCTTCTTCTAAAAAGAGTAGGAAAGGAAAAGAGCTGAACCCTGAAGAGAAGCCCAAGAAACAAAAGAAAGAAGGGAGAGCTCTGACTCAGGATTTGTTAGACCAGTGTCCCTCATCTAGTGTAAGGTCCAAAAAGATCAAAAGTGAGGAAGAAGGATTAGAGGATAGATTCAAAAATCTAGGAGACATTTGGACTGAAATCAGAGGACATGAGTTGTTTTTGTTTAGCTACAAAAGAAGGGATGCTCCTGAACCCATAAGTAATCTATGGAAGAAGAACTTAGGCAAATTGGTAGTCCCAAATGTGTTTGTAGATGTAGAATTGATGAAAGCTCTGGTAGATTGCTACAATCCAAGAACCAAAACCATATGTGATTACAGAGGGAATACATTAGTAGTAATTAACAAATAGACTATTGATATGGTGTTTGATTTGGACTGGGAGGTGGAGGAGAGTATCGATATGAAGAAACTTTCACAAGAATTCTTTAGTTTGGAAAATATCTACAGAACTTGGAGACTACCTATTCACAGGCCAAAAGTGGGTGGGTCATTTGTTCCGTTCAGCAAAGATGACAAGGTGCCGTTTGATGTCAACCATTTTCATCCTTATTTTAAATATACCTACTATGCTGCAGCTCAAGTATTAGGCCTAGAGGCTCATCCGCTCATGGATATTGGGGTTATGGTTCTGTGTGCTGATTTACAGTCAAAAGACCCTAGGTCATTTGATTTTGCCACTTATATTGCAGATGCTTTAAATCATGGATTGGAAAAGTTGAAAGGGGACCTTGTGAATGTTCATTTTTCATTGTATTCCTTGTTAATGCATATCATTCTTTATTGTGGACAAGAGATTAATTTCTGGTCAGATGATTTCTGCATTCGATCCTATGATAAAAATGGTTTGAAGAAGCCAGTTCAGTTATGGGTATCTGCATGGGACCAGAGGTTCATGAACAACCAGTACTGGCACTTTCAAGAATACTTTGTGAAACCTCTTAGTGCAGCTTTTGGGCAACACAGGGATTACACTTTGTCTCCCGAAATCAAAAGATTCCTCAGACCAAAGGACTTCTCTCCAGAATCACAGATCGATCATAATTGGGGTGATTGGTATTGTCGTAACAACCACACAGAAATCAGGGTATTTGGATATGAAGGAAAACCCCACATGCTCCCAATTACGGTGCTAGACAGGGTGGCTAGCTTGGAGATTATAAGACAATTGTCTATTGCCAGTGCTAAACACTTAACTAATTTCGGTAAACAATCTATTTTTCCAGGTTTATTGGTTTTCTCTGATTTCATTGTCAAAAGTTCAAAAAGTTATCTTTTACTTCAGAATAAATTAGACTATTATGGTATGACTCTGGGTGAGCCTAGGGAAAACTTCGATCCTGAAGGATATATAAGAGCTGCCAGAGCATCACAAAAACTCAAAGCTGGAATACATGTGGCCAAAATGCCAGATGACCTGATTAAGAACCTTGAAAGAGAGGAGGCCAAAGCCTTGAGAGAAAAGAGTGAGTTAGTTTGGGAGGCCTACAAATGGAAAAGGGCAAGGGGAATGATAGATGGAGACCTAATTGGAAATCTCCAAGATCCTCTGGAAGTGGCTAAAAGGCTGCTTCAACATGAAGCAGAAATCATGCATAGAGTGCCTTCGCAATTCCTTCATTTCATTAATATTGAGAAGGATAGTCAGCCCCTAGCCCACATGTCACCAAAATCGACTGCAAGTAGTATCCCTGCTGATTCTCCTAGAGAAGATTATCCTCCTGGTTTCGAAGCAGAAATGAACATGGACACTGGTGAAATTAACATCAAGGATGTTGTTGATATAAGAATGACTGAGCATGAGGATTTCATTGCTGATGATGGATTCGCCTCTTCCAGGGAATTCCTCTCATTTTTGTACCAATACAAAGGAGCTCATGTAAAACGAAGCATGGCTGGAAGACCAGAGGAGGAATAGATGAAGAGATTGCAGGATGAGATTGATGTCCTCATGAAAGACATGACTCTTGAGAAAGGGAGAAAATTATTAAAAGAGGCCGGTGTAATCATTTTCTCCGGTTGGGATATAAATTCAACACTTTTATTTGATGGCTTCCTGAAGAAGCAAGATTTGAATCAACAGGTGATGCCTCAGGAGATAGACAAATTGTTCTTAGGCTCTGGATATGATCCAGACAAGAAAGCTCTCCTACAATGGGCATTATATCCAAAGGGGAAGAGGCCTATCATTGTGGACATTGAAGAAACCTTTGGGCACCTCATGGTTCATCAGGTTGGAAAAACTGACCCTAGGGTCACTGCAAAACTCAACTTGGATGTTGCCAGATTGAACCTGGACCAGACAGAGTTTTTGGTCAGAGAGAACGTCACATATAAGGGGTTATATGAAAAATCTAAAGAGGAGAATCAAAAGTTGCAAGCAAAAGTATTGCAACTAGAGACAGGGACTCCTATCAGCGAATACACCTCATACCCCACGGACGTAGCTTGGACGATGTCTCTGATGCTCTGTACTGGAAGTATCAAGCAGAGAAAGCCAATAAACGCGCAGAAGGTATCAAACAAAGGATGGACAAACTGGTCAATGACATCATAGGACATCGGTTTAACACCATGCTCTTACAGGTTGAACCATATTGGAAAGTATACGATGGAATGATAAAAGCGTTAACAGAGCATGAGAGGTTAAAAGCACGACTACATGAAGTACTAAACAATGTCGATGCCATGACACCAGAGGAAAAGGCCGAGGGGACTGCGTATATGGAAAATCATGTCAAACTTGAAGATACGCTGAGAAGAGACCTAAAGGAATTGGATGATGAGAAACCCGTTGGAATGCCTTCCGTTTACAAAGAAGGAGAAGTGATATCCCTGGAGGATTTGCGAAAAGAGCTCGCCAGCGTCAAGGATTGGGCATTGTCAGAGATAGATCGAAGTAAGGATATGGCCCCTACTGTCAACCAGATAATATTCAAGTATCTGTCGCTGGGAGATGAATTGAAGAAACAAACTCCTCGAATCAAAACCTTCAAAGACGATGATTACATCCATCATTTGGGGCTCCTAAATCTCTGTTTGCTTAAGTTTAGAAATATTCAAATTAACGATTAGCATTGTGAAAAGTCGTGTCTCTTCGTGAAAAGCCTTCATCCTCATATATATATGAGAATGATTTTTGTAATGTAAGGGGATAGTGATTAGATAAGATGAAGATAGCGATAGATGACAGCCTGTAAGTCTTCTGTATACAAACTATAATGGAATACAAATTTTGATCGACTATTTCTCTGCATATGTGTTGTGGATCATTTCATTTTCTTTTGGCAATCGTCTGTGATATTGTCTGATACGATAAGGTTATTCATGTTCTTAAGATCAGATCTATGTTTTATATTATAATGTTGCAACAAAAGTTTTGCTTGCGGATTGTGATTGTTCCTTGCAAAGCTTAATTGACTGGTCCCTTAAGGGTAGGGTTAAATTCACTCAATCAGCATATGATATAAGCATTCATTTGGTTCCAAAAGAAATAATAACTGACAGGTTCATAAAGGGATGAATTAAAAAACTGTCTCACAGGTTCGCACCATAAGTCCTAAAGAAAAGTGTAATGACTCTGTAACCCAAACAACGAAGAAGGCACTGGCTAAATTACAAGTTGCACCCCTCATTTCATTCATAATTGATTATTTTAATAAGCAATAGGAGTAATTAAGAAACATAAAGAAAACAAACAACAATCTTCAACTCATCTGCTATATCTCCATTCAAGGAACTCATGCCATTTCAAGATCAGGATATATTAGATTAGGATGATAAATCTGCTATAAAAAGCACTGGTAATTGGAGACATTCAGTGAATAGGTATACCTGCCTAGGTCCTGCAGAGCCTAAAGTGAGAGAGTTAGCAACCAGACAGGTTCACTCTATATGTTGGCCAAGTCAATTGGAGGGCTTGATCATAGGAGTTGGCATTTCCTTAGAACCTATCCAATCTATTGATTTGAGACCCAACACATGGTATTGAACCTGTGTTCAATGATATCATTAACCATTTTATCCATCTTCTGTTGAATATTACTCACCTGTTTGGCAGCCTTCTCTGCTTGATATTTCCAATACAGAACATCAAAGACATCATCCAAGCTTCGTCCTGTGGGATATGCAACATATTCATTTAAAGGAGTCCCTGTCTCAAATTGCAATATCCTTGTTTGTAGCCTCTGATTCTCCTCTTTAGTCCTTTCATATAAACCCTTATAGGTAATGTTTTCCCTGACCAAAAACTTTGTCTGATCCAGATTTAATTTGGCTACATCCAAGTTTAATTTTGCAGTGACCCTAGGGTCAGTCTTTCCTACCTGATGGACCATAAGGTGCCCAAAGGTTTCTTCAACATCTACAATAATTGGTCTTTTTCCTCTCCGATATAGTGCCCATTGTCGGAGAGCTTTTTGATCAAGATCATACCCCGAGCCCATGAACAATTTATCTACTTCTTGAGGCAATACCCGTTGATTTGTGTCTTGCTTCTTCAAGAATCCATCAAACAGAAGTGCTGAATTTATATCCCAACCTAAAAATATGATAACTCCAGCCTCCTTTAATATTTTCCTCCCCTTCTCAGGGGTCATATCTTTCATGAGAGCATCTATCTCATCTTGTAGCCTTCTCATCTGTTCTTCTTCTGATCTCCCAGTCATACTTCGTTTCACATGAGCCCCTTTATACTGGTATAAGAATGAAAGGAATTCTCTTGAAGAAGTGAATCCATCATCTGCAACAAAGTATTCATGTTCTGTCATTCTTATATCAACTATATCTCGAATATTAAATTCACCAGTGTCCACATCTACCTCTGCTTCAAAACTAGGGGGATAATCCTCTCTAGGGGAGTCAGCAGGGATGCTACTAGCATCTGATTTCGGTGACATGTGAGCCAATGGTTTACTATCCTTTTCAGTGTTGACAAAATGGAGGAATTGTGGGGGTACTCTATTCATAATCTCTACCTCATGCTGAAGTAGTTTTTTGGCTATCTCCAAAGGATCTTGGAGGTTTCCAAGTAGATCTCCATCCACCATCCCTCTTGCTCTCTTCCACTTGAAGGCTTCCCAAGTCATCTCACTTCTTTCTCTCAAAACCTTGGCCTCTTCCCTTTCAAGGTTCCTGATTAAATCGTCTGGCATTTGAGCCACATGTATTTCGGCTTTTAGTTTCTGTGATGCCCTTGCAGCTCTTATATATCCTTCAGGATCAAAGTTCTCTCTAGGATCACCCAGAGTCATGCCATAATAATCTAATTTATTTTGAAGTAAATGATAACTTTTAGAACTTTTAACAATGAAATCAGAAAACACAAATAACCCTGGCACAATAGATTGTTTACCAAAATCTGTGAGATGTTTGGCACTGATAGCAGACAATTGTCTTACAATCTCTAGGCTGGCCACCCTGTTTGGCACTGTAATTGGAAGCATGTATGGCTTTCCTTCATACCCAAAAACCCTGATTTCTATATGATTAGGGTGGCAATACCAATCACCCTAGTTGTGATCAATCTGAGACTTTGGAGAGAAGTCTTTTGGCCTGAGGAATCTTTTGATTTCAGGAGACAAAGCATAATTTCTATGTTGTCCGAAGGCTGCACTGAGTGGTTTTACAAAATATTCCTGAAAGTGCCAATACTGGTTGTTCAGAAATCTTTGATCCCATGTAGACATCCACAACTGGACTAGCTTCTTCAAACCATTTTTATCATAAGCTCTGATGGTAAAATTGTCTAACCAGAAATTGATTTCTTGTCCACAATAAAGAATAATGTGCATTAATAAGGAGTACAATGAGAAATGAACATTTACAAGGTCTCCTTTTAACTTTTCTAACCCATGATTTAGGGCTTCTGCAACATAAGTGGCATAGTCAAACGACCTAGGGTCTTTTGACTGTAAATCAACACAGAGAACCATAACCCCAATATCCATGAGAGGATGAGCTTCTAAGCCTAATACTTGGGCTGCAGCATAGTATGTATACTTGAAATACGGATGGAATTGGTTGACATCAAAAGGCACCTTGTCATCTTTACTGAAAGGAACTAAGGACTTTCCCACTTTTGGCCAGTGAATGGGTAGTCTCCATTTCCTATAAATGTCCTCTAAATTGAAGAACTCTTGCGATAGCTTCTGTATGTCAATTTTCTCTTCTACATCCCAGTCTAGATCAAACACCATATCAATGGTCTGTTTGTTAATTACCACCATAGGATTCCCTCGGTAGTCACATATGGTTTTGGTTTTTGGATCATAACAATCCACTAAGGCTTTCATTAATTTGACATCCACAAATACATTCAGAACTGCCAATTTCCCCAAATTTTTCTTCTACAGGTTACTCGCGGGCTCAGGAGCATCCCTTCTCTTGTAACCAAATAAGAACAACTCATGTCCTCTGGTTTCAGTCCATATGTCTTCTAAATGTTCAAATCTATCTTCCAACCCTTCCTCTTCACTTTTGATTTTTTTGGACCTTACACTAGATGTCGGGCACTGGTCTAACAGATCCTGAGCTAAAGCTCTACCCTCCTTTTTCTGTCATTTGGGTTTCTCTTCAGGGTTCATTTCCTTTCCTTTCCTACTCTTTTTATAAGAAGAAGATGGTTCCATAATTTCAATCAATGTGAGATATCACACTTACTTGGAGAATTGTCGAGCTCTTCTGACTGTTACTTACGAACTTCAGCTAACTCCTTGTAACTTTCCGTCTTTTGCACCAAAGTCTGGTTCTTATGAAAATTTGATCAATTCAGCTGTAACTGTGTGGGAAACTTGTGCAATAGTTAATGTCTCTGTGTTTATAACGGCTACTCAAATGTTCAAACTTAATTACAGATGTGACATCCTCAACTTGAGCTTTTAATTCCTTCGCGAGAAGTACTGTTCAGCTGAAAAAGATTATGAATCGAGATTTCGATGAAACCCCTGTCTTCGGTTGAATGCTTTAATCTTTCATCGAAAGTTCATTTTCCTCGATATCAACTCATCAGTGAATGGTCTTTGTCAAAAAACCATCTTCTAGTCTCCTCGAAATCATCCTCTCCTCGATGAATTCTTTTTCGATGAGTTATTCATGATTCTCATCGAAATCATATTTCGATGAGTTTTATACTTCGGTGAAAGTTCACGAGAGCCCTCTGAAATCTTCTTTTCATCGATGTCCTTCTTTTATCGATGAAATCCCTCTGCTTTTATTGACATATTGTTATCGATAAGATTTGCTTTTCGATGAATGCTTTTTAAGCTTCCTCGACAATTTCATTTCCTCAACTTCACCTTTTGTTGGCGTTTCACTTTTCGATGAAACTGGGATATCGATGAGCGGCTTCCTCATTTACCGAAGGAGATATTTTGTCGAAGACATCTTAACTTAGTATTTTACACTTTGTGTTTTATTTCGATGAAACTATTCTTTCGGTGAAACTCATTCTGAGATGCTCGACATGATATTTTGGCCGATGATCTTTTAGCTTTCGCGCCTTTGGGAAGATTTTTTTTTAAATTCAAATATATTGTTCAGCAGGCCTTCTTGTAAACAATAATGTTTTATCTTTTATTCTCTAAGGGGGGCCAGCATAGTGAAGAGGTCACCTATCCTTATATATATGAGAGGTGATTTCATCTCATTTGATAATTAACAATCACAATTCATCCTCTCAAGTTCGCCTCTCCTAAGCAACAACAGAAGTTCGCATCCTCCTAGAAGCAGACCGAATTCTTCAAGAAGTATAATCATTCATTCAAGAGAAGGGACATATATATTGTTGTATGAGACTTGGCCCTATATAAGGCCTGATTGTTGTATGCAAAATTCTGCACTTCTTTATTTGATATATAAGATATTATTTGTTGGGTTTTTCTCCCTCGAGTAGGAGGGTTTTCCTAGTGTTCATTGTCTTATGTGTTTCATTTTCTAATTGCTTACATTTTTTATCCTAAAACTAACATGGTATCAAAGCAGGTCTAGGAAAAGATCTGATTAGATTTGTTTAAGTAGTCAGGTAAACTTTTCATCTAATGCAGATCTTGAAGGCAAAGTATTACAGATCTAAGGTTGTAAATTATTTCAGACTTAAGGGAAGATATTTGAAGGAGAATTTGTGCAGAAAAAGAAGATGGTGAATGGCATTATGGTAGAAGATAGGCTTGATGGAGCCTCAAAATTCAACTCTTTCAAACCCAAGGTACTCATTGCATTAGAGGAGAATGATCTTCTTGATGTCGTGGAAAGTGATATGACCGAGCCTTCCGATGATACTGAGAAAATCCAGTGGAAGAAAAATGGCACGAAGGCTAGAAAGATCATGATATACTCTATGATGAATCACCTAGTATCGATCATCTCCAAGTTGAAGTTAGCTAAAGAAATGTTGATACTCTAAAAGGATTGTATGAGATCAACAATACCAACAAAGCCCTTGCTTTGAGACAACAACTTCACCATGTAAAAATGGATAAGGAAGATTCAATCATCTCATTCTTTATGAAGATTGTTGATTTAAGAGATTATTTGAGCGCTATTGGGGACATAATTGTAGGCATAGATCTTGTTATGTTGGCACTAAATGGTCTTCCCCAATCCTGGGAACCTTTTATCCAAAGCATCAATGGGAGATCTAAGTTGCCGAATTTTGATTGTCTTCGAACTGATTGTATTCAAGAAGAGTCCAGGTTTGCAGTAAGAGGAATTGAGTGAAACTATCATGATGTAGAAAATCAAGTTCTTGCTACACACACTTCTAGAGAAAGAGGCAAAGGAAGAAAGAGGAATAGAGATAGAGAATCAGATTCTACCTTAGAACCGAAGAAGAAGAAGGATCTCTCTCACATTCAATGTTTTAGGTGTGACAAGTATGGTCACTTTTCTTGAGATTGCAAATTAAGGTCTACACAAATTGTTTCTATTGCATAAACTGCCATGGGGACATCTCAGAAGGAGCCAAGCTCTAAAGTCGATTAAGAAAGTTTCTTATTCTAAAGTCGATCAGTTTCTTCGAAAAGGAGGAGTTAACATTTAGAGCGAGTCTGACAAACCAACAGAGGCAACCTTGGACGAGGAGGTCAAGAGGTTGATGCTAATACTTGGAGCTTCAGAGGGAGTCACGTCGTCATGAAGATTCCTTGTAGTGTATATTTCTCTGAGATGGAGAAATATGAGGTGAAACCCCTTGTAGAGTATATTTCTATGAGATGGAGAGTTATGAGGTGCGAGCCCTTGTTCATCTCTAAGACTAAGATGAGATGTCATGTTGAGAGACTCCATGATGACATCACGTTGAGAGACTCCGTGATGTACCCTTGTACTTGTGTTTGTTTCCACACATGGGAGTAGCCATGGTGGACATCATGTTGAGAGACTCCATGACGATGTCATGTTGAGAGACTCTGTGATGAACACTTGTACATGTGTATCCTTCCACACATGGGAGTAGCCATGGTGGATGCCATTTTGAGAGACTCCATGACGACATTACATTTAGAGACTCTGTGATGAACCTTTGAGTTTTTTTCCACAAATGGGTGTAGCCATTGTGGGCATCATGTTGAGAGACTCCATGACGTAGATATCTAGAAAATACCTCCCTAGCTAAGAGGGAGCGTTAGTGTTTTATAGTTTTGGGAGCTATTTTCCCCTTGTTTAAGGTGGGTCGGCCTTCTTGTAAACAATAATATTTTATATCTTTTATTCTCTAAGGGGGGCTGACCTAATGAAGAGGTCGCCTATCATTGTATATATGAGAGGTAATTTCATCTCATTTGATAATCAACAATTACAATTCATCCTCTCAAGTTCACCTCTCCTAAGAAACAACATAATTTTGCATCCTCGTAGCAACATATCGAATTATTCAAGAAGTATAATCATTCATTCAAGAGAAGAGACATATATATTGTTGTATGAGACTTGGCCCTGTATAAGACCTAATTGTTGTATGCAGAATTTTGCACTTCTTTATCTGATATATAAGAGATTATTTGTTGGTTTTTTCTCCCTCGAGTAGGAGGGTTTTCCCAGGGTAAACATCGCGTTAATTATCTTATGTGTTGCATTTTTTGATTGCTTACATTTATGATCCTAAAACTAACATTTGGAACTAGCAATTTTATCATAAATTGCAATGGGCATGTTGATATAGCTTTATTACGTCAAAGGCTTTCCCTTATTTGAGGTGAATGACCTCCGGTTTCAAATCAACGGTTGAGAGTTGCTTATTTACTACAAGATGATTGCATCAATCATCACCACTCAATATTCATAATTTTAATTTGTCCTAATATTTTTGTTGGATTGCATTTATTGAATGCTTGCTGACTCCTCTCAAATAAATTCACACATTCAATGGAAATCTCTGCTTGTACTGCTGACTCGTCTCTCAAATCAACACACTTTCAATGCAAATCTCTGTAGCTATCAATTTCCCACATAACTTTCAAAGATAATTTTTTTCCTAGCTGATATGACTCTTGAGCAAGATCTCTTGGCACTAGCAGTAGGATGGTCCCTACTCACTCCCTCAGGTGAAGATACTTGCCAAAATCAGTGAAGATAATCCACTATAATTACCACATTCTTTAGAGTTTTTTCCAAAAGAGTTCTTTCTTCGTCACCGAATAAGGGCTAAATTAGTGGTCAACAATTCTCATGGGGCACAAACTGTCCATGCTATCCTGACGACATTTGGCCAACTGCTACCATTAGAAAGATCAAAATTTCTAAATACTTTAAAACTCCTTAATTATCTTATCCTCAAAGTCAATAGAGGAATTTCACTTGAAGCGTGAAACCTAGAGGAGTCTATAAAAATATGCAGAGCAGAGCATCTTGAGGGAGATTCTAATTGAATAACAATGGCAGAAGATTTGTACAGTATAATATATTAGAATATATAATATATAAATAATTCAGATGGTTTCTATTATATTTATATATAATATTAAATATAATTATATTATATATACTTTGATGTGTACTATCTATTATTGTTAATCCTTTAATTCTAATTATGAATAATTGTTGTAGGCAAAGAACCACCTAGTTGTTTATGGACAAACACATAAGTATATTTAATAGGAAGTATTTGAAATGTTATTAAAAAAATTATTTTTAAAATTTTATAATTATAATAGAATATATATAATATATAAATAATTCATACAGTTTCTATTATATTTATATATAATATTAAATATAATTATATTATATATACTTTGATGTGTACTAGGTATTATTGCTAATCCTTTAATTCTAATTACGAATAATTTTTGTAGGCAAAGAACCACCTAGTTGTTTATGGACAAACACATAAGTATATTCAGTAGGAAGTATTTGAATTGTGGATATATCTATCTCTATCTCCTTCTTTCTGTATGTCTCCCTCTTGCTCCTCTCCATGTTTCTTTCTAACCTTCTCTACCTCTATCTCTCTACCTCTTTATATACTACCTTAGTGTACAATGAGTATGCCAAAGTGGTGTGTAACCTCAGCTAGGGAAAATTTGGGTCCATTTTTTCTATCCCTTTATCTCTCCATCTATCTATATCACTCTCTCTTTATATCTCTTGCTATCCATATCTTTCTCTACCTCTCTCTCCTTATATATATCTCTCTCTAGATTGAACTACCTCTTGCTCTCTCCCAATTCTCTCTCTCCCTCCACAAATTTATCTTTACCTTTCTCCCACCTCTTATCCCTCCCTCCTCTACCCATCTCTCTCCCTTATTTTCCCTTTCTCTCTATCTCGCCTTCTCTCTTTCCTCCTCCCTCACTCCCTCCCTATCCCTCTATCTATCTCTATCTATTCATTTATTTGACTCCCTCCCCCCCCTCTCTCCTCCTCTTCCTATACCTCTATATCTATCTCTTTACATCACTATTTATATATCTCCATATTCCCTCTTCCATATCCATCTCATTATCTCTACATCTTTGTCCACCTTTATATATGTCCCCCTCTATAACTATCTCTCTATATTATATCACATATCTTCCTCTCTATATATTTATCTCCCATATTTGTCTTCTCTCTCTCTAATTATTTCTCCCTCTTCTCTCCATATCCCTCTCTTTTGGTCCATCTCCATCTTTGTCTTTATCTCTATCTCCTTACCCCTGTCTCTCATTCCAAACATAATATGAGCCTATTAGTAATGGAACCTAATTATCTACTTGAATCAAAGGTTATATTTTTGTTATCATTTCTCCATTTAGACATTTGTTGCACAAACAATATCATTTGCAAATGTACTACCAATTGACATCATGTACTACACAAATGCATACAAAATATAGACTAAAGAAAAATCCAATTTAACCTCCACACTTATTCGACATACCCTTTGTACACCAAGGTGCAATTTCTAGTAAGTTTGATCAATAGTTTATCTATTTATCGGTTCTATGGAATACAATGATTTCCATAGAACCGATAAATAGATAAACTACTGATCAAACTTACTTTTATATATGTATATGTATGTACATACATACATACATACATACATGTGTGTGTGTGTGTGTGTGTGTCCGTGTGTGACACACACACACATACACACATATAAGCTAATAAGTACAACCTTGGTTGGGTCTAGTGCCTTGTAGCAAGCCATTTTGGTATGCAATGTTCTAGTGTTAAATAAATAGGATAAATGAACATTTTTTAAAATCTTCACCTCTTGGAGTGTTTTTTTGGATCTTAATACTCAATATATCTATGTAAATAACTTAAGGAAATAGACAAGTTTTTTCAACATTAATCTTATGCATTTTTTTTAATCTTTAATGGATGTTAAGTTTCAGTTAGCATTGAGAGAGTATTATGTGTTGATCTCTAAAATTGCTTCTGGAGAAAAAAACCTTATGGGAAACACACTACTGGGGGACTTGTGCAATTTTATTGAGTAACGTTTGGGATTTTAGAAGCCGACTCCTCATACATTGAAGGGGAAAAGTGAAAAGAAGAAAATAAAAGAAGCTATTCTAAGGAGATAAGCCAATCTTAATGTTATACTTAAACAACATGTAAATAAATTCACATAAATTCTATTATGAGGCCTATTAAAAAATCTACATGCTCCAGAAACAACTTTCAAAACACTTTCCAGAATTCTTTAAAAGACATGAAATAATGCTTGCACCAACATTCACCAAATAGAAAGAGTTTTTAACATGATTCTATCTGAAGAAAGTTAAGCATACACTATTAGAGTCAAAGATTGGCTGAAGAAAAAGCACAAAGAATTGATAACACACACCAAGATCAAGAAATAGTCTTAAAGGCCTAAGGCACAATTTAATTACTTCAAATCAACAACCATAACAATTATGAGGCTAAATCCAGTCTAGAATAATATTAGTAATAGTAAGAAGTTTCTGAACCTCTAAAAAATAAAACATTGCACCATTTATAGGGTAGGGCTCAACAACCTAGAAATAAAAAACAAGAAAAGAATCTTCAAAAGACATTGTTGGCACTTTCTCGATGCTCGTGGCAACACCCAAAACATGCAGGCAAAAATGCTCTCAGCCCCAAGCAAAACTGTATCCATCATTCTGTTATTTAGATAAAAAAGGATCCTGACGATTCTCTTGCAACGACCCTTTCAAATATTTGGAGTGTAGTCCCAAAAATGGTTAGCAGGTACCTGTGACACTGCCCCTGTTAACTGAATGTGTGAAGCCTTTAGATTGCTTCTCAGAAAGACACGTGGAAACAAGAGGGAAAGAGTTGGGCCTTGACAAAACTACAATCTGATAACCTCTTGGGGAGCTGTCATGTATCGTAACGACCTCACTGTAAAATTGTGGTCCTAGCTTTGCAGGCTTGAAAAGACAAAACACCATGCATCAAACAAACAGGACTCTTCAGCAAGGAAAAGAAAGAGGCGCTAGGAACGCGCACCATGCCAACACGTGGCGGGCATGTGCAAACCTATCAAAACATAGTCAAGTGAAAACGGGGGCCGAGGACTTAGACAAAAAATAAAAAGGATACCCCCCTCAATTAATAGTGTGGATAAATAAAGTCCACAACTCTTGGCGAATTATGGGATAATCCTTCCTGCGAGATGTCGATACCCAATATTTATGGCTTCAAACCAGACTTATGCATATGTAGAGTAGATCTAGTCGAGGACCTACTGCAAAAGGACCCAATCATCCTCTGAGAGTTATTCCTGAGATTCAAGGATTTGATAACTTTGATCAAGGTAAATAATCTCATGAAAAGGTAGGTCACCCAACTCATTATTAATTAGTTTGAGTAGAGTATGGAGCTGAGCCAAAGGATGTAACAACTCTTCAACCTCGATGGCAGCAGGGGGAACACTTAGATTCTGGGGAAATGTTTGCTCTTGTTGTTGTTGCTCAATCAGGTTCAAGATCTGCTCAAATCTGAAAAATGAATCACCAGAGAGAAAAGGAGAGGGTAAGCCGAGACTTACAAAACCTTCGAAACGTTCTTCGATATGCGAGGCCGAGGACTTGAGTGTTCTTAAAGTGGATGTGGCCTGCATTGCTGGTTTGTGGTGATTTATAAAATCATTAGCTTTTCTAGCCAATTGCTTTTGATTATTTACCTCTATAACCATCAACTCCTCATCGGAAGCAATATACAACCACTTGATCATTTTCTGAGCATCGAGGACTTTTGGTGTGATGGACTGTGTGACTTTGTGAATGACACTACTGCTCTCGACACATAAAGATTGTGCATTTGTTAGGAACTTTAGAGTCAACTGCAAAGAGCGACATAACTTTTTTCACTTTCTCCTAATGAGAAATGTATAGCTCTTGAATGAAAGGGGTAAAATCTGCAGGGGCGGCAGGAGGAACATCAACAGGTTTTGATAGGAGAGCGATTTATTGCTCCTTTGTTTGGACGTCCGCATACAATTCTTTAAATTTTTTCCCTACCATAGACCCTTTATGCTCTAATGTTATGATTCTTATACCCTTGTCTTGCAAGTTTTCTTGCAATCAGACCAAGTTATTGCGTTCACTCTCCAAAGTCTGCTTTAAATCTTGGAGCTCTTTGTCCGACTGGGCCTATTTGTAGAGCCATTATTGTGCTACCCTCTCTCTTTCCTCCTCCTCTAAGAGGAGCACCTATGCATTATTCAGATCCTAGAAAAGTTTCTCTTTATCCTAGATTGCATCTTGCAACTGGGTTTGGATCTGAATTACATTCGGGGAGCTTGCCTAGAGTTGCAGGAACTCTTGTTTCTTATCATAGAACCTCCTAGTCAATTTATTCTTCTTTCCTTGCTCTGCCTGCAGCTGGGCTGTCACAATGTTTAAGGCACTTTGTAGCTTTTCTCTTTCTACCTTCTCCTTCTAGACAACGGCTTGAAGGCGAGTGATCTCAACATTTTTGGCCTTCTCTTCCTTTTTCATATAGTCATCGAGTATATCTTTGACATGGCTCAATTCATCTGTGACTTTCTCCAGGCGCCTACTCCTTTTGAGGAAATCAGATGACATGACCTTTTGTGTCTCTTCCATCATGTCTATTTTGTCATGTGGGTGAGATTTCTTCAAATATATACCAACAACATTTATTGAATAGTCCTTCAACTGCATTTCTCCTTGTGGTTTGATGACATTAGGAAACATGGCTGCGAACAATATGTTATGGATTTCCTCATTGAAGTGTGTCTGAATACTGGGCTAGACAAGTCTCTGAAAATCCTTCTCTTTTTGATTTGTAGCCCTTTGAGCTTGAACCAATTTCGAGGAGTTCACCTATTGCATGAAATATGATGGAGAAGGGATCGCCTGTCCTGCAAAGGGAGCACTAGGCGAGAGAGAAAAAGGGATTGAGACTATAGGATCTTTCACCTGCATGTGAATTGGCTGGGGAAGAGTAGCAGGAGAGAAAGGGGAAATGCCTTGCATAGCACCAACATGATGGGATGAAAATAGACCAACACTTGATGATGTGGGAGGTGTGGGACTTGCAAATCCTAACATCCGCATGACGGAAAAGGCGGATGCAAATTGAACAAGGGTTTCTGCGGATTGGGGAATATCTGAAGCTGTACCCAAGGTAGGAGCATCATGTAGGGACACAACGAGAAATCTAGCGAAAGTGATAGCTGATTGGGATTGAGATGTTGCTATGGAAGCTATAACTATAGTAGGAGAAATAACAACAACAACTGAAATGGGTGGAATAGTAAGAGCATGAGAAACTAAAGACTAGGAGGAGAGAAGAAGGGGAGAGAAAAGTACCTGAGCTGAAGACGTTGCTGTCGTTAATGGAACCTGGGCTGCAATGGGTACTTGGGTGTGAGAACTCCTTGAAACTTTTGGTAGGGTTTGTTTCTTCCTTGGAGGGGAAGAGCTAGCACATATTAGACCGTTTGATTGATAACTGTGATCGGGGCTTTCTAATAGGCTCAACAGTGGCTAGTGATATAGTCACTAAGTAAGTTGACCCTGACTCAATCTCCTTCCCTTTTTTGGTCTGTTATTGAATATCCTGCTATGGGGCTAGCTGTTGAGGGTCAGTACTACCTGGAGGAGGGTCGTAGTCATATTCTATGTCTATATTGTATTTCTGCCACTCCTCAAATTTCTCATCCAAAGGATAGTTTTCTACCAAAATTTGGAGTTGCTGAATTTCTTGTTGGTACGTCCAAAAAGATAACCTCTTCTCTTGCGTCCAATCATCTTCATCCATATTTTTTAGAAAATTGATAGGAATTGGTTTAATTGGATTCACTTTTCCAGTTAGGATGTAAAAATTCAACCATGGCAGTCATTCTTTGGCAGGGATGACATCTAGGTCCACATATAATCGAGGATAATCTTTCAAAGGGTTGATCCAGGCTTCCCAAGAGTCACACAACATATGTGCTATTAGATTCTTTCTCTTTGTCAGACAGTCGTTTGGGTCATAGCTCCACGAGTCATCAATAACAACAAGACCCAATTGCACCAGTTTTGAAGTGAGCAACCTCTCAGTTGAGAATCTGTTTTCCAGAACAACAAGCCCTATAATCTTATGGTCCTGGGTGATGGTGGTATCATGCTTGCTTGAGCCTGTAGATTTTTTTATCACAACTAACTGCCTAAATATTTATAAGGCCAGTGTGCGATCAGTTACAAAAATTGGGAGGCGGAAAGGCTCCTCGTAAACCATGTATTCTGATGAAAGAGAAATCTTTTCCCAGAAAATAGTCACAAGGGGGGCTACATGTAGACATCCAACCAATTTTCTATTTCGTGAAGCAGGTAAAAGAATCTAGTTCTTTCTCTATTAAATCTTGCATGGTAGGGGTTAGGAAACAATCAGAAAAGGCATGTGCATGATGTGTGGCAAACAATATGGGAGTCCATGTGGTTACAAGCTTTTGTCTATTATGCTCATCAAAAACTAATAATTCCATGTAATGACTGAAAAACTCTTTGTTTTGATATAGGAACATGTGGACTAGAAAAGAGGTGTACCTGAACCTAAAGTGCATCTAGAAATCAACTAATTGCTTCGTTATTCCTCAGGCAATGATTTCAGCAAAGTCGTATGAGAAAGCTTCTTTCTACTTTTGAAGATTAAAGAGAACACCCATTTGGAAGGTATATACGCTTAGATCATTATCAAGGCCACAAATGTAAGCCATCATTGAGGTGACCATCCACATGCCGTCTTGCTTCAAATCACTGAGTGCCAATGGGAATTTTGGAAGTTGGGCGAGTGTCTTCTCCATTGCACTGCAACAAGATTAAATCGTCTTTCCTGGTTCACCGGTATGTTTCTAACACCTCCCTGTGGAAAATCTCTATTTGATCAATAAGCAAGGGGATGCACAACATGTCCCAGATAGCTTGTATGCTTATATCTACTCTTAGCGAAGTGCTCTGAATAGCAGGGGGTTTAGACTGAAATTTTGCGAGCATGCCTCAATGAATTCATGATAATGAGGGACCATTGGGATGATATACTGTGGAAGACCGCAATTCTAGAGATTGACCGTTGTGGACTTCAAATCCTCTTTGTGGTTGAGAATCCTAGCACAGGCAGCTTCTCAAAGACCCTTTGGCTACTTTCATAATTTGGGATCAATGACCTCTTCAAATCTATCTAAAACCACATCATGATTTTTAGTCATAGTATTTGTGTTTGGCTTGGTTATTGGGTAAGTGGGCTTAGGAGGCATGGGATGAGAAGCATAGGAAAAATCCCCATACATGTCCACCCAAGATTCAGGCTCAAAGGAACCCAATGTTTCAACCAGAACATCCATCTCTGTAAACAATTTTTTCTTGCTTTCTCTGCTTTTCAAAAACTTTCCTATTGCTAGGAGATAACCTTTTGCGAAATAAAACTCTACATGCAACTTTCAAAAGATTTTCTTCATTAAGATGCTTCATGCCTTGATTTTCGTGTTGGACAACATGTTAATTATGCGTCTCGCCTCATACATGTGCCACCTAAGTCTTTCGTACAAAATTAATTTTGCATGACACTTGCATAAATACCACCTCCACTGTATTGGAAATCCACTCTCCTTCTTATGCCGCCATTTCAAGCAATTAGACAATTGCCTTGGAAAATGCACATCCTTTATTTACTGTAACTAATATGGCCAGTTGCGCAGATGTAAGCAAAAGGCTATCAATGATTTACCTTGATTTGGAATAGTACATATGGAGGGATGCATGGCACATTCTCATACCTTTCACACTCCCCTAAACTCTGAACATATCGTTTATAATCTAGTTCCATATTTTTCACTTGTTGCAAAATGAATTCAGGCTATGTATCAACTTGGACAGATTTATGAGCCTTCAATTTTTCCTTTTAGTTTGAAGTCCTGTCATGTCTATAAATATGACCATGGTGCATACTTATCGCCATCTTAACATTTGGCTTGATCTACAGAATACAAGGAGCATGGACACTCCTATTAGGCTAGTGAGCAATAGGTCACAAGTAGCTTTCTTAGGGAACATTTTAGATAGGTACCTTCAGCACATGACCTGAAGGACTAGTTAGGTCCTTATTGCTGCTATAAAATGGGTATTGGGGGAAGAATTCGTTGGTGCAAAAGATAGGTATCACATGAACATAGACATCTGATCACGCTTCGTGGCTTCCCTCCTAGGCATTGGCATGTATGGGTTGCTTATAACCCATCTTATTGAGGTACTATTTCTTGAAACATACTTAGGCGGATTGACCGAAGTGATCCATTTTGCTATGCCCTTTGCAGAACTTCACATGGCTTCAGATTTGAGGCGTTTCATTGATCATAATGAGGTGGTTCAATGACACCCATTTGTTTCTGGTTTTAAAACTATGACTCTGTCTCAACATCGCTATCATATTGAATGTTCTTCTAATTTTCTGCTTCATCTGCATTTGCTGATACCTTCAGAGGGTGTTACTTGGTACTCTAATTTCTGGGACTACATATTCCCGATAATTCTGACCCTTGAAGAGCCTCCTCAGCTGGTGACAGTTCTTCTTTTTTATGACTCTGACTCCGACTAGATGGAGGAGGATGATACTAAAGTGGAAGAATACGAGGACGACGAGGAAGATGATGACTGAGAAATGCTACCATTTGTTGCTATTATTTTTGGCTCTCTACTAATGCTAAGAAAAGGCCTAAGAGCCATTTTGTATATATCTATGTAAAGAAAATGATACATATAATATAATACTTTTTCCTTCATGTTACAATGGCTCTGGCTGAAATGTGTGCTTTTGTGTTGTTTTTGCTTAATAATTTTCAAATTTTTACTTGAAAACTTAAGGGTTCAAAAGGATTCTAGACTTAGAATAAAAGGCCTTCAAAAAAATGGGAAACACACTATTTACAATATTTACACATTAAGGAAAAAAGAGCTTAATTAAAAGGCTTAAGGTGGATCCCACTGACTGGGATCTCTAATAATTCACCTTGCATATTTTCCAACATAAAAGTGTTGAATTTTTTGTATTGAAAAATGCAGTTTGGGCCCTCTCACAAGCTATCAAACTTTGCATGCTATCTTTTTTTGACACCCCATTCATTGTATTTCAAGACAAGGTCTCCGCATTTAAAACCAGGGTTTGAGCTCTTTTTGTCGAACCATCTTTTAACAATTTGTTGACGATTGTGGAGGGAATTAAAAGCTTTTTCTCCAATCTCTTGTAAATCTAGGATTTTTTCCAACCTTACCTCCATGGATTAATTGTCTTCTAACTCTAGAGACTTCAAAAGCTACAAGGTTGGAATCTCTAACAAGACTGGGAACTATGCTTCCTTTCCATACACAAGCTCATATGGGGAGTTCTTTAGTATTTGTTTGGGAGTCACTCGATCCACCCAAAGTGCGCTCCTCAAATGGTGATGCCATTCTCTTTTATGTTTGGCTCCCATTCTTTTAATGTGTAGAATCAAGTTTTTGTTGGTTTACTTAGCTAAACCATACCCTTGTGGGTAATAGTTTGAGGAAGTTTTTAGATAAATGCCATGGTTGAGGGAAAATTGGGTAACCTTGGAGCCTATAAATGCTCTGACATTATCTAACATTATAGTTTTTGGTAGACCAAACCTTGAAACCAGCTCCTCCATGAAGCTTAATATCTTAGTCTCAGTGGCATTTTTTACAGGAACTACCTCTGTCCAGCGTGTGAAGTAATTCTTCGCAGTGAGGATCCATTTGTGGCCGACAGAGGACATCGGGTTGATCATCCCTATGAAGTCTAATCCACATTGGGCAAAAGGATTGTCTACCACTATGGGTCTGAGTGGCATAGCTGAATTTCTACGTTTCCCAACATATAACTGGCATTCGTTACATTCTCTGACTAGAGCATGTACTTTTTTGAACAATGAAGGACAATAATAGCCCGCTCAAGTGATTTTGATAGCAATTGTCTGAGCTGAGAAATGACCTCCCAAAGGGCTATCGTGGAACTCATGCAAAATATTTTCGGCCTGTTGCTTATTTACATAACAGAGTTGAACTCCGTCAATATTTCTTTTGAACATGACTCCTTCGACCAAGTGGTAACCACTATTTGGTAATCTATATGTAAAGCGGAAAATCGCAATCGAACCCTAGTTGTTCTCCCCTCTTCCAACTCCGAGGAGAGAGAAGGGAGGTTCGCTAGGATTCGATGGTTTTCACTTAGGGGAGAGACTTTACATTCAAAAGAGGGGTTGAAACTCATAAGATCCAATCCCACATAATGCAAGATTGGATGCTAAATGAATTTCAAGGGTCAAGACAGCAAGGCTACCCTCTTTTGTAAAGAATATTGATAGAGGAATTAAGCTAGGAATGCATAGAAAGTGACAAAGATTCGCTTATAAACTGAGATAGGAATACAGTATGAAGCTGTGGACCTGGAATTAGCAGTAAAATGTTGATACGGCGCTGTCCTGCAAATTTGAGCAAAAGTTGTCGGGACGATGGCGCCCGGCGCCATGGTCCTCCGAAAAATCCGCGAAACGAAGGGGGATCTGTTCGTCTCTGCACAAGGATTCCAGATCTTCAATTTCAGCCGTGTACCTGCAACCTACACACAGAAAAGCGAAGACGATTGGGGGGTTAGGGATTAGGGGTTTGCCTTTAGGTCAAACCTCAGTTTTGGAATTAACCAAGAAATGAGCAAGAGCTGTAAATGTAAATGACTATAAAACAAGTACTAATACCTTGTTCTAAGGATGTTTGTATCCTTATGTGCGAAGGTATAGATGTTGTATGTTGTTGTAGTATGTAGTAAGTGATCTCCTCTTCAATGGTTGAATCCTTGTCTTGAATGCAACACTTAGCCTTGAATGGAGACTTAGAAGGAATGCTTGAATGCTTGAATGCTTGAATGTTTGAGTATAGTTTCCACGCTTTTTCCGTCATGTATGTGTTATATCCAAATGAGAGAGAAAAATGTAGTTTATATACTTGTCAATTAGGGCTGATAGACTGATTTTCCCGACCTTAGGCCGACCAGGAAATGTAATTTCCAAATTGCAAACAAAAAGACCCGCAATCTCCTTAGGAGACCGGGCCCAAAATAGGACCCAGGGACCAAGGCGCTGGGCGCCCTGGTCCTGAAGGACCAGGGCGCTGGGCGCTTTGGTCCCACCTCCCGGGACAGCAGGGTGCAAGGAGGTTCAGGCCAGGGTACTTGAAAAATGCAGTTTTTGGTGTCGTGAGCAAGTTTCGGGGTCTCCATTCAGGTTGCATGTTGCGTCGCCATCGTGAAGACCGAAATGCAGTCGAAATTGCAAGTGTCGCAATTTTAGGACGCTACACTATAAAACCTTTTTTTTTAAGGAGGAAGGTCTGAAGGGAGCCTTCGAATTTGCATTAAGTCTTTCCTATCAGTAACCCAACACCTTTCTGTTGGTGTCATGTTTGTTAACACTATTTTATCTTGCACCTCACCTTCTGGGAGCTCGACACCTTGGGCTATATATTTGCAAAGACCTTTTCTGTGGATTACCTTGGTGGGTTTGACATCAATGTTATATTCTAGGATTTTGGTAATCTAGTTGGCTCTTTTCTCTATAATTTCTCCTTTCATAATGTACTCACGGATAGCCGAGTAAGCCACATAGACGACTGTCTTATTGCAGGCGATGAAGTGTCTGAACTTCTTTAGGCCTTTCACTATAGTGAACACCTATTTTTCTACAAAGGTGTTTTTGGTTTCATAACCCTTCAGAGTTCTTCAATAAAAGGCAATAGGATGTTCTCCGGTGTTGTTTGCATCTTTTTGTGTCAGCACGACAACCATACTAAAGTTGTTGGAATAAACATACATTAGAAAATTATGAGACGTGTTAGGATTAGCTAGGACTAGGGCAGATGAGATGGCTTCCTTAATCTTTTTGAATGCCTCTTTGGCCTCAAGGGTCCATTTGAAATGCATATCCTTTTTTAGCATAAGAGTGATGGGTCTAACCATTTTGGAAAAATCCGATATGAAACGGTTGATGAAGTTAATCTTTACCAAGAATGATTGGACATCTTTCTTGTTGACCGACAAGTGAAGCTCTTTGATAGCCTTTACATGTTCTGGGTCAATTGACACCCCTCGTTTGGATACTACATGGCCAAGCAAATTTCCTAGAGGGACTCCAAAGATGCACTTCTTCGAATTTATGGAGATCTCAAACTCTAAACATTTCTAAAAAACAGGCTCCAAGTGGTCGAAGTGACCCTCCTTGTTTTTAGAAAACACAGTCAAATCATCCAAACAGATTAGGATAATTTTGTCCATCGTGTTGGCAAAAACAATGAAGGAAAAATGAGAGGGGGGGGTGAATCAATTTTCAATGGATTAAACAAATTAAGAACAATCTCAGATCTGATTAGCAACAACAAGAACAAAGATGAACACAATAACAACAACACACATAACACCAAGATTTTGATGTGTATAAATTGTTTAAGGGAAAAACCACGGTGGGAACCTACCCACAAAAAAATGATACTTTGCATTAGTGTGTAAATATTACAATGGGGAATGCACATGCATTCAGGCACACTGCCTAGATCTCACTACTCAAAATATGATAACCCGAAAGGATACAACCCTCAGGGAAGGTTCACTACCTTACAATAATATTTGGACTACAATCCGGTTTACATGAATTGAAAGAATAACATCTCCAAATGCCTGATGACAGTTCCAGTTGAGCACATTTGTCTACTCTGCAACACTCTTTTCTTAACATTTCACACTAAAAGATGAATTCACTTATGCACACATAGATCACTCTCTGATAATATAGACACAACCTCTCACAACCACTGATCTCTAAATTACATGAATATGACACCCATTTATACAAATCATCAACCTTGACTACAAGGTCGGCTCAACCCTTAAGACCTAATTACAAAATTACATCACACCATACATAAATGAACCATCAAACTAATAAAATATCATTTCCGATATAGCATGAACCCAAATCAAATCCTTGAACATGCAACACCACCAAAAATCCCGCTAAGATCATCCACAACATGCTACACCACTGAAAATGTCACATAACATGAAGAACATCACCAAACCCATAAGATCCTCAATAACACGCACAATGATCAATGCAGACCAACAAAAAAAATAGGACACGATTAGGAAACACCAACAAGCACATTAGAACCATTTGCAATAGTTGCAGCAACACCACCTGATCAAATCTTCATCGATTAATACACTAACACCCAAGAACTCCCAAACAACATCAACTGGGACTAGAAAGATAACTTGCACAACAACAAATCATGAACCATCTAAATTGAAGATACACATAAACATCCCAAAAACTCTCCCAAATCTGCAACTCAAGATATAATCATTTCAGAGCACAACAGATCAAATACCAGAACACTACAACACTGAAAAACCAATCTTCATACCGTAATCCATAACTCAATCAAATCACCACATAACATCATGAAACCAACTCTGAAACAAATAAATCTAGCATATCAAATAGATAAACTAACCAGATCAATTCTCTGCAATCACCAGAACACCAAAACACATGAATATGTTGACATCAATGACAACAACATTTCCTAGCAGTAACAATGTCCAACAATCTCCCCCCCCCTTTGGCATTAATGGCAACATATGAATGTGAAAAACAATCAATGCAAAGAAATAAATCAACACCAACAATCTTCAATAATCTCCCCCTAAGATCACGCACACAAGGCTTTCAAGATAAGGTTGTTTTTCACATGCTTCTCTCCCCCTTTGACAACAATGCCAAAGATACATATAGATTATGCAACTCTCCCCCTATACCAGATAATCTCTCCCCCTTAGGTTATACTCACACATTTGAACATCTGAACCATACACTAACTTCTTGGGTTGAGTAGCAACACCAACTCACCAATCTAGATAAGAAGATAAGACTATGAAGTCCACAGGGATTGATGCATCTCAATGCATCTAGTTTTAATCAAGAGGGGCAAAAACCCCTAACTTATGTCTCAGATATACAAATATATCTGTAGAAAAAGGCTTCGTAAAGATATCTGCAATTTGATCCTTTGTAGATACATACTCTAATTTAACTTCTTCATCATCGATTTTATCCCTCAAGAAGTGATACTTTATTGATATATGCTTTGTTTTAGAACGTGGTACCAGATTCTTGGAAATATTAATAGCACTTGAATTATCACAATATATAACAGTAGGCTCATCATAAACAACTCTAATGTCCTTCAACATCTACTTCATCCAAGCTACCTGAGTATAGTTGCTAGCAACAACAATGTATTCAACTTTTGCAGTAGATAGAGAAATAGCATCTTGCTTCTTACTTGCCCAAGAAACCAACTTCTTTCCCAAAAATAATGCTCCACTAATAATGCTCTTCTAGTCATCAACATCACCTGCCCAATCAACATTAGTATAAGCATGTAACATGAAATAATCGTTCTTCGGATACCACAAACCATAGTCAACTGTCCCCTTCAAGTATCTGAAAATCCTCTTCACAACAGTAACATAACTTTCTTTAGGATCAGACTTAAATCTTACACAAAGACAAACAACATGCATAATATTTGGTGTAGTCTGAGTCAAGTATAGTAGTCCACCAACCATAGATCTATACAAGGTCTGATTAACTTTTTGAGATTCATCATGCTTAGACAACTTGCATCCAGTCACCATAGGAGTTCCAACAAGTTTGAAATCAGCTAACCCAAACTTCTTCAACAATTCCTTCACATACATAGATTAAGAAATGAAAATTCCTTTATCAGTCTGTGTAATTTGCAATCCTAAGAAGAATTTCATCTCACCTATCATAGACATCTCAATTTTTTTTTGCATATCATCAACAAACTTCTTACTCAAATCATCATCTCCTTCAAAAATAATGTCATCAACAAAGACTCCAATAATCAAAATGTTATCATTATCAACCTTAAAGTATAAATTACTATCAACGGTACCTTTACAAAATCCCATCTTCATCAAATACATGTCCAATCTAGCATAGCAAGCTCTAGGGGCTTGTTTAAGTCCATACAATAATTTCTTCAATCTGCATACCATGTCTCCTTCATCTGATAATGAAAATCCATTTGGTTGCTCAATGTAGACTTCCTCTTCCAAATCAACATTAAAAAAGGTTGACTTTACATCCATTCGACATACCTTGAAGTTCCTATAAGAAGCATATGCAAGAAGTAATCTAACAGCTTCAATTCTAGCTACCAGAGAAAAAGTCTCGTCACAATCAATTTCTTCCATCTGTGAATATCCCTTACATACCAATCTTGCTTTGTTTCTTACCACTTCATCGGCTTCATTCAATTTATTTTGAAACACCCATTTTGTACCAATCACATTCTTGTCTCTTAGATCTTGAAACAAGTTCCCATGTATTGTTCTTCTCAATCTGATTCAGCTCTTCTTTCATACTTTTATCCAATTCTCATCTTTACAGGCTTCAACAACATCTTTAGGTTCAATCTTGGAAATCGGGCATATTTCTTCAACAACAATCCTTCTCCTAGTTATCACACCTTTATTTTTATCACCGATAATCTGATTTTTTGAATGATTTAATTTTACATACCTCAGAGTCATTCTCAGGTTCTTGAACTTTTTCACCGAAAACAACAATATCTGGATTAACTATCTCTACCAGATCATTCTGCTTCATGATCTCAATCTGCACTTGCTTTGAAATAACATCTTGATCATCAAACTCATATCTCCATGCTCTAATCTACTTCCCATGACATTCATCTACCTTCGCATTTGCAATTTCCACTATCTTTCTCAACCTCTTATTGTAACATTGGTAGGCCTTGCTATTAGTAGAATAACCCAAGAAGATTCCTCCATCACATCTTGCATCAAACTTCCCTATATCCTCATCTCTTTTGATATAACATTTGCTTCCAAAAATTCTGAAATATCTAACTGTAGGAACATGACCAAACCATAACTCATAAGGAGTCTTACCAGAATCATCTTTTATATGCACCTGGTTGAATGTGTATACATCAGTGCTAACAACTTCTCTCCAAAAGGTCTACAAAATATTTCCTTCAATCAACATAGTCCTAGCAACATCCAAAATAGTTTTGTTCTTTCTTTCAACAACTCCATTCTGTCGAGGGGTTCTAGGAGCAGATAATTGTCTTCTAATTCCATTCTTGTCACAAACTGAATCAAAATCACTGCATGTGAATTCTCCCCCTCTTTCAGATCTCAAACATTTCAGCTTTAGTCTTGTTTTTGTCTCCACCTTAGCTTTGAATATCTTGAATTTCTCCAATGCTTCTGATTTCTTCCTTAGAAAAGTAACCCACATAATTTTAGAATAATCATCAATCAACATCATGAAATACCTGTCACCCTACATGCTTCTCACTTTTGTAGGACCACACAAATCAGTATGCACAAGATCTAATATTTCATTAGATGTATAAAGCTTACTTTTAAATGAAATTCTTGTTTTCTTTCCCAACTGACATTCTTTACATACCAGATTAGAAGGTTTCACAATCTTAGGCAAATATCTAATAGCTCGAGTAGGACTTATCCTTATCATGCAGTCAAAATTAACATGATACATTCTTCTATTTCATAACCAACTTTCTTCTGTTTGAGCAATCAAACAACTTTTCTCACCAATATTCAAATGAAAGATATTACCTTTAGTCTTAGTTCCTGATGCAATCTCTATAGTGGAGGCATTTAGAATATTTCACTTACCATTCTTGAATTGCAAATAATTTACCATTCTTGAATTGCAAATAATATCCCTTGTCAACCATCTGTCTAACACTCAAAAGATTATGCGTCAAACCTTAAACATATAAGACATCATCAATATTATGCTTACCATCAAGAGAAATAGCACCTCTACCACGAATTACACAAGCTTTATCATCTCGAAATCTCACTATACCACCATCATACCTCTCCATATTCACAAATTTGCTTTTTTACCTATCATATGATATGAACAACCATTGTCAATTACCCATTCATCTTTCTCTTGAATCTTAGTAGCCAAAGCTTTCTCCTCAATAATGTAGCTTGTAGAATTCACTGGTACCGGATCATCTTCCTTGATAGAAATAAATACAAATTCATCTTCTGAATTCTCATTCTTAGACTCTTCATTTGTCACACCTTCATCAACAACATAATAACATTTCTTCTGATATTTGAACTTTCGGTTAGGCTTATAGGGCTTATCATATCTATCACACTTCTCATATCTATCATGCCTATCATACTGTGACATTCTTTCAGGACACCTAGAAGCAAAATGTCCTATCTTATTACAAGAGAAATATTTCAAAGGTAACTTTCCATCATACTTACCAGTTCCCTTAGGCAATCTCCAAGCAATAAGTGCTTCAATCTCATCCAACTCTCTTTCTTGTTCCTCCATCTCTCTCATTTCTCTTTCATATCTAGAAACCCTAGGTGAACTTTCTCTCAGATCATACTCATGCTAAATGCAGTCTCAAATTTACCATGTGATTCTCCAAATTCACTCAACTCAAAAGCAACAAGCTTACCAACCAACATGTCTCTTGTCATTGCGGTCACAATCCAGATCTCATCAATAGACACAACTTTAGATTTGTAAGCAAGAGGCAAAGATCTTAGCACTTTAGCAACAGACTCATCTTCTTCAAGAGTTCCACCAGTACATCTGATGTTCAAGAGAAGTTCATTCACTTTAGCCATAAAGGATGTTATGTTCTCAGCTTTTCCCATCTTCAGCATCTCGTACTTTCCTTTCAAACTCTGCAATTTAGCAACTTTGACATGTTTATCTCCTTCATACAAGGTCTCTAACTTTTCCTAGATCTCATGTGCTGTCTACAATCCCATCACATTAGTCATCTCTGAATTGGTCAAGGCACTTAGTAATGCTTCTTTAGCTTTTATATTATGTTCAACATCCTTGATCTCACTTGCAGTAATCGGTCCATTTTGAGGAACATTGTAGGTATTCTTTGTGATCTTCCAATAATCATCTCCAAAACACTTTAAATGACACTCCATCCGATCCTTCCATACAGTGTAATTGCTTCCATCAAATCTTAGACTCTTTCTTGAAAACATAAGTTTCCATCCTAAATCTCCTCAAGCGGTCAAGCTTCTTCCGGAGGATCTAGCTCTAATACCAATTGTTGGCAATAAGAATGAAGGAAAAATGAGAGGGGGGGGGGTGAATCAGTTTTCACTGGATTAAACAAATTAAGAATAATTTCAAATCTGATCAGTAACAACAAGAACAAAGATGAACACAATAACAACAACACACATAACACCAAGATTTTGACGTGGAAAACCCGGTTAAGGGAAAAATCATGGTGGGAATCTACCCACAATAAGATGATACTCTATAGTAGTATGTGTAAATATTACAATGGGGAATGCACATTCATTCAAGCACATTTCCTAGAGTTCACTACTCAAAATATGATAACCTAGAAGGCTACAACCCTTAGGGAAGGTTCACTACCTTACAATAATATTCAGACTACAATTCGGTTTACATGAACTAAAAGAATTTAACATCTCCAAATGCCTAATGATAGTTCTAGTTAAGCACATTTGTCTGCTCTGCAATACTCTTTTCTCAACACTTCACACCGAAAGATGAATTTGCTTATTCGCACATAAATCACTATCTTATAATGCAGACACAACCTCTCACAACCATCGATCTCTAAATTACATGAATATGACACCCATTTATACAAATCATCAACCTTGATTGCAAGGTCGACTCAACCCTTAAGAACTAATTACAAAATTACATCACACGATACATAAATCAACCACTAGACCAATACAATGCTATTGCCGACATAGCTTGGACCCAAATCAAATCCTCGAACATGCAACACCACCGGAAATCCCGCCAAGATCATTTGCAACATGCTACACCACTGAAAATGTCGCATAACACGAAGAACATCGTCGGACCCATAAGATCCCCAATAACATGCACAATGATCAACGTAGACCAGCAAAACAAATAGGACACGATTAGGAAACACCAACAAGCACGTTAGAACCATCTGCAATAGCTGCACCAACATTACTTAATCAAATCTTCATCAATCAATATGCTGACACCCAAGAACACTCAAACAGAAGCAACTGGGACTAGAAAGATAACTTGTGGAGCACCAAATCATGGACAATCTAAATTAAAGATACACATGAACATACCAAACACTCTCCCAACTCCATAACTCAAGATATAGTCATTTTGGAGCACAACAAATCAAATACCAGAACATTGCAACATTGAACACTAAAAAACCAATCCTCATATCAAAATCTATAACTTGATCAAATCACCACATAGCATCATGAAACCAACTCTGAAACAAATAACTCTAGCATATCAAATAGATAAACCAACCAGATCAACTCTTTACAATCACTAGAACACCAAAACACAAGAATATGTTGACATCAATGACAACAACATATCCTAGCAGCAACAATGTCCAACATATCGCTCTTTGGAAAGTAGCTCCAGCATTTGAAAGGCCAAATGGAGTTTTAGCATATGCAAACATTCCCCACTTTTTTGTGAACATCATCTTATGTCGGTCTTCTTGGTTGACTAAGACTTGATTATACTCGGAGAAACCATCTCATGAAAAACATTTCTAACCCAACCATTGCATGTAAAATCTATTCCATAGGTGGAAGAGGATAATGGTCCTTTAAGTACGCTCTGCTCAGGTCTTGAAAAGATACACAAAGGCAGATATCTCCATTTTTATGGACTGGTACTAGGTTGGAAACCCAGGTGTTGTGCTTTATTAGATAGATAATTCGGGAATCAATCAACTTCCTTAATTCTTGTGCCATAAGGGATTCAATCTTGGGATTAACTAGCTTTTGTTTCTATTGGACAGGTTTTGCCCCTTCAGTGAGCTTAATTGTGTGTTGGATAATATCAGGATTTTTAGTTCATCATAAGAACATGCGACTACTCCCATATATTCATCGCATAAATGAAATAGTCTCTCCCTGTCATGCTAGGGAACATTTTTACCCACCTTAAGTTTTCTTCCATTATACATCTGAAGATCAGTATAATCTCCCTCATTAGCCGTGAACTTTCTCTTGTCATTTCTCACATCTTCACAATCAAAAAGATTTTCTAGTGTAATCAAACCCCTCGAGAGTTTGTTGGATTTCAATTGGATAACCTGGTCACCATATGCTTCAGCTACTTTGGGTTGTAGTTGTTTGGAGACCTCACAAGACTATCGAATAAACATGGCAATCTATTCATCACTTTCAAAAATTTCCCAGTTTACATCGCTGTCAAGAATAGCTGGTCTCACCACCATCTTGACTGAATGTTTATCATTTATCAAGCTCTTAACAGGATCGAACTGGGATCCCACTATGGCCATACGGTTTGCAACCTCATTTTGTTTCCGCGGAACCCTTTGGATATTGAAAGATTCAAATCTTTTAATCAAATCCCTAACCCTATGACAGTATGAATGCATGCGAACATGCTTTGCAACAGATAAGCTTCAAACCTAATTAACCACTAGTTCAAAATCCCCCAAGACCTTCAACTATTTGACACCTAAGCATTCTGCAAGGCTCAAACCATGGGCTAACCCTTCATACTCTACTTCATTATTCGAGCAGGCAAAATAAAAGTGGAAAGACCTAAGGGTTTTCTCTCTGGAAGGGGATGTCAGGCAAATACTTGCTCTGGATCCAGTTTTACAACTTGCTCCATCAAAGTGTAAGGTCCAAATCTTTGAGGTCAAATCCTCTTTCTGCTTTTCTGTATCTTGTGGGTCCTTTGACACTCTAGGAATTGTTTGATTATCATCAAAGATCACATACATTCCAATCCTTGCTGCATGGTAGTTCCCATAAGGATCTACATCTATGAACTCATTCAGAAAGACCTATTGATCTTTTGTTTGGTCCCCGATCACTTCTTCATCTTCTAGCAATTCAACACATCTCATCTCACCTCTGAAGATCGATGTATGAGTCGCTTCAAAATTGATCATAGCTTCATCGACTATGTGCTCTGAATGTAAAGGCTTTGATAATATTTTCAACTTAGCTTTGTGCTTGGTTCTGAGGATAAGGTGAGACCAATATAGGGAGATGTATTCTCCTATTTTAGTAGTAAAGTCCCTAGACAAACAAAGGCCAAAAAAGGGGAAATATGAATGACCACTACTTCTTGGCAGACGGTGATTCTTGGGCAGGTGAACAAGGTAAGCGAAAGGTTCTTGATTATGCCTATAGTTTGGACTTTGTTGCCATCAAGTTGAATGACTCCTCTATCCAAGGGTTCATATTCTGATTTCAAAACCTCGGCTATTTGTTTCAGCATGACTGTGATGCTTGCACTAGAATCAATCATAGAATTGTGGATTACTTTATCCCCCACAATGAGAGTCAAGAAGAAAGGATTGGGTTTTAGCTTACCTCTTGATACATTAGTGGAAGCCTTTGCTTCATTTGTGAGCACTGTTAATGACCGTGATTGAGCTCTTGACTCTGGTTGCTTTCCTTTTGCACGCGATGTTCCAACTGCAAGTTTGGTTGTTGATTTTTTTGTTTCACCAAGCGCTTCCTGTAAATAGGTCTTCTGTTTTAGATATAAATAATATCCCATAAGTATACATTTGTTGGAGCTTTCTTCAGCTGCTCTGCCACATCAAGAAGTGTAGGAATAGGAAATTTCAAGTCTTTAGACTTATAGGGTACACATTCCTTAGGTTTTGAGAAAGTAGAGACCATAATGGGCCGCTCTTGAGTTTTATATGGGCTTGGTCTTGCTTGTTGGATGATGAGTTTTCCTGTAAACCAGAGCAAAAAGAAGAGGTTGTATTCAGACTACACTTGAGGCATCTATGAAGACAATGTAGGATTACCATTACTAAGCATAGTCTCTTCGTCTTCCATCAATGAGAAGAGGTCGTGATCTAGAGCGATCTCTACCTCTTGCTCCATCAACATGCTCTATATTTGGGATATAAGCGCAACATTATCCATACCTAGGGAAGCGTATGCCATAGCATCAAGATTCATCTTGTGATTCCTTTGATCAACCACCTTTTGTTGTAAATTTCTTCTTGGGCAGTTTCGTGACATGTGAGCGTCATTACAAGGGAAACATCAAGAATTGGTACCATCCGCTAAATTATTCTCGCCGACTACTAGTTCCTTATTTTTGTTAGGAGGAATGGTCTGTAAAGGGGTAGGCACAGGTACAATTTGATTGTTTGCCTGGCTTTGGGTAGTTCTTGTGCCTCCTTGATAATTTTTCTGAAAGGGGGGTCTAGCAGGTGATGCTTGTAACCTCTTCAGGTTAATTATTTCATTCAAAAAGGTTTTGAGTAAATTTTTCATGAAACTCACTTCGACGGATATGGATGAAGAAGTAGAGGCATTAGTCTACGGAGCGTTCAAGTGAACATACATAGATTGTAGTGTTGATGTACTCAAAGGTGTTTTCTTAGGGGCCTAGCTTGTCAATTCTGTAAATATTAGCATCAACGGCCTTAGGGGGGCTTCCCTGCGTTGATTAAATTATTTTTTGCTCGGACTGCAAGCTCATAAGCATCTAGAAGAGTATTGTTGCCTACAGATTGAATCATTATGGATATATCCAAATTGAGAGCCTTTAGGTAGAAAATAAAAGCCATGTTTGTTGGAGAGCGGGCAATTAGTGGTATCCTTTGCTAGGTCTTCTGGAATCTGGTGTTAAAGTCAGTCACTACCTCTTGAGGGTCCCGCTTGATAGTTATCAACTGCTACAATAGGGAAGACCTGTTTTCCTTCTCAGTGAAGCACTTGAAAAAAAGATCTCCTAACTGATCCCAGTTACCTATTGAATTTGGTATAAAAGATTGTACCAATCTTGGGCTTTTCCTTTAAAAGAGTCTGCAAGCAAACTGAGTGCCACATTTTGTTGTGTGACATTGTGTACAGTGAATGCATCAACTACATCTTGTAGATGTTCTCTAGGAGTCTTAGAATCTTCTTTGATAAATTTTGGGAAAGGTTTTAGTGCGGAGGTTGGAATAACATCCCACTGAGCAGGAGGGGCAGGTGGAATAAGAGGGCTCCCACTATTCCATGTGATGATGTTTCTAGGAGGTTGAAGTGCCATTGGTATAGGGATTTGAACAGGGATTTGTGATCCTCCTCCTGATACTGATTGGACTACTACTAGAGGTGGTAATAATAAACTCAGGTTTAATGGAGTTGGGTTTCTAGTAACAGGCCTACAACTCATACACCCACTTAAGATAAAAGTAAATTCTAGGTCCCACCGAGCGTGCTAGAAAAAGAACTGTTGATCTCTAAAATTGCTTCTGGATATTACAACCTAATGGGAAATTGATGAATCAATGATGAACAGTTAGTACCGAACCGATACTGAGAGGGGGGGGGGTGAATCAGGACTGGCAACACTGCACTTGACTGGCAAGCAATAACACCAGTCTAAACCAGATTACTACCAGTTAAACACAGTAAGAATGTGAAAGACATAAACCAACAACTCTTAGCTTTCCACACAATCTAATATCTTATTTCCATTTCACCCATATGCATACACTAGTAATACATCAATAGAAATGTAAAGACTTACTGGTTCAACATGCTTTACCGCTTGACAGAGAATAACAAAGCATCACATGAAAAGCATCACACATAACACACATATTTTCACATGGAAACCCAACTAGGAAAAACCACGGTGGGGATGAATACCCACAAGCTGTTCTTTGAACCCTTTTGAAGTCTGCTCTGTTAGGAGCCTAGTCCGGTTAAAGACTTTACAATAGGTTCTATTAGGAACCGATCCTGCTAGGGATCACCCGATTAAGGGATGGCTAAAATACCCGGTTAAGGGTTAAATCCTGTTAGAGGTTACCTTGTTAGAGGATTTTAAGAACTCAATGATTTTGAGTCACCCTGTTAAAGGATTTACAACAAGCCGGTTAAAGCTACCCTTTTAAGGGATTTTCCAACTGTTGAAGTGGTTAGAGGTCAATAGGTATTACAATGATCTGGTAACAGCACTTCAATACCAATGTAGATTCGCTTTAGTTCCTTCCTTCTGCAATCACACTCTGCAAGTATCTATTCTCTTATCTGGTCTGGCAAGAATCACGTATCTCTACACTTAGATACACACACAACATTTGCCAACAACCTCAACATGAAAAACAACATCGACCTTATAGGAAAGATAGGTCAGTAGAATAAACCCTAAACCCTAAACATTTAGGTTAAGCAATTCAATCGGTTCAATCCTAACCGTTGAACATATTGCATTGATTACAACAGTTGAACCAATCTCAAGACGTTCTCCAACGTTCGTTCTTCACCGCTTCTTGGAGGCTGATAACCCATCACACATTCTCCACCATTTACAGAGACTTTGCACATTCCCGAGGTAGATAGGATCAATCTCCTTCATGCAAGATCCTTCACGCGCACAAGGTTGACGTGGCAACACAATCTGTTGTTCATTACAATGCTAACTCATCACATGATGTCATCGATTGAATCACACAGGCATAGAACACTTCAATCGGAAACCCTGAAGCTGAGACTACCAACCGGTAATCATACCATATGAAACCTTGATACAAAACATTCCATATACCGGTTCACATTCCAACATACCAGTTCACTTGGACAAACATACCGCTTCACTTTTTCACATATACCGGTTCACAACATTGTACCGGTTCTCTTGCCAGTTGCTTATTTCAATATACCGGTTCACTCTTCAACATATTGACATCAATGACAATATACAATATCATCATGTCATCATACTCTGCACATATGCCAACAATCTCCCCTTTGGCATTGATGGCAATATACAAAGATATCTCTCCGCTTCACATCTTCTCCCCCAATACTGCATATATCTTCTCCGCTTCACATCTTCTCCCCCTTTGACAACAATGCCAAAGTGGAGGCATAAACATCTATGTTCTACTATGCTTCTCCCCCTAAGGAGTAGCATCCTTCAACACACCAATCTTGAAAAAAAGATATATCAATGTAAGACCTGACTGATGTGGAGTACACACCTTTAGTTCACCTCTTGAAGGGGCAACACCCCTAATTCACCTCTCAAATAGGTAAAGGTAGCCTTCGGTAGAGGCTTGGTGAATATGTCTGCTAACTACTCCTTACTGGAAACATGTTCCAGTACAACTTCTTTGTTCTGAACCTTCTCCCTCAAGAAATGATACTTGAGCTCGAAGTGCTTGGTTCTAGCATGTAAAACGGGATTCTTGGAGATGTTAATCGCACTTGTGTTGTCACAAAATATACTTACTGGTTCAGATACTGGAACTTTGAAGCCATTTAATACATGTTTCATCCAGATTGTCTGGGTGCAGTTCATAAATGCTGCAACATACTCCACTTCTGCTGTAGACTGAGAGATACAACTCTGCTTCTTACTCATCCATGAGACTAGTCTACCACCAAGAAAGAATGCACCACTAGTTGTGCTCTTCCGATTGTCCACATTACCAGCCCAGTCAACATCTATAAACACTTTCAGGTTGAAATCATTACTGTATGGATACCATAATCCATATTCAATAGTTCCCTTCAGATATCTCAGAATCCGCTTGACTGCTACCAAGTGGGATTCTCTTGGGCTTTTCTAGAACCATGTAGTAATGCCCACTACATGTGCAATGTCTGATCTGCTATGTACTACATAGTGCAATTTACCAATCATTGATCAATATTCCTTCTCATTTACCAACCCTGAGTCATCCTCTTTTCATAATTTACAACCGGTCACCATCAGTGTACCAACCGGTTTGTTGTCCTCCATGCCAAAGGTCTTCAACACCTCTTTGACATATTTGGACCGAGTGATAAAGATTCCATCTTTCATTTGTTGAATCTGTAGTCCAATGAAGAACTTAATCTCCCCTATAAGTGACATCTCAAACTCCTTTTTCATCTCATATGCAAAATCATGACTCATCTTGTCATCTCCTCCAAAGATTATGTCATCAACAAATACCTCACATATTAGAATCTGATCTCCTTCTGAATTTAGATAGATATTGCTATCTTCACTTGTTCTCTCAAATCCAATCTTCACAAGATGGGAGTGCAAGCGTTCATACCATGCTCTAGGTGCCTGCTTTAGTCCATAGAAGGCCTTATGTAGCCTACACACCATGTCACTATCTTCTGATAGGGCAAACTCATCTGGTTGCTCTATATACACCTCCTCTTCTAGTATTCCATTCAGGAATGCAGATTTTACATGCATTTGATATACTTTGAATCCCTTGAATGTTGCATATGCAAGAAGCATACGAACTCCTTCCAATCTGGCTACTAGAGCAAAGGTTTTTCCATATTATTATCCTTTTTCTTGAGCATATCCTTTGCACACTAGTCTGGCTTTGTTTCTTACCACTGTGCCATCTTCATTCAACTTATTTCTGAAAACTCATTTGGTGCCTATGATATTTTTATGCTTAGGTCTGGGTACCAAAGACCATGTACCATTCTTTTCTATCTGGTCAAGTTCCTCTTCCATTGCCTTGATCTGGTCTTCATCTTTATGTGCCTCTTTGAATGTTTTAGGCTCCAATTCAGAGATCATGCAAGATTTTTCTCTAACCTTTCTTCTTGTAAGAATTTTCTGCATCCTTGTCTCTTATGATCTGCTTTCGATCATGATTCAGCTTTACATACCTAGGAATGATCTTAGTTGTTTCCTCTTGCTTTTCTTCTTCATCTTCATCTTCATCAGCATCAGCATCTACCGATGTAGGAGCACTATTACTAGTGCTAGGTTGTTTTGCAACCGGTTCCCAGAAGGTTACTACCGGTTCATCTCCTACTTGCTCACTGCTAGTTTCCTCAGATTTCTTAGAGGTTTCATCAACTCTAACATTGATGCTTTCAAAAATTCTCCGAGTCCTATTGTTGAAACATTTGAGAGCTTTGCTCTTTGTTGAATACCCTAGGAATATTCCCTCATCACATTTAGTATCAAACTTCCTCTTATGTTCACTCCTCTTGATATAATATTTGCTACCAAACACTCTAAAGTAGCTTACTACTGGTGTCTTACCTGTCCAATACTCATAAGGTGTTTTATCCTTACCCTTTTTGATGAGTACCTGGTTCATTGTGTAGACTGCAGTGCTCACCACTTCTCTCCAAAAGGTGTGAGCAACCTTCCCTTGGATCAACATAGTTCTAGCTACTTCAACCATAGTCTGGTTGTTGCTCTCTGCTAGGCCATTTTGTTGTGGAGTCTGGGGGGCAAACAGTTGCCTCTTGATGCCATTATCTTCACAGTATTTGTTGAATTCACTAGAAGTGAATTCTCCTCCTTGATCAGCTCTTAAGCACTTAATCCTCTTACTGCTTTCTTTTTCAACCAGTGCTCTAAAGGCTTTGAACTTTCCAAAAGCTTCAGATTTGTCCTTCAAGAATGTGACCCACATCATTCTTGAGCAATCATCAGTAAGAATCATAAAATACCTATCTCCCTGCACACTCCTAGTTTTCATAGGACCACACAAATCAATATGCACAAGATCAAGTAAATTGTCTGCAATGAAAGATTTACCTTTGAAGGTTGAGGAAGACATTTTCCCCAGTTGACACTCTCTGCACAAAGGATTTTCTGGTTTTCTCAACATAGGCAATCCTCTAACTGCCTTGATCTTACTGGCCTTCACAATATTATCAAAGTTTACATGCCAAAGTCTCTTATGCCATATCCAGCTATCATCAAACTTAGCCATTAGACATGTACTGACATTAGCATTCAGTTGAAATAGGTTACCTTTGGTCCGCATACCAGTGGCCATCATTTCACCACTCTTACCTTTTATTTTACACACTCCATCTCTGAATTCTAGAGTGAGTCCATTACTATTCAGCTGGGCAACACTCAAAAGGTTGTGTCTGAGACCTTCTACCCAATACACATTGTCAGCACTACTTTTTCCATTCAAAGAGATGGACCCTCTTCCTTTTACCATACATGGTGCATCAATACCAAAATGAACCATGCCACCATCATACTCTTCCAGAGATAGAAACTTATTTCGGTCACCAGTCATAGGGTGAGAACAACCACTATCAATAATCCACTCATTGGAATTATCAAAGCAGGAGACAAGAGCCTTCTTGTCTGACACACCTTCCTTGACTGGTACAAACACAATATCTTCACTTGCTTCATATTCTGATTCCTCATTAGTGACACCTTCATCAACTACTACAAAACAGTTTCTCTGGTTTCCTGCTTTGAACTTCTTGAACCTCTTTGGTTTGTCCTCTTTATCATCATTAGGGCAGTTTACAACAATGTGTCCTATCCGGTTACAAGAAAATCATTTCAAAGGAAGCTTACCTCTATATTTACCAATTCCCTTGGGAAGTCTCTTGGCAAGAAGAGCTTCAAATTCCATCAGGATCTCCTCATCATCCATTTCTCTACTTTGTCTTGGTTCATCACTGGTACTAGCTTCTTTGCCTTTTGTAGATGGTACACCAGATGCTCTGAAGGCTGATTCGGTCTTTTGAATACTGCCATCATAATTATTTAGCTCATAAGTTGTTAACTTTGCAATGATGGAGTCCAGGGATACCTTTGTCTTGTCTACAAACCTCAACTCTTGAATAGCAACAACCCTTATTGCATAGACCGGTAATAAGGATCTCAAAACTTTGCTAACAACAGTGGAATATTCCATTTTACCACCTGCACTCTTGATATCTCCAACAACAGTTTTGATTCTTATTCCGTATTGTTGAATGGTCTCCTTCAACCATCCACATATCTTCAAACTTTCCCCTAAGGCTTTCTTCCTTAGCTTGTTTCACATGCTCATCACCGCCATAGATATTCTCAAGGGCATCCCATACTTCTTTGGGATTCTCTTTATCCTGAACATCAATAAACTCAATGTCAGATAAACTGCTGATTAGGGCTTCCATGAATCGTTCTCCTGAATCTCTCTCTTTTGATCATCGGTGAGAGTACCGGTAGGGATAACATAAGCATTCTCAACATAGCTCCAGTGTTGAGCACCCATGCTTCTAATGTATATCTTCATTTTGTCCTTCCATATTTTAAAAGTGTCTTTGTTGAACTTTGGACCTTCCCTCTTCATCATTAGAGTAGGATCTTTACCTCAAGCGTTTAGGCTTACAACATAAAGGACCTGGAGGACGCTTTGATACCAATTGATCAATCAATGATGAACAGTTAGTACCAAACCGGTACTGAGAGGGGGGGGGTGAATCAGTACTGGAAAAAACACTTTTCCTTGGACTAGTTTGACTGAAAACACTACACTTGACTGGCAAGCAATAACACTGATCTAAACCAGATTACTACCGGTTAAACACAGTAAGAATGTGAAAGACGTAAACCGGTAACTCTTAGCTTTCCACACAATCTAACATCTTATTTCCATTTCACCTATATGCATACACTAGTAATACATCAACAGAAATGTAAAGACTTACTAGTTCAACATGCTTTACTGCTCGATAGAGAATAACAAAGCATCACACATAACACACATATTTTCACGTGGAAACCCAACTAGGAAAAACCACGGTGGGGATGAATACCCACAAGCTGTTCTTTGAACCCTTTTGAAGTCCGCTCTGTTAGGAGCCTAGTTCGGTTAAAGACTTTACAATAGGTTATGTTAGGAACCGATCCTGCTAGGGATCACCCGGTTAAGGGATGGCTAAAATACTCGGTTAAGGGTTAAACCTTGTTAGAGGATTTTAAGAACTCAATGATTTTGAGTCACCCTGTTGAAGGATTTACATCAAGCTGGTTAAAGCTACCCTTTTAAGGGATTTTCCAACTGTTGAAGTGGTTAGAGGTCAATAGGTATTACAATGATCTGGTAACAACACTTCAATGCCAATGCAGATCCGCTTTAGTTCCTTCCTTCTGCTATCACACTTTGCAGGTATCTATTCTCTTATCTAGTCTGACAAGAATCATGTATCTCTGCACTTAGATACACACACAACATTTGCCAACAACCTCAACATGAAAAACAACATTGACCTTATAGGAAAGATAGGTCGATAGAATAAACCCTAAGCCCTAAACATTTAGGTTAAGCAATTCAGTCGGTTCAATCCTAACTGTTGAACATATTGCATTGATTACAATAGTCTTGAACAAATCTCAAGACGTTCTTCACCGCTTCTTGGAGGTTGATAACCCATTACATGTTCTCCACCGTTTACAGAGATTTCACACATTCCCAAGGTAGATAGGATCAATCTCCTTCATGCAAGATCCTTCACGCGCACAAGGCTGACGTGGCAACACAATCTGTTCTTCATTACAATGCTAACTCATCACATGATGTCATCGGTTGAATCACATAGGCATAGAACACTTCAACTGAAAACCCTAAAGTTGAGACTACCAACCAGTAGTCATACCATATGAAACCTTGATACAAAACATTCCATATACCGGTTCACTTGGACAAACATACCGCTTCACTTTTTCACATATACCGGTTCACAACATCGTACCGATTCTCTTGCCACTTGCTTATTTCAATATACCAGTTCACTCTTTAGCATATTGACATCAATGACAACATACAATATCATCATGTCATCATACTCCGCACATATGCTAACAACTCAGTACTGGGGGACTTGCGCAATTAACCCGAGTAACCTCTGGGATTTTAGAAGCTTACTCTTCATACATTGAAGGAGAAAAGAGAAAAGAAGAAAACAAAAGCAACTATTCTAAGGCGATATGCCAATCTTAATGTTATACTTAAATAGCACAAAAAACTTCACATAAATGTGATTCCGAGGCCCATTCAACAATCTACATGCTTAGAAACAACTTTCAAAACACTTTCTAGAATTCTTTAAAAGATATGAAATAATGCTTGCATTGACATTCACCAAATAGAAAGAGTTTTTAACATGATTCTATCTGAAGAAATTTAAGCATACACTATTAGAGTCAAAGATTGGCTGAAGAAAAAGCATAGAGAATTGATAACACGCACCGAGATCAAGAAATAGTCTTAAAGGCCTAAGGCACAATTTAATTACTTCAAATCACCAACCTTAACAATTTTGAGGCTAAAGCCAGTCTAGAATAATATCAACAATAGTAAGAAGTTTCTGAACTCTTGAAAAAATTAAAACATTGCACCATTTATAGGGCAGGGCTCAACAACCTGGAACTGAAAAATAAGAAAAGCATCTTCAAAAGACATTGTTGGCACTTCCTCGGTGCTTGTGGCAACACCCAAAACATGTAGGCAAAACTACTCTCGACCCCTAGCAAAACTGCATCCATCATTCTGTTATTCGGATAAAAAAGGATCCAGGTGGTTCTCTTGCAACGACCCTTTTAAAATATCTGGAGTGTAGTCCCAAAAATGGTTAGTAACTACCCATGACACTACCCCTGCTAACTGAATGTGTGAAGCCTTTAGATTTCTGCTATGAAAAACACGTGGCAGTAGGAGGGAAAGAGTTGGGCCTTGGCAAAAATGTGATCTCATAACCTCTCGGGGAGCTGTCACATATCATAATGGCCTCACTATAAAAATGTGGGCCTAGCTTTGTGGACTCAAAAAGAAAAAATGCCATGCATCAGATGAACGCAACTCTTCATCATGGAAAAGAAACAAATGTCGAGAAGACGTGTCGTGCCAACACGTGGCAGGTGCATGCAAACCTATCAAAACATAGTCAAGCAAAAATGGGGGCCGAGGAATTAGACAAAAATTAAAAAGGACACCCCCTCAATTAATAGCATGGATAAATAAAGTCCACATTATGACTCTAAACAACTTACATGATCAAACATATCACTAAATTATAAATGGTTGTGACAATGTGCAATCTCAAGCTTCCTATATTAATTCTCTAAAAGTCAATACTGTTACACCAATAAATCTGAGTGATGGTACATGCAATCACCATGTAACCGTAGGTGCATCATGAATGCTAGATAAGTTGTTAGACCTAGTTCGATCCTACCATATAACCATGTTATTTCTTTATTATTGAGTTTCAAATTTGCAATCTTGTTAAATCCAAAGTGAAGAATTATTATATATCCATCAAAAGCAATAAAATAAAAGCTCAAACAAAATGAAAGGACAATCTACACATTTCAATTTATCATATCTCAAAACATGACACAACTAATGAGGTCCAACAAAGTCTAGTGAATTGCCTTAAATGATAAGTGAGTGATCCGAAGATATCTTAAAAGGTGATCCACATGACAAGCAATATTTCCTTTGCACTCATAAGGTTGTAAATATTGATAATTGTAAGAGGACAACCATGTAGAAATTTTGCAATGTTTTAATAGATGGATACAATGTGACATTGGGTTTTTTTAGTAGTCTAGCTTATTTTAGAAGTAGATGACCATTAGGTAAAATGTTATACTAAAAGAATGTATGTTCCAATTTGCGAATTGTTAATTGCAAAATACTTTTTATGCTCTAATAAAGGAGTGTCAACCTGCTCATTTCCAAACAAAAATGTCAAGTGTACGTAAACAACATGAGTGGTTGAAGCTTTGAGACAACATTATTATAAAGGAGAAATAATTAAACACCTAATAAAAAATACTCCATCTTAGTATATTTAATTCTAATAGTGTTGGTGATTGAGGCAGTAGATCTCAATATCCTTTCAAACTTTCTAGTGGTAAGTAGAGTGTCCTAGAACACCAGATGTCAAAATTTCCATGCTAATAGCAAATCAAGGGCTAGGTTTGAAAAAGAGTAATGGGAATGTAGTAGAGGTGAGGGCTAAAGTGAGCAAGGTGTCAGTGAAGGAGTTTTGTGCATGTCATGGGTATATCACCATCTTCACCATCTTAAATGGGTCCTACAATGGGCATGCTATAGGAACTTAGAAAGTAGGGAAACCTTAAAAAGCAAAAAATAGATATATATTGATAATTTTCTAGGTCAACAAGATTCAAAATTGAATCTTATTAATTTTCAAGTGCTTCTTACTCCTTTGTTTGCATGTGTGACTTTTTTACCATTTTTAATACACTTGTATATTATTGTTGTATTTAGGCATTTTTTTTGTACAATACAATCAAAACTTTGGGAAGGTTGTATTACATGAAAGGAGAAATTTTGAACAAATCATCAAAAGTTCTATAAGTTTTATATATGTATCTATATAATGTATTCACACACACGCACACACACATACACACACGCATGCATGCATATGTGTGTGTGTGTGTATGTATATGTATATGTATGTGTGTGTGTATACACACATTTATACACACATGCATATATATCATAGTTACTAGAAAACATGTCTCCTACCCCCTAAGACGTGTCTCAGAGATAGAGACATGTCTCTAATAGTAGAGATGTCTCTAGAAACTTCTCGATACATAGGGTGCTTTTGGTTGTCATCTCTTGTTGTCTCTGAAATCTCTCAACTAGAAATTGACATCTCTCGTTAAAAAACCTAGGGCAAAATGCAATAAAAGGCAAAAAGGAAGGCAAATAAATAAAATAACCCTGCAACAAAGCAAATTTGTAGGGAAATAACTAATAAGGAAACCACGTCACAAGAAGACAAAAATCCATGCAAAGTTATAGTGATCAGATTTACTGACAAAGTAGACTTTTTGAGAGGGCCATAAACAGTTGTATGACTAATTTCTTTTCATTGTAATGGTAGAAAGATAAGTTTTCTTTACTAATTAGCTAACAATATTGAGTGTGCTCAACACCTATATTGTCTTACTTTCACTAAACCATTTAGACTGGCTATGGTACCAACAATATAAGCAATTTTAATTTCATTTTTTGTTCAATTTTAAAGTTAAATATTGCCACTATTCTTAAAATGTATGTATGTATGTATGTATGCATGCATTACTAATTAGCTAACAATATTGAGTGTGCTTAACACCTATATTGTCTTACTTTCACTAAACCTTTTAGACTGGCTATGGTACCAACAGTATAAGCAATTTTAATTTCATTTTTTGTTCAATTTTAAAGTTAAACATTACCACTATTTTTAATACATACATATATATACATATACATATACATATACATATACATATACATATACATATACATATACATATACATATACATATACATATACATAAACATACATACACACATACACAAACACACACACACACACATATACATATATATGTATATGTGTATATATACATAAATATACATATATACATATATATGTATATATATGTGTATATGTATATGTATATGTATATGTATATGTATATGTATATGTATATATGTATATCTATATATGTGTATGTTTATGTTTATGTGTATGTGTATGTGTATGTGTATGTGTATGTGTATGTGTATGTGTATGTGTATGTGTATGTGTGTGTGTATGTGTATGTGTGTATGCATGTATGTATGCATGCATGGATGCATGTATGTATGTATGTATGTATGTATGTATGTATGTATGTATGTATGTATATGTATATGTATGTGTATATGTATATGTATATGTATATGTATATGTATATGTATATGTATATGTATATGTATATGTATATGTATATATATGTGTATATATGTGTGTGTATACATATATGTGTATACACACACACACACATATATATATATACATGTATATATTATATATATATACATATGTATATACATACATTTATACATATATATATATACATATACACACACACACACACACACACACACACACACACACACACACACACACACACACACACACACACACATATATACATGTGTGTGTGTGTGGTGCAGGAGCACCTAAGTTACCATCAAGCCTCTATGAGGAAAATTGTGAGTATTTTGTGTTTTGAGGTGTGAAAGGTGTTAAATAAGTTCTTTAAAGACCATGGGTGCTGTAATAAGGTCATTGAGACCAATGGTTTGTATGTTGAGTCCTAATAGGAGCCATGTTGGCACAAATTGGCAAAAATGGCCTAATGTGGAAAATATGCCTCCATAGGTTAAATATGATGTTTTATGATGTATAACGGTCATATGGTCCTATTTTTATAAATTTGTATCACTTTTGATTCATATGTGTCCTAGGTTCAGTCTAGTATTAGTTTTGGACAAAGTTGCTCATTTTTGTCAACATTGTCACAAACAACTTTTGCATTATTTGGCTAATTGGAAGTTAGTTTGTTAAACCAAGTTTAAAAGGTAGTTATAACCATTGAAGAGGCTTTGAAAACCTTTAAATAATCCTATCATCAACCAAGAGAAGGTTGTTGAAAAGTGGACGTATGGTTTGGAGGTGAAGATCAATAAAAATACTTGAGTTCCCTGTATTTTCTGAATTGTATCAGACATAACAGTTTGAACTTAAGAATTTTTCATTATTAATTCTTATTCATTTGTCATAGGAGGCAATTGGGAATGATAAAATAATGAATCTTCTGTAAGTTTCCTTTTTTTTTCATTTGATTTCATTCATTATTTATAGAGATATTTCCATTTTGTGAAAATTATTCATACCCTAACCTAGGGTAACCAATGACTGTGCCAAAAATGATTTTGTTTAGTTTTCATGTTAAATAGACCACTCCAAAAGGTGGAATTTTTTTAAAAATGTGTACTTTTATTTCCCCATACCTTGCAGAGATCCATGACTTGGTTTGCATGTGCTAAAGAGGACACAAGGACTGTTTTGGATGGATAAAATGTGACAAGGGTGTTGAATGATGTTGTAGGTGAAGAGGGAAATGTGTGAGGAACTCCTTGTTGACATATGTTGGATTTGGTTAAGTGTTGTCATTGATGTCAATATTGTGTCTCAGTTGGATATGGTTCTACTATCTTGGTTGGACCTATCCCAGTTAGAGTTGGTGTTTATCTTGGTTTTGGCTTTGATTCTAATGCGGTATGATTAGATCCTTGGATGCAGTTTTGGATGCTTATTCGGGATGACTATATGCTTGCCATATTCTGTTGGTTCATATTTTGGTGCTCAGGTAACTATCACTTATGTTCCTGGTTGATATTTCTTGCTATCGGTTAGTGATATTTGATGGATGCTCTGGTAACTGTATCAAGTTTTAGTGGATGCTACTTTCAGAGTTCATTTTCTTCAGATTGTAGTCTAAAGTTTTGTTATTCAGTGAGACTTCTCTTTTATGATGAGTAGTGAGATCTAGGTTGTTGGTGTGATTGCAAGTGCAATTCCCATTGTAATTATTTTACATACTATTGCAAAAGTATTATTTGATTCTGGGTAGGATTTCCCACCGTGGTTTTTCCCTTAACCGGGTTTTCCACGTCAAAATATTTGTGTCATGTGTACTAAGCTTTCATGATTCATCTTTCATTGTGTTGTGCTCTGATATTAATCTTATAATTTACATTAACTGTTGTACTTGTGAGAAAACTAATTCACCCCCCCTCTTAGTTTTTCCCGGTATCAGATCATTCCAACACTCCTTGGCATGATCTGAGCACTAGATGAACAAAGAATTCAATCAAACCATGATGAGTCATGACTATCCTAACTCTTGAGTTGATTGTCATAGTTTGATAGTGCGTTGAAAATCACTGCATTTACATGTTTAGAAGTGGACTTTGTGTTGGTTTGGGTGTCAAAGGTGTAGTAGGGTGGATACCCATCATCATTGTTTGCATTTGAAGGGTGGTGAGAAAAGAATGGTCCATTCAATAATGATTGCACTAATGAATGTTTGTGACTGTATTAACCAGTAACCTAGTAGCAGGGTCTCTATGTCTATTTGGGTAGTTGGGAGGGTTGAGAACCATGAAGGTATGTGTTTGGAAGTCCTTGTTTAGTGTCAAGGGATGTGTTTCCTTGTGAGTGTTGATTACATGTTGCTAGTGGAGGTTGAATCAGAATGGGAGTTTGGTGTTGGTGAGTGATTGTCAAAAGGGTGTGAGTAGTGAATTAAGTGCTGGAAAGTAGAGATTAGGGTTTGAACATGTTGGTGAGGACTATTTGAGTATGTTCAAATGATTGGGTGAGAGATAAGAAGAATGAGTGTTTTTTGATGTAGTGTAACACTAATACATTTGGGGTCAAATTCCGACGGAGGTTTCCGACGGACAAGGAGCATTGTGTGAAAATTTGATTTTTTTTTTTAAAATGCCCGTGTTCGTCGGAATTCTGACGACATCAGGCATTTTATTAAAAAAGAAAAAGACAACGCATTTTCATTTTGAAAGCAAGCCATGCCTGCCCCCCCTGCCGGAGCGATCTCAGCACTGCAAGCAAGGGTTTTTGGCTGAAGTTTCCACCTCTGGCTCACTTTTGTCCACCTCTGGCCTCATCTTTGTTTCCTAGTATGTATGTATGGTGGATTCATTGTTATTCTCGTGCCAATAAAATCTATTAGCTAATCTAAAACAACGACAATCACCTTCTTAACTGATTCTACCTGAAATGTTTGCTGCCTCCCTCAAGCCACTCAAGAATGCACCATGCATTGTTGCAGGGTAACGCCTATTGGTGGCCTCTCCTGCAAAAAAAACCCTACCATCTCCCACGCTCTCTGCTAATATATCATAGTCATCACGGCCAGATGCCCCAACTTCAACATGTGAATAGGAACCGAGACTGAAGGGATCACTACCCCATCTCGTGAACACTGTTTGGAGAGGATCAGGGACTTGCACACCTCTTGGCCCATAAATACCTGCATATGCTAGCTAATTGGTTAATTCGATAGAACATACATACACAAACATTTAATTTCCAACTTGCTCAATTCAAAACAACACATACCCAATCATTAGTTTACCAAATTCAAAAAACAACACATACCATAATTTGTTTGACCTAATCGCTCATTTCAAACACCTCAAAAAATTGTGAAGTCTCATAAATTGTGAAGGTAAAAATCAAGAATGGGTATCCCCTATGAAGGATTAATGATCTCTTTGATCATATGAGACGATCTATAATATTATCTAAGATAGGTCCCTTAGATATGGCTGCCACAAATTGAGGATTAAGGAAGAGGATATTTAAAAGATAGATTTTAGGACTTATTATGGCTACCACGATTTCACATTAGTGTCATTTGAGTCAAATAATGCTACAACTTTCATGAATTTATTGAACATTGCAAGAAGAGATTGAGGATAGTTTTATAATTCTTAAGGGAGAATAAGATCTTTGATAAGCTATTCAAGTGTACTTTTTACAAGGACAAGGTGAATTATCTACACCTTATGATTTTAGTGGGAGGGATTGTAGTTGATCTAGAGAAAATAAAAGCAATTGTGGGGTTGCCTACACCACATAATGTAACTAAAATCTAGAGCTTCACGAGACTTGAAAGATACTACAATAAGTTTGTATAATGATTTTCTAAAATTGTAGCACCAATCACTTCACTCCACAGAAAGGGAAAATATTTGAGTGGAATGAGAAGTGTGACCAAGCTTTCCAATTTTTGAAGACATCCCGAGGGTTTTATGGTGGAGGGATATATGGTATACCAAACTATGGTGTACATTACTGAATATCTTCCTAAGTTTGTAGCAAAAATCCATGTAGATCGCATTTGGGATCCCAACCCCATTAATAAATTCGAAGGGGAGCACTTGATGGGGAAAGGTAGATTGAAGAAAGTGAGAGGTAATTATAAGATGTTATTGTAGTAAATTAATTCTTCATCTTCTAAATAAATCAGTTGTAAGAGGTCTATTAATTATTTGTACAGTTGGTCGGGAGTGGGATGCGCTACATTTGTATATTGCAAACAATCTTGATTGGATGACGGTGTGGATTGAACGATGTCAACATTCTGGTCGCGCATTAACATGGGATGGTGTCGCTTCATTGGTTAAAGAAGCTCATCGTAATGGAGATTCCAATGTTACACAAAGGGAAATTGATTTAGCATATGGTTTAAGAGATCAACAGGTACGTATAATTTTATTAATCACCCGTATGTTTATCAACTCATGATGCAATAATTTTATTATGTTAGACATATTGCAGGTCAAACACCACAAAGCTATGTGCTGCAATGGTCATAAATTTTGCATCAAATAGTTGGATAACACAAAGAAAACTTGTGATTCTGGGATAACTGCAGTCTTTGAGGTGACCAATATTTCATCTAGAAATGACATACATCCTCAAGTGTCTCAAAATCAATACTATGGCATTTTAGATGATATACTTGAGTGTGACTTTAATTCCTTCAAATTAGTTCTGTTTGTCGTCAAATGGTATAGGCTACGACTGAATATAAATGATCTTGATAGAACTATTATCAAACATGATAATGGATTTACAATGGTTAATACAAGGTCGTTTGAACGAGTTGGGGATGAGCCCTATGTTCTTCCAAGTCAATGTGAGCAGGTATTTTACTCGGAGGTTCCACATAAATCGGGTTGGTCATTTGTTGTTAGACATGATCCAAGAGGAAGGCCGATAATGTATAATGTGATGGAAGAAGAAGATACCGAAGAAGTAGAAGATGATATAGATGATCACGATCGACAATTACTCGATGATGTTCATGACGAAAATGTACACGAAGAAGAAGCTGATGATGATGATGGTGCTGCTGCTGATGATGATGGTGATGGTGATGGTGATGGTGTCGGTGATGGTGATGGTGATGATGATGACGAACACAATGACGATGACGATGACGACGACGATGACGACGATGACGACGACGACGACGATGATGATGATGATGATGATGATGATGATGATGATGATGATGATGATGATGATGATGATGATGATGATGATGATGATGATGATGATGATGATGATGATGGTCATGATGATGAGTTGGATGAAGAAGAAGATCAATGACATGAATTAAATGTATGAGATGCGATTATTATATTATCTATTTAATATTGATATCTTGATAGAAATTGATTTGACTTATATGGTTACATAAATAATTCATATGTTTTGAATTCTAATGCCATTACTTAATTAATTCATGATCCACCTCTAGCTATGTGATAGATGGTGATTTAAAATACATATGTGATGGATTACATGCTTATGATGATACATGTGACATTTTTTGAACTTTGTGTTTATTTATGGAATGTGGACTACTTATTAGCTATGTGATGGATGGTGATTTATGATACGTATGTGATGGATTACATGTTTATGATGATACATATGTGATTCTTATGATGCTCAATTACATATATGATGATACATATGTGATTCTTATGATGCTTATGATACTGCAGTATTTATTGTTTATCAAATTACAAATGTAATGCTTATGATGCTCAATTGTTGGTGCAGGAACCTGAACCCCTTTGACGAGGATCCTGCACAGTCTCATGAATCGACAGGTATAAGTCAATACACCTTATAGAAATAATATATTTTTAAAAAATTACAAGAAAAAAAAACTTCCTCAGTTTTTCAAACCTCAACATTAGCAGCAAATCTAATACAGTTATCAACACTTGAGGCCCCAGTTGGACTTACTCAAATTTTAATCTCAACATCAACTTTATGGCCGACTTCTTCATCAATATTACCCTCATTTGCAAAATATCTCTCTCATTACCAACTAACTCTCTCATTTGATGGTGCACAGGTATCACCAAATAGGTATTTGTCAGATGTGTCTTCCTCGAGTGAGGGAAATGTAGGAATAGAAGAGGAAAGTGAGACATGTAGTAGATCTCAAATAGGGAGATCAACTAGAGGTCAAAAGATTAGAAGAAAATTCAATAAACGCATGGAATTTTTTCTTGCTCAAGGGGGGTCATGTTCTTATGATGATGAGACCAAAGGCGACATTGAGGTGCCCTTGAGGTACAAACATCTACTGAAACAATGTGTACCCAAGGAACTTCCTCCAATAAACACCGATTTTTGTGTTTGAGAGGATATATCGCATAGCACCTTTGTCGTTACATGGTTTGGGCCTATTTTCCATGGACATCATAAAGGTCTGTTACAACAAAGTTGTTGAATTGATGGAGTTTGTTGGACCTTGTTACAATTATAATGATTGGATGTAGATTGTTCGATATAAAAAAAGTATGCGTAGGTATGCACTGTCAGCCAATTATATACAACAAAAAGATAATGATCAAAGTAAACGAGTGGCTGTATACATTGATGGAAGGCCAAAAGCAACGGGGAATATTGCAGGTTTTATAAATAGTACACGACCTGGGTCAACTAATAAGCAACCCAATTGCATATTGAGGCACGTGAGGGAAATTGTGTGTTTGTATGTGCGATAAAATCAATAAGTGCAGGGGAAGAGCTGCTAATCAATTACAATTTGAATTGTATAGATACAAACAAAGTTACTATCATGGGGGTGGTACGTTCTATATATATACCATTTAAGCCAACTTCCAATTAATGAATCCAATAAACCATTGTATTATTAAGTTTTTTTGCTAAGTCTATTGGTTTCATTTCGCTAACGTTTTTATATTTTTTCTTTGTCACAGGGCCACATGGATCCACCACATAGCACAGATAGGGGTGTAGGTCCCGACACTTCTACGGAGCAGGTAAACCTCATTGTAATTGTACAAATTAGATAGAAGAAAACTGTTACATTATGATCTTTTCTTGAGTGTTTTGAAGTAATTTTGATAGTGTTAATTATATTCTTGTCACAGACGGATGTTCAGGATAAGGGAAAGGAACTGCAGTACCTCAGCACCTCCACAGGGATGTGGGGGGCTCGATAGTGTTATGTGCTGATGACATCACACTTAGCGCAAACTCTATGCAATTTGTACAAAAGAATATTAGAAAAATTAGGCAAGAGTTTGTTGATTTGGCAACCATAAGTCCTCAGACTGATGAGATAACAAAGAGGGTGCAACTATTGTTGACGACAATGGAAATTTGCAAGTAAGCAGTAATGAAAGCTTTAATCATAACAAAAGTTCAATAATGGTTTATATTTTTATCTCTTTTATGTCATTAACTAAAATATGTATGTGTTGTTTTTACAGAAATTTATAGGGCCTCATCATCCTGGTGGCGATGATCAAGGTATTGCGAGTAGTTCAGATGATGACCATGTTTTATATATTAAAACCACTCCTTTGGACTTGTGAACTTACTTTTTTAATGTTTTACATATTTAATGTATTACTCTTCAGGTGCTGACATGGGTCCGAGGTCGAGCCCAACTGTATTGCCGACTGCAATGTCGGCAACACATAGCATGCGGACATCGTCTGTTGCACCGGCTCGTGTTGACTCGCCCACTGGTGGTAGATCCCTCTTTTTCTCTCTCTTTCGTTATGTGTTTATTACCCTTGAAGTGTTCTTTCTTGGAGGCATTTCATAGTGGATTCATTTACTGTGGCAGGAGATGCACATGAGGATGCGCCAGAGGCGAGTACTGCTAATAACATACCATTATTTCCTAGATCTTCCCGTATTGCTAGTACGGGAACGTTGCAGGCCACATTGGTGGTGAGTGACGAAGAATTGATTCCCTTGAAGATACAGAAGGTTCCAGGTACTTTAAAAATATTATTATATATAGTCTAATTGTAATTTACTTACTGATCACTCATTTTGGACTAATGATCCCATGTTTTTTTTTGCAGGAAATGATATTTTTTATAAAAATCTTAATGACATTTCATTGCAGATATTTGGGCCCACCACACGTAAAAGGTGGAACATCATACGTGAACTAACCCTTATCCACTATTTTGATTTCATATCATTGCTAGAATAGTTTTCCTTTTATCCATTTCTTGAACTATATCAAAGGTAGCTTCAGTTTCTCTCTAAATCTAACATGTTTGTTTTTGCTTTAAAGGTGGAATGACCAAGAAAAAAAGTTAAAAGATGAACTCACAAACCGTATGGTAGGGTTGTTTGGAAATGACACATTCGACAAGACTAAGCTCCTGGAAAAAGCTGGCACATATCTAAAGTATGTGAGGGACCAATACAGGACACATTTAGAGAAGAATGTAAAGTATGAGCGTCCCCCCATGATTCCAGAGAGGGAGTGGAAGGACCTGATTTTGGATGCAAAGGAGAGAATTGAAAGGAAAAAAGGAAATACACCACCAGACGCCAGAAGAAGGTATGATACTATTAAGAATGTGAATATGTACTAATTATTCATTATATTTATATAATCTAACATATTTCAAACTTTTCATAGATTGAGTGACACGTTCAAGGCAACCAAGGCAAGACAAGAAAAGCATGGGCAACACAAACTCGGCTCTGGTGGTTATATGAAACTTGCCGCACGAATTGTAAGAATCAATAAATTAAGTATCACATAAAAATATTTATAAATTGTAAACAATTTTTTTTTTATCAAACAATACAAGCAAAATTCACAATACTAAGCAAAAATGCAGGGCTCTGAATTCAATAGAGCGCCCACGGAAGATGACAAGAGAATTGGCTACCAGCAAGGCTATATAGCTGTTGTTGAACGGCTACGAGAATTGAGTGGGCAAACATGAGATTCTGATGCATCTGCCACAACGGTAATTAAGCTAAATGAAAATTATTTCAAATTGAATACTTAACCAATAATCTATTTGATGTTAAGTTTCAACATAAAGTGACTATATTTTTTTTAAATAAGCAAGCAATGATAACACTGCACGTGACATTGGAATGCAGCATGATAATCATGGAATAGAACCTGTACATGAAGGTCCAGATGTGCATCCTAGTAGTGGAGGTATTCATTTGCTATTCAATTTTTTTTATGTAATTATTAATACAATTAAACATCTTAAATTGAAAATTAGTGTAGTATTTAATGTAACCTTTATTGTTAATATTTTAGAGCATGTAGTCGGCGGTGACCAAGTGGAGCATGATCCAGGTAGACAACATCAGGAACGTGATGTTCCCTAATCAGGTAAAGAGGACCACTGTTATTCCTTTAAACAAATTTAATTGCAATTGGTGTATTGATTAATGTAACGTTTCGTATTTCAACTCCAGAGGATCTAGAGGGTGCTCAGCATGTTGAGGTTGAGGCTAGACAAAATGATGTGGAAGATGATGTGGCCCCATCAGGTAAAGAGTGTAACGGTTGTGCTCTTTAAATTAATGAAATACTTGTAACAATAATAAAAAAATGTTTTGAATTTAACCCAATTCTTTGTTATTGCAGAGGACCCCCCTTTGGTTCAGCATCCTCGTCCTTTGTATAGGACTAGGCATACATCAAGAGCACAAGAAGAGGGCAGAACATTCGAAGATGGGGGAAATGATGAAGAAACCGATGTTCCACTTAGTCTTTTCATAGCTTCAAAGAAAAAACAAAGACAGAAATGATTGTAATCTACCTTATTTGATAATGACTGATTTTATGTGTAATGAATGTAATTATGTGCTAATGAATGTTCATGAATGATATGTGTTGATGATTATTGATGAATGTTGCGTTTTAATGAAAGTTAATGAATTTTATGTGTTAATGAACGTTATGTGATAATGAATGAATGTTATATTTTAATAATGGATGAAAGAATGAATGAATGTTAGATGTTAACAGGGAATTTAGAGTGATGTTAGGGGGGGGGGGGAGGGGGGAGGGGCCAAATGAGCTTCCACCTTCACGTGGTTGGCCTTGTTAAGTAGAGAATATTAAACTATTCTCGAAACAAAGCGAAGCTCAATTATAAGATGTGAAATGTTTGAAAGGTGAGAGTCCACAAATAGATGTGAAATGTTTAAGTAGGCCTCCCAATGAAGTGGATCTCATAGACACGAAGAATCCTATATAGAGAATCATTGAGAGCCCTTGAAGAAGCAAATTTGAACTTCGATGAAGCAATACATGATGGAGGAATATCTTGCAAGAGGAAATCCAAGTCATTATGGTGTCATCTAGATCTGAAATGTGGTCTACTTTTCAAAAAAGTAAAGATGCTTGATATGAATGTGTCATTGATTTGACAATTTCTAATGTCTGGTAGATGACTTTGATGCTCTCAAATTGTTCTTGAAGCTTATATGGCTTGGTTCTGATCCTTATAAGCTTTTAGACTGATTTAGGCACTATGATCTCACTGCAAATTTATCATTTATTGGTTGTTCTTTTGTTGATAGTGACATTTATCACTACTTTCATCTGAGGCAATTACTTCTTGACAGTCAAAAGGTTGCCCGAGGTCAAGTTATATCATGGAAAAATGAACACGGAGAAGAACTTCTATTTTTAAGTAACAAGGTATAGATCTACATTCTGCATGACACTTTTGTAAATCCATGCATATACTGCTCTTATATATAATTTACTTTGTTAAAGAAATGTTGCTTATTATTATTCCAAAGAGGTTTACCTCGGCTGGGCATGATTTGAAGGAAAATCTCTCCCCACATAGGTAAGGAAAGAAAGCATCTAGATCCTGCGTGTAAAACTTATATCCTTTCATAATCATGCAAGCATAACTTTCACAATCAAAGCCAAGTCTTGTCCAAAAAGCTGCAACTTCCCCATCAAATGGGGAGGTAACTCCCCCAAAAAAAGCTTGGCATCATGCCCTCTGAGGGAACTTCATTGCTGCAAACTAAATTGTATGCCTTCCATGACCATTCAAGAATCCCTTAATAGTGGCCCACACTAAGAGTGGCAATATATAACTATCTAGGTACTCTAATATTCCTTCCTCCCATCCCAATGCAACATACCAATGCACAAATGACCATAGATTTGTGGATATAGACAGTCCACATTCAAGTCATCTCACTATAGCCAATGGGTGGATTAAATCCATACAACTGCGTAACTTGTAGATCTAAAACAATGACGCATGTAAAACTCATCATCACATCAATAACTTGCAAACTAAGATACAAAGAAATACCATATGGATCTCAAGACAAAGACACCAAATCAACTCCAAATCCGATTTGCCAAACAATTCCACTAGTCAAGGAATCCATCAAGAAAATATTGTAGAGATGATGAGGGACTAATGATTGCATACCAACATCTCCTCAATGAGAAAGTTGCAAACAACCTCCTTGAATCATGCACTAAACATGCATGCAAACCCACAACTATCTTTCATCTAGAACCACCTATTGATGTTTTTTTATGCACCACGAACACAATAAAATATGAAGGTATTCTATCATCTCTTGAACAAAGAAACCTTGAATGCTAAACAAAATGATCAATCAAAGCAACTCCAAGGTTTACAATACGAACTATGTAATTTAATTGCATGGGATAAACTTAGTGAATATGGTGTGATTTTGTTGGAATCACAAGGGGGCTTACATTTTTCTTGAACTCTATCGGAACTTGGACTCTACACTAACTTGCTTGGAAAATAAAAGACAAAAGAGATAAAGGGTTTAGAGATCTAATTTAATCCTAAGAACAGTGACAATAAAGGATGATGATTTGATAGACGAATTCCATAATCAAGCTTTGCTTTGCCATGCAGAAACAAGTACACAAAACTAATGCAATCTTCTAAGGAATAACGAAGGGTTTTCATATCATGAACATTCATTCGAATACCCAAAACTAGCGCAATTTAAGTGAAAATTCACAATTGAACTTATGCTTGATGAAGTTCAGACTAACCATACATTGCAACTTACAACCAGCAAATTACAAATAGTATGAACAAGAATTCCATCAAGAAATCATCACATTTCTCCATTGCAATATATGAACTTTATCTAAACTTGAGAAGTAACAAGAAGCCATGCAACATGTAGAAATTACACGTAGAAATCCACCATGCTTCAATGAAGATCATGTATTAAAATCAACAAGTCTTGGCAACAATTCCTTCTTTCCTCCTACTCTACTATACTTGCTATCTAACTGCTATCTATGAACTATTAATTGTTGACTAGCAACTATTAACCTTTACAAATGAAAAGGCTAGGCCTTTTATAGACCCCCATTATAATGAATGACCCAGATTGACTATCAAATCAACAGTCGAGATAATATAGTGAAACCCTAATTAGGGCTTGTTATAACAAACTCCATTCTAGCCAATTAAATAATTACATTGAATAGGACACATGTCCACCTTGAATTCTAACCAATGAGGAAATAGGTTAGGTATGCTTGAACAAACTTTGATGCATTGCAATGTGTCACTAGCTCATTCATTAGATGAATCAAGTATGATGAACTTGGACATGTCAATGTGGCTTCACTTGATTAGGTTGACGATGATTGGATGCCAACTCAACTTGCCAAGTTGATCATCACAAAGCTTATGTGATTGAGCAATATCTCTTGATACTCAATGTTATCTAGTTTTCTCAACATGATGAAGGTGGTGGGACATATTGCCAAATTGTATCATCTAGATGATCAAGTCCTTAGCTTTTGATTAATTCTTCTGAAACTATCTACTTGATCATGTTTGTGTCCTTCCATCTTCCTGATAGTTCTTGATCCTTTTATGTGACCGTGTGCTTAATGAAGTATATGTTTGATGATGCTTGGTCCTCCTTTTGTTGCATCTCCATACCGATGATGCTTGCTTCAACTTCATGGTGCATATACTTGACTTGAATGGCTTGCTTTGATGAAATCCTCTTTGAGATTCAAAAATCTACCTCTTTGTGGGGTAATTCACCTTGGTGAATATGTTTGATTTAGACTTTGTAATGCCTAGGCTTGATGTAGAACCCACTTATTCTTGATCTATCCAACCTTGATCACCTTTGTAACTCTGATTTGAATACCTTGATCATTGGTGATTGATGTCTTACATATGGCCTATCGTGTTGTAGATCCCTTCATTTTAAAGCAATCCTTATTGATTTCTCCTTATTCTACTGATTGCTATTCTTGGATTTTCAAAGGGAATGCAAGATAGTCTTCTGTTTCTTCCTTGTTGAATCCTCATAATATCTTGATCATCATTTGACATTGTCCTTGCGCCTTGAGATGCTCCTTCCTTTGTATTGCATTGTTGAAAGCTTTGAATAGGTTTAGCTCCTCATGTTGCCATCCTAAACTCATGGATCTTGGTGTTGATATTGATGTGAAAAACCGCCATGATGCCAATGTCCTCTTTCATGCCTTGAAGCCTCCTTTCATCAAGTGTCTTCATCCTTGCATTGAAGCATGATGTTGGCATGCTCTATGTGCTGGGTAAGGTGTTCTTTTCCTTGTAATGAAGTCCTCACATCCTGAAAGCAAGAAAGAACATATCGTGAATGAAATGAAAAACAAATAATGCATCACAAATAAATTTAATATGATTTTATACCCTAATTCACAGACCTGCTCCCTAATTCTTCTCCTCTTAATTGGTTGCAAATTGAATTTGATGAGCATTTGATCTTTGTTTTATATGCTTCCTTTTTACCTTTGCCTTCATTTCACCTCCATAGGCCGGCCAACCCAATAATTGTTTATTAAATTCATGAATTGACCTTCCTTCTAGCTGACTTAAGGTGCTCTTCTCTTGCTGAGTGGGTTTGGACTCCTCTCATGCACAGATTTAGGCACAAATAACAAGAAGGTTTGCATAGATTGGGATCGGCAATGTAGAAAATTACTGATTTTATCCTTTAAACGTTTGCATTTTTCCTCAAAATAAGGCCAACTTAGGGCTATTTTACCCCCGAGTGGGTTTGAAAGGCTCATATGCATAGACTAGAGGTGAGAGAGAGAGAGAGGGTGAGAGGAAGAGATAATGACCTGAAGAGAGTAGAGAAAGAGAAGTAGAGAGGGAGAGAAGAAGAGAGGGATGGAGAAAGAGACCTAGAGAGGGGAGAGAGAAGAGAGATAGTAGAGAGGGATAGAGAAGAGAGATAGAATAGAGATACCAATGCCAATCTTTTTCTATAAAAAAAAATTTTCTGAAAAATCGGCCTACCATCGGAATTCCGACATCAAAGCATAAAAATTTCGACAGAGGAGTGTCGTCAGATGCACAACATCCTCGTCGGAACTCTCCTGGAGGCTGTCGTAATTCGACACCAAAGGGTTAAAATTACGATGGCCTCCAGGAGAGTTTCGACGAGGATGCTGTGCATTCGACGACACTCCTTTGTCAGAATTTTTACGCTTTGATGTCAGAATTTTGACGGTAGCCCGAGATCGAGACGGTATTCTTTCTGGGTATGAGTATCAATGGCGGCCGTCGGAAAGGATGGGGCTGATGTCGGAATTGCGACGACCACAAGGATAGTCGGAACTTCTGACAAAAAGTTTTTGACGGCTTTTTTTGTCGGTAGTGCGACAAAAATGCGTCGGAATTCCGACGATTTGCCGTCAAAATTTTGACCCGAATGTACTAGTGTAACCTTGTGAGCTATCAATAGCCTTGTGAGCAAGTGAAGGGTTGTCACCTTATTTTATAGGTGAGTTGGGAGAAAGATCTCCCCTATTGATTGAGTTTGTTGGATGCTCTACATCAAAGTGGTATCAGAGAAATGGAGTAGGTTCTTTGAAGGTTGAAAGAAGGAATTTTGTGTAGTTGAAGGCATGATGCCTCCAATAGGTGGATCAACAGTTGCTAGGGAATTGAAAGCCCTGAAAGAGAAGGTTGTAGCATTGGAAGCTAGAGATAGGAAGAGAAGAACAAATGAAGGTGAGAGTGATCAAGAAGGAGAAGAGAATGAAGATGAAGCCCCACAAGAGGTAGAGTTGGATCTAGAGGAAGCAAGGACAATTAGGCTCCTGAAGGCAGTGAAGGTAGGTGACCACAAAGCCAAGGTAAATCTACCAATGTATGGTGGTAAATTGGATGGTGAAGAGCTCACTGATTGGATTGGGGCTCTGGAAAACTACTTTGAGTGTGAGGAAGTGGAAGAAAATAATAAGGTTAAGGTGGCCAAATCAAGATTGAAGGGTCATTCTTTGTTATGGTGGGATTGTGTGCAAGATGATAGGTGGAAGACGAACAAACCAAAAATATCTTCATGGAAAAAGATGGTGGAGAAGTTGAAAGGATATTTATTGCCTAATGAATACAATGTTCAGTTATACAAGAGGCTCCAAAATTTAAAAAAAAAGGATATGGATGTGCAAGAATACACTGAGGAATTTCATAAGTTGGATATAAGAACAACACATGAGGAAGATGATGAAGAGAAGGTGGAAAGGTATCTTAATGGGTTGAGGTACAATATTCAAGATGAATTTAGTCTCACAATGCCAAGAACAGTAGATGAGTGTTATAAGCTGGCTATGAAGGCTGAGGAGAAGTTTCAAAGAAGGCAAGAGAGACAAGGAAGAGGTAGGGGAAACACCAAAAGAGGAAGAGGAACAAGCCAGACTCAAGAAGACCAAGGAGACACAAGCAAAGGTAAAGAACAAGATACTAGTTTTAGAGGAGGCACAAGAGGCACACGAGGCAGATTTGGAGGGGGTAGAAGTTCAACTACATTCACATGAAGGTTCTATAATTGCAATGAAGTGTCCAAAAAGACAAGGTTCATCATCAGGAGGTGACAGAAGAGGTGAGAAGAGGGTTCAACTTGTGCAAGAAGAGGACGAAGGAAGTGTTAATTCTCCAAGAGGATGTGAACCAGAAGTTGGAGAAACATTGATGCTAAGAAGAACACTATTGCAGACATCCAAGGAGAAAGAACCATTGTATAGGAAATATCTCTTCGAGACCACATGTAAGTGCAAGAATAAGGTATGTAAGGTTGTAGTTGATTCAGGTTCTACTGAAAATATGGTCTCAAGTGAAATGGTTAGTAAGTTAAATTTACCAAGAATTCCTCATGAGTTGCCATATAGGGTGTCATGGTTGAATGATAAGCAATCTCTTTTGGCTAATGAACAAGTCATTATTGATTTTTCTACTGGTGATCATTGTATACACTCAAAATTGGCTATGAATAATTAAATAAATATTTATTATTTATTTAATGTTGTTTCTTCTATTAAATTATTAAATTGAAAAGTTTAATTAATTTAATTAATTTAGTCATTCTTCAATATCAATTTTATTAAATATTTAATATTCAATCATGCATTATCAATTCTTCTAAAGTCTCCATTAATTAAATAATTCTACAATTATTTAATCTCCTTTTCCAACTCACTTCATCTCCACATCACTCAATTTTGCCAGCACACAATTTTGTGGCTAAATAAATTATTATTTTTTAAATAATTAATAAGCCATATTTATCTTCAACTACCATCTTGTAAATGAAATAATGTGTACGTACACACATTTTCAATTCTTCTATATTTTCTCCAACCTCCCTACATCTTTGGAGGAAGTTGAGTCCACTTGTCTCAACATCCCTAAATCTTCTCCAACCATCCTATATTCTCTTAAGTCTTCAACTCCAGTCAAGGTGAGCCTTTTGATACTTGGCTTCTCCTTCCACCTTTTCCTCCATCTTGCATGTGTAGGAGGAACATCTTCCTCCTTTTTCTCTCACATTCCAACCAATCTCTTCATAGCCATCAATCTTGCAAGATTTAATCTCAACCGTTGATCTCTGCCACATGGGATTTTTGCTCATGAAAATATATAAAAAGGGCATTTCCTAAGCATTTTGGAGCTAATAGTCATTTAGGAGTTATCTTGCAATCACGTGAGATTTTAACAATAAGCATTTTACAGTTTACAATGCGCCTTTGGCATTTTAGCTTAATCATTTTCATATAGTTTTAGGACAAATGGTGATAGGACACAATGAAATAGTAAGTGAAGGTAATATGTTTTAAATTTTAATCCTTTATTTGTTTCATTAGTAATTTTGGAGTATGTTGTAGGATTCTATTGTTATTTGTGAAAACTAATCAATCTTGTAGGTTCACTTTTGAAGTATATTTTCAGGTTAAACATTTTGGCGCCCACCGTGGGGCTCAGGCCTCACACTTTCTATCTTTTGTCTTTCATTCTTGTAGTTTTAGCAGTGCAATGCATTTGTAATGCCTTTTAGCGCATTTTTTGCTTTCGGTAGCGCATTTGCAATATCTGGTAGCACATTTGTCAAGTTTGATAGCTCATTTTCTAGATTTAATAACACATTTGTTACATTTTAGCACGTGCAACGCAATCTAGCGCATTTGAGGATTAGGGTAGCACATTTGTCAATTTAGATAGCGCATTTGAAGTTAGTTTTAACACATCTGTAGTTTCAGCACATTTGTTTTGACAATTTGCAAAAAAATTCAAAACAAGTTGTTATCTAACACTTGGAGCGTTTTGATCGTCAAAGACAAAATATTTCAAACAACTAACTTGTGGTTTTGCAAGTTCTTTTCATACATTTTCACGTCTAGTTTAATTAGGGGTTCAGTAATTGACCATTTTTTTGTTTCACATAGCCTAAAGAGGAGGTTAATTAACAACATGCAACTTGCATTTGTGTTTTCTTTAAATAGTCGCACTTAGACTATTTAGAGGGTTAATTAATCGAGTATTCACTGTGATTGCAAAGTGGTAAGTTATTATGCTCTCACCTTAAATAGGTGATCAGAAAACCAGACCCATTTTTAATGTGTAACCTTTAGAGGGAATGCCTCCCGAGTTGCCAACAGGGCCAGTAAGAGGGAATGACCCAAGTGGTAATGGGCTAAAGACAAGCTCTTCCGAGCCACTATAAATAAATTGTGTTTGTAACGAAATTTATAGTCAATGAGTGTTGATTAGGCCATACCAACATTATGACTCCTCTTGAACCTATAGAACATAACCTCTATAAGTTGAGAGGCCTTCATTAATAGAGTGTAACACGCCGCATGTATGGCCACTCGACCGGTTGCCTTTACTAAAAACTCTTTTGTATAGAATCCAAATTCCTTCTAGTTGTTGATAGAGGAGGTCGGACCTCTGATGAGACTCACTCACATATGGTTCTTAGTAGAGATACAAAGTTTTCCATGAGGAGTTTTCATGGGAACCGATGCTTGGCTGCCCCGGAGAAGTGAGTGTCGTGGAGTGGATCTTGTGGGGTCAAACATCTAACTATTGTCTGGCCTGCCATAAGAGTTGTGCTTGTCTTTTCAATTCTATTTTCCAAACATTGTGTCTATTATGTTCGCAGTACATTCTCAAATCAAAACAAAAAAATCATCCCTTTTTTGAAAACATCTGAAAACTGAAAATTTGGCAGAGAAAACACATAATCACACATTTTAAACGTAGAACATCGCATTTGAAACATTTTGCAGTGCATTTAAACAACAATGTAGCGCATAAACAATAGTTTTTTGGTACATTTGTGCAGTTTTGTAGTGCATTTGCAAAGCATTAGTGCATTTACAACATAAATTAATGCCTATGCAAGAAACAATAGTGCTTTTAAAACACAGTCTAGCGTATTTGCATATTCCTGTAGCGCATTCACACCATCCTGCAACACATTTGTTTTAGCGCATTCAAAACAGAGGGTCCTTCCACTAGTCACCGTAAAATTTTGAAAATAGATTTGGATACCCAGTTTTTAGAAGATCTCATTCCAACTATCACATATTTCATAACTATTCAAACAAACAGGGTTCTTGAGCATAAAAATCTATATCACACTTAAGGTTTATACAAGTATTCATCTCAACAAGTTTTAGATCCAGCATTCTAAAGTGCATAATCTCTTATCTCTGATAAATTGAGCTTACAAACATAGTTTCTCATTAGGATATACCATCCTTTATCATGAAACTACAAAGCTTGATCAACATAACCTTATTTTTTGCATTGGATATATCGTTCCTCTTTGAACTAGGTTATATCAAAATTTCACAAAATTCGCACTCTCATTAAGATCAAGAACTTGCAAATTATCACAATACCTGTATGACCATTTCATGTCATCTCAAAAAGAGGAAACTTAGTTATAAAGCACTCTTGAAAAAGAGAAGGTTTCTATACATAAACCGCAAAATTTTGTTGAAGCATCGCATATTCCTACACTGTTTTCATAACTATCTACGTGGTCATGGAATGGAGTTTGATGAAGAAACCTTACAAACACGCGCCTTTCAAAAAAGAGACGCTTTATCTCAACGTACCAATAGAGGTGGTAGAATCAACTTAGAATATTTACTTGAACAATTTGTTGTTCACCAAAAGTGATAACCCAAGACACCTATAAATCTATCTATGAGATAGCCAATCTCAATCAATGAAACACCTCAGGGCTTGGACAACATAACATAGGATCCTAATGATCCTCCTGCACTTCAGGTTCTGCTAGACCTAGGGGGGGACACCCTTTTGATGCATTAAATACAACAATTACAGACACATAACTGCATCAACACTAAGCAGATAAATCATTTCACAAGCTCAACAGGTTAAGAAACATTATAAATTGGCTAGATCTGTACAAACAATAGGATGAAACAGAGCTTGGAAAGAATGGAACACAAACACCCCTAAACATGAAGGGAAATTAGATTTGTCGTTTAAAATATATATCTGAAAACATCCCCAAACTTGCAAGACCAGTGCCTTGTTCATTGGGCAACAGAGTCACAGACATAACTGCAAATATGACTCATAGATGCAAGCTTATTTTCCTTAAACAAAATATTCATGCACCAATACCTTATATTAGTGCACTATTTGATTCATTCACAAATTTATCAGATCTGGATACACATTTCATCATTCATGACTGACTACAGAATTTAAAATTGACAAATCTTCATCCTCCTTGAGGATTCAATTTATGATAATGAAATGCATACTTAGAGACAATACTGTGAGGAATTTACTCATGCCTGACACAAGCAAGACCTGCAACTAAAATCACATTTACAACAATACACTGCAATCTCTGTACCCTGAAACCAAACAGAAGCATTCACAAATCTGTTTCATGATATTCAGAAAGTGGAAGCCATCAAATCTGGAGCATTTTCCAAATTTCTGGAACCCTTACAACTGAGAAGAATTGGGAATAAAAGGGAGAGGGAACCAAATCAAATCTACAACTGAATTGCCAAGTGTCTCCTCTCTAACTGAATTTTGTTCCCGTGTAAAATGCCTCCAAAATATCCCACATTTGTCAAAATTAACTTCATAATCGAATTCCTCACTCCGAGAGCTTTCCGAAAACATATAACACTTTATACTTTGGCCAAAAATTGAGCCCTAGGCGAATTAATCCTCAACATGGACCCATCATTTAAATTTTTTGAATTTCTCCATAGTTTAAACTATATCATTTATCCATTTTAATTTTGATTTTTGCCTCCATTTGTGCTCTGACACGTTGCCACGTGGCGGCCTCTGATTGGTCGATGGGGTTGACCGGACGCCACCTGGGATGACACCTCATCACTGCCACGTCATTTGCTTCGTCACTGCCACTTGGCCGCCACGTCATCGCCACTGGACTGCCACCTGTGTGCCAACTCACCGGGACCCACCTGCTGGACTGCCACCTATCACGACACGTGGATGACTCTCGTTCACTTTCGCTATTTCGTGGGGTTTAAACTACGTGCATCTTCCCTTCGTGAAATAGCGCGAGCCGTTGATCTCTCTCGAACTTGCTCGCTCGTTAACCCGGCCTTCGTCTGCAAAATTTTGCCTGTTTTCCTCGAGAAGCGTGCTCGCGTGGGGTCCACCTAGTCACCATCCAGTCAACTCCTCTGTTGCCTCAGGAAGCGTGCTCGCGTGTGGGCCCACCTTGGGCGCCCATAGGCACCTTGTGTCAAAAGCCTTTATGGCTTAGACATTATAGTATGGTGGAGTCTTATATTTAAATACCAAAAAGTTACACTTCCCAGCCAATGTGGGATAAAGTGATTTGCCTGTAGCTGCACTTCTGGAGCTCTTTTCTGAGACTTTAATGGCGATTTCTTTGCATTTGCTTGAAGACTTCTTGACAAAATACCTTTTCCACCATGTTACACGTAAGGAAATGCATTGGAAGAGTCGTGAGTTTTTAGATTGCATTTTGTTGGACTTTATAATGTTGCTGCATGCCTCCCTTTCAACACAGAGGATCCATGCAAGGGAGCTGGGAGTATGACTACTGCTTGCATTTAGTAGAAGACTTCAACGCTGCCCCTCTCCCCATCCACGCAGACTATATTTCCTTTAAAATTAACACTGCTGCTCAAAAACCACGTAGAGGTATGAACATTTGTTAATGGCATTGGCTGAAGCTTTCAGAATGTTTTCAATTTGCCACACACAGCAGGAGGAAACTTTGAATCTGCCATTTATTGCATTTGTTGAAACTTTAATTTAAACATCTCTCTTATTAGCCATGCAAGGGAAGGAGATTTAGTTGGGAGCCTATGAATTGCACAACTGAGAAGTTTGTATTGCCTAAGGTTTAAAACGCTGCCCCTTCACCATCCATGCAAGGGGAATTCTGCTAGCCAAAGGAAGTTGCAAAGACTTTCTTCCATCATTTCCATCTCATGGCAAGGATGCTAGCAAGGTTGTGCTATTTGATTATGCACCTTCCATTTCATTTGCTGGAGGTCTCATGGCCCACATGACCCCTCACAATTGCTTTAGAGTTTATGAAGTCTTCCCTCAGTCTGCAGCCACACATCCCATTTAATTTGTTTGAAAGTTGCTAATGCCTTTTCAACATGGTGCAGGGAGGATTTACCTACGAAGTGCATTTGTTTTACAAATTTCTTTGGCCTCCTAAATGACCATGGAGAGGGAGATGCTGGCATTAAACCTGTCAATAAAATTTGCTTGGAATGTTTCTACAGCCATTTACATCCCAATTGCCTGTAGAGAACTTTGGCATTTGTTTGAAGATTTTTTTAACTCCACTCAACCACCACAAACAGCAGGGAGGACATTGCAATTTAATTGCATTTGTTGTTCGCTATCTTACCCATTTACTACTTTGCTGAAGGTTCTAATCCATCAATTGGATTTGCTAAGAGTTTTAATGGCTTATACATTTTCATTTCGAATATATGTCCATCAATTCATAGGCAACACTGAAGTCGCCTCTCACCATCCTACTGGCGAATTACAATCAAAGTGTCATGGAGACGCATATATTGCCAGGAAAAAGAACATTTCACCATTAAAATTAAAGCACAGGCATGAGCCAGGTCGGGCCCCAAAGTGGGTCCGACTAAAAAAAATTTCGTTTTCAAGCTACTGGCCTCTGGAATATCTTAGGAACCTCAAACATACCTCTGGAATCGATCGGCACCATTTTCGGATCATAAAATTGCATTTTGCAACTTTCAGGCAATTACGCCACATTTTTCGCATTTAATCGTGAAGACGTAATTTTCAAACCTGTCAAAACACCTTTCTGGAGCTCGCCATCTGACAAGCGTATACTCTGATATACAAGGATGACTTCTATCAAATGGTTTCTCAAGATGAGTCCCGAGTGAAGAGATATTAATTTCTGAAAACGGCCAACTGGCTTTGTCGACACTGAGGACCTGATGAAGTCAATGTTCTGGCAACACATGATGCCTTTCTCAAAAATATCAAACGACCTCCGTAGGCTCTCAAATTTGGAACATAGGTACCTTTAAGTACATATTAAATCTTTGAATTCTCAGTTCGATCACCCGACTGACAGGATGCAAACGGCGCGCTCACCAAAACGGCTACATTAACTGATCTAACACTGGAAGTGCGGATAACTGAATTTGATGGCAAAATGAGTCCTTTTGAAAACCGATCAAACGGATTGATAAAATCTTGAAATTTGAAATGTAGCTCACCATTTATACCAACATTAGCCCGGAACAAACATTCTGACATGACGCTCAACGGGACATTTTTACACTTGTGCAAACATCACAAACTACAAACGGATTGAGCTTTGAAAACTAAGCAAACGGATTCATAAGGAATTGAAATTTGAAAAGTAGCTCACCATTTATACTGAAATCAACCTAGAAGAAACACTTTGGCATGATTCTTACTGAGGCAAGTTTTACAATTGTGCAAAACAGGGCTCTGACTGGCTGTCGAAACAGGGACTTGCCAAAACACACAAACTGCAAACGGATTCGGTTTTGAAAACTGAGCAAATGGATTCGTCAAGACCTGAAATTTTGTAGGGTGACTCACATTAATGCATACAATTGAATCCATTTTGAATTTTTTCATGATGATCAACAGGGCAAAAGATGTAATCGCTCAAAGAAGGCTACTCCATAAAATCTGCATTTGTGCCTAAAATGCACTTCCAGCTCACCCCTCAAAATGGGTACCTCATAAACTTATCCAAAATGAATTTTGAAAGTTGTACATCACTGAATAGGCCAAATGAAAGGTGTGGGACATGAATCCCAAGCCTTACCCTCTGAAAATCAACTGGCTCCATTTTACCCCCTTGCTAACTAGGCCATTCAAACTGACTTATTTTAATCATTCGGAAATGCCGGGCAAATTTTTGAAATGGGCCTATAAACTTGACTCAGTTTTAAATACTCTCAACACAATTGATCACCTATTGAGTCACATCTCAAAAATCAAATCATTCAATGCTGGTATGGACTAGAGCTCAACACAAGCAATTGAAACGACACCAAGAAATGGAGGAGGAAAATCTTGCTTACCATCAATTTGGATACTCAGATAAAGAAGATGAAGAAATTAATGTGACCATTAGAGAATTTCAACAAGATCCTAAATTTGACAAAATGATGGAAAGAATGTTAGAAACCCAAAAACAAAAATACTTCTTGATGTTGGCAAAATCAAGGGCTAAATTGCCTCAAAATTTTGATCTAGAATTTATGAGACAAGATTCTGAATCAAGTCATACTCAACACAATAATGAACAAGATGACAAAAACATAAATTGGGTGAACATAAATTGGGTGAATAGTGATGCTAGAGGAGATCAGGGTGATACAACTAGAAACCATGAGGATACCACAAAGAACCAAGATGAAACAAGAAGGGATCATGGTTATAGAAGAACTCATGAAGATACAAGGAGAACCCATGTTGATAATCCTCTTTTAACTCTCACTCAACAAATGCAAAATTTGCAACAACAGATACAAGATATACAGAATGGAACAAGTTCTAAAAGGTACTCCTTGGAGGATATCTGTCCATATCCTTTTGATAAAATTTTGAACATGATACCATTCCCACAACATTGTGAGATCCCAAAATATGATAAATATGATGGGAAAACGGGTCCTCAAGATCACACTAGGGAATTATGTACCATAAGTATGGAATTTGCGCACAATGAAACTTATGCATTTATTTCCTAGAAGTTTGAGTGGACAATCAATGGAATGGTTCTATAAATTACCACCTGGGATTAGATCATTTTAGGATCTCATAAACAAATTCATCTCACAATACTCATATAACATACAACATGAGATAACAATTTTGGATTTGTGTAATATCAAGCAAAAGAATGGGGAATCTTTCAAGGTCTTTTTGCAGTGATGGAGATGATTGTTTAATAGGTACCCTAGACCGGTGCCAGATCAAGAGAAAATGGACATCTTCATTTACAACCTTACTAGTGAAATGAGTTATGTACTCAAGTTACAATGTCCTCCTAGTTTTACAAAGATGATTGAAAAAGGTTTAAAAATAGAGGATGATATGGTCAAGAAAGGAGAGTTGAAACTCTACAACAACAACAACAACAACAATCACAACCACAATGATAAACCAAAATTCTGGACAAAGAACATAAATGTTACTAATGAGGGAGTACTTGATAACAATGGTGGTAAAATACAACAACATATTTTTAATCTCAATTCGGGCACCAGTGAATAACCAAGACAATGTTAAACCAAAACCTTTCTTTTCCAATGCTCGCAGAAAGTTTACCAACATTGGGGAACTATTGGAATTGGCTCTAAAAATACTAATTGCAAACAATTTAATCACATTATTAGAAGCACGAGATTTTGAGCCCAATATTAAGCCTACTTGGTGGAATGACAACCATTTTTGTCATTTTCATAGAAACAAGGGACATCAAATTAATGATTGTCAAAGGCTAAAACATCTTATCCAAGATTTAATTAACAATGAGGTTATCACAGTGCATGGCCACAAAATGAATGAATCACATTTAGCATTCAAAAGTCTACTCCTTAACTATGAAAAGGGTGGAACCTCAAATACACAAGATGACAAGGGAAAAGCAAAGGTAAATTATGCGCACACCTATGACAATGTAGTTAACGTCATCATTGTTAAGGATAAAATACCCTCAGAAACAGTTCATGTCATTACTTGGAGTAAGGCCAAGGTAACATTCTCGAGTGTAACAAATGAGAGAACCTCTACCTCGAGGCAGTATATCTTAGTAGATCAATTGAAGAAAACACCTGCACAGATATCAATCCTAGAGCTCCTAAAAATATCACCTATGCATAAGGAGGTATTGGAAAAGGCTCTAGTGGAAACAACAGTCTCTATGGACTTGGATGTTGATCAATTTCAAAACATGGTGGGACATCTCATAACCCTTCACTTGTTATCATTCACAGAACATGATGACGTATCATTGCAACATCCTCATAATGCTCCACTCCACATTGAAATGCTTATTCATAACACGGGTCAAACATGTTCTCATAGATGGAGGAGTAGGCTTGAATGTTTGTGCATTGAGTTTGGTAAAAGCTTCGGGTTTTTCAAAAAATGCAGTGGATCCTAGAAAGAGAATAACAATCAAGGCCTATGACAAAGAAGAATGTTCTTCCAAAGGAACAATGGTTTTACCAATTAGAATATGACCGGTTCAAAAGAATACAATTTGTCAAGTCTCGGACTTGAATTTATCCTATAACATTCTTCTGAGCAAGCCATGGATTCATGATATGCAAGCAGTTCCATCAACATATCACCAGTGTGCAAAATTTCCCTATGATGGACAAGAGATAACAATTACAGTAGAATCAACTCAATATTACAGTAATCTTAAGCCAGCTCAAGATGCAATAGTACCTTATAACAGGGAAGAAATATCTCCTATTGTGTGATCTCAAGAGACATCATTCACATCGACCTTAGGGAGTTTTGATAAAAAGTTGAAACTGAATGATGAAGGAATGGGAAAATATTCTTTACAAACATTACCACTTTCTCCAAAATCTTGTTGAAAACCGGCAAGTTCACAATCACAAAGCCCACAAAAATCTCTTCAAAAATTTGATGGAGCATTTGTTAGAGCTAGGACATTATCAAAAGAAGTTGAAGACAAAGACATTCATAATTGGTTATATAAGGATGAAGAAGAGATCAGAGAAGCAACTTTAGAGGTCACTATTCTCACGAAACAATATGGTAATGGGTTCAGAATTATGCAAAGAATGGGATATATTGGAAGAGGCCCTATTGGCAAGCGTCAAAAAGACATCACATAACCTATCCAACCTCACACACAACAAGCTTATGGAAAATATGGACTTGGGTATGGCCAGCATACTCAACCTACACAAAGTCAAGATCACCAACATCAACAACAGAAAACAAAACAAAACAAAGGGACCAATCATCACAAGAATTGACACAACAACAAGCAGTTGAAGAAGCAACCAGAAAACAAATAGAAGAAGAATATGAACAACAACAAGAAGAACTCACAATTCAAAGGGAAGAGTCTTCTTATGAACAAATCCAAAGAGTGCAAGCAAGTACAGAACTTGAATAAGAACAAGCAACAAAACTTATATCAATTATCAGTAAACTCTTCTCACCATATAACATCCATATTAGATACAATGGTGTAATCCTAGAAAGTGATTTAGAAATAGATTCAAATGAGTATGAGTGGAATCCAATCTCACCATAAGATGACGATACAACAAAATTAGGGAACAAGCAAGATACTACATAGAAGGAAACAACTTTCGCTAAACAAAAGGATGAACATGCTAGAAAACAAGAAGAAGAAAACAAGACAAAACAAAAAGAAGTTACAAAAGCAGTCAATAATAAAAAAACAAAATGGTACGAAATCTAAATCAATCCCCAATCAACAAGGTCCAAAAATGGGAAGAAGTCAAGAAGAATTGATAGCAAGACAAACAGGAGAAACAATCAGTCCAGAGGATGAAGATTATGAAAGAAGACAAGAAATAGCAAGAAAAGCAGCAGAGGCTACTCAAATATGTCAAACACAAGCTAGCAAGGAATTTGTCTCAAATGCTGAGACATCTTCTGAAAAGGTGTGTTATCCAAAAGATATACATGTTGATATGATCCATTCATTTGAGCGACAAATGTTAGCAAATAGACCATTTGAGGGTGAATAAAAAATTACTCATTCTAACTTTGTTAGAGCTAATTGGAGAGCAATCGGGAGAGTATATTCTAAAGCGAGTGAAATCCTTAACTTGACTAACACACTTGAAAACTTTGACAACTATGTGATGACCATTCAGACCTTTGAGACTAATCAAGCAGACGATTTACCCTTAGTCCATCCAAAACTTATTGAATAGGATGATATTGAACTCATTGAAATTGATAGCTTTCCAAATGACCATGCCATATTCGTATACCTTAACGCTATTGAACCCATAACACCAAAGAGAGCTTCCACTAGTGAATCAAATAATGCTTCTTGTAGTCAAGTGGGTGTCAAATCTTCCAATCGTAAAAGTAAAATAACAAAACAAAGAAGAAGGTCTAATGTTGAAAACCATTTTATGGCAGCATTAGATCAATTAAAAGATAAAATAAAGGACGCATCTAATGATGAAAACCTCCTTGAGGCCCCAGAAGATGGAAGGTTTGACACTCTACTAGAATATTTTTAAGAGAGACCAACTATTTTGATAGAACCTACAAAGGTAGTTAATATTGGTACTCCAGAGAGTCCTAAGATTCTTCATCCTGCAGCATCCTTATCCAAATAAGAAAGACAGGAATTTACGACATTTTTCAAGAAGAGGCAAATCAACCTTGCTTGGTCATACCCTTATATGCCAGACTTGACCCAGATCTCATTATGCATCATCTTAATGTCACTCCAGGAGCTAAACCAGTTAAACAAAAACTTAGAAAGATGCATCCTCATATTGTTCTTCTTGTCAAAGCAGAATTGAAGAAGCTATTGGATGTAGGGTTCATACGACCAGTCACATATCCAGAATGGGTGTCAACTATTGAGCCTGTATCAAAACCGGACAAAAGTATCAAAGTGTGCACATATTTTAGGGACCTGAACAAAGCATGCCCAAAGGATGACTTTCCATTACCAAGTATTGATATTATTGTAGATCTCACAACAAGACATCAAATGTTCTCTTTAATGGATGGTTTCTAGAGGTATAACCAAATTAAGATAGCTCCTGAGGATCAAGAGAAAACAAATTTTACATGCCCTTGGAGTACTTTCTGTTGGAACATCATGCCATTTGGGCTCAAGAATATAGTAGCTACTTACTAGTGAGCTATGATGACTATTTTTCATGATATGATACATACTTTCATAGAAGATTATGTGGATGATATATTGGCAAAGTCACATAACAAAGAAGAGCATTTGGAGATCTTAGACAAGATTTGTGACATACTAGAACAATATAAGTTGAGACTGAACTCGAAAAAGTGTGCTTTTGGAGTTACATTAGGAAAACTCCTAGGGTATATCATATTTGCTCGTGGCATAGAAGTTGATCCAGTGAAGGTATAAGCTATAATGGAAATGGAATACCCAAAGAATATCAGTCAATTGCGTTCTCTGCAAGGGAGATTGCAATCAATAAGAAGGTTTATATCTCAGTTATCTGACCAATGTCATCCATTTACCCACTTGTTACACAAAAATGTTCCATTCAGATGGGATGGAAAATGTGAGGAAGCTTTCACGCAAATCAAAGAATACCTTGTCAATCTACTACTGCTAGAATCACCAATTAAAGGAAAACCATTATTGCTTTACATCTCAACTATAGATGTATCAATAGGAGATCTCCTGGAACAACATGACAATGAAGGGAAAGAAAGAACAATATATTATATCAGGATAACCCTGGTTGGTTATGAGCTAAACTATACGATAGTAGAGAAAACATGTCTGGCAGTGGTATTTGCAACCCAAAAAATGTGACATTATATGCTCACACACTCTGTTAAGTTGATTGCAAAAATTGATCCACTAAAATATCTGCTCAGCAAGGCAACTTAACATGACAACTAGCTAAATGGGTCATGGTGCTAAGTGAGTTTGACATTGAGTATGTTGACCGAAAAGCTATAAAAGGACAAGTGATTGCAGATCAACTAGACGAAGCGCCCCTGCACGATGATGCACCTTTACATATTGAGTTCCCTGACACAGATGTTCTCACTATCAACATGAAGGATTGGGATTTTTTCTTTGATGTCTCCTACACACAACAAGGATCAGGTGCATAAATTTTAATTTATAACACCTCAGGGTCACACTATTCCCAAGTCATATAGGTTGTGCTTTCCATGTACACACAATACTGCAGAATATGATGCGTTGATCATTGGGATCAAGATGACTATTGAATGAAATATCAAATAATTACATGTCTATGGAGATTCACAACTAATTATTGACCAGATAAATGATGAATATCAAACCAAGGATGATAAACTGATGCCCTACAAGAAACTGGTACATTTGTTTAGATTCCAATTAATGAGAATAAAGCAGCAGATGCCATGGCAACAATAGCCTCTCTTATACAAACTTAAGAGATTCAAGAACGTTATGAATTCTTGGTGGAATAAATCTTTTATCCTACCCCTGATTCCCATAATATCCAAATCGTCTGCAATATATCTGGAACTGAGGCCTCCCTATATAGCCAAATTTATCTGTACTTAAAAGACAATATCCTTCCCCCTAACCTATCCCAAAATTAGATGCAAAACTTTATCCACCAATCAGCCTGTTATACCATTATTGTTGATATCATTTATAGATAAGGTTTGGATAACACTCTCCTAAGATGTCTCGAATGTGAAGAATCCAAAAAATCTCTAAAAGAAGTCCATGAAGGTATTTGTGGCACACATTCAAGTGGTCTTACATTATTTAAGAAACTCATTTGTTTGAGTTATTATTGGCCCACTATGGAAATAGTTTCCTTCACCTACATTAAAAAGTGCAAACAGTGTTAGATTCACAGTAATCTTATCCATGCACTGACACAAGAATTGCATCCTTTGTCAGGATCATGGTCATTTTCTCAATGGGGATTGGACTTGGTGGGAAAGATTAATCCTTCATCTTCAAATAGACACAAGTTCATTTTGACTGCAACTACTTACTTCACTAAATGGATTGAAGCAATGCCTTTAACAATGGTGACAGGAAAACAAATTGCATCCTTCATCCTTATTACATCATTTGTTGCTATGGCATTCCCATCTCTATTATCACTGATAATTGAAGATCATTTAAAAATCAAGATATGCAAGAACTATGTGAGCAATTCCATATCCAACATGGGTTCTCGACACCATACTATCCTCAAGGGAATGGTCAAGCTGAGGCATCCAATAAGACAATCCTTAAAATCTTGAAGAAACTAGTTAATAAGACTGGTAGGGACTGGCATGTTCAGTTGAATCCTGCTCCATGGGCTTATCACACTAGCATTCATACACCAACAAGAGTAACACCATATTGTCTTGTGTATGGATCAGAAGCAATCTTACCAATTTAAGTAGAGATACCTTCTCTATGTGTGTCATTGAATGGACTCATTCCAGATGAGGAACGAAGAGTATCAAGGTTGCAAGAACTTGAATTGCTACAAGAGCATCTCTAGAATACTTTAGATCACTTAAAATCGTACCAATAAAGAATGGTGAGAAGCTATAATCACAAAATTAAGCCCAAGGTATTTTAGTTGGGAGATCTTGTTCTAAGGGAAAATCCATGCAACCAACAAGATTGAGAGAAAAAGGGAAAGTTTGAACCAAACTGGTTGGGTCCTTATATAATAGTAGTTGCATACGGATCTAGAGCTTATAGGTTATCTACACCATAGGGGGAATGGTTTGAAGATCCAATCAAAACCATGCACTTGAAAAAAATACAAAAAAAATGAAAATAATGAAAACAGTGAAAACAATGAAAATAGTGAAAAAATCAAATATAAGGAAAAATGCAATAAAAACAGATGGTGAAAACCTGGAAAACAGGCGCTATCTGTCCACTAGCTCTTCTATCTATGAGTTCACATTTTCTTTATGTATCCATCCATCCATCCATCTCATTTGTGTATAATCATAATAAAGCCTCTTGTACATAAAAACATGTGGTTTTCTCATCATGTTTTGATCATTGTTGTATATCCATAATAAAGTTTGTTTCTAAGCTAGGGGTAAAATCTTGAACTTAGCTGGGGGCAACATTGAAAACGTGAAAAATACAAAAACATTGAAAACTTAGAAAAACCAAAAACAAATTGGATTTTGAAAATAGGCAACAAGTAATAAGACAACAAAACAAAATCAGCACGTAGACAAGATCGAATCATCAAACTCAAACTTTGGAGAATCAACAAACAAGTGATAACACATATCAACAATCATTAATCAGGATGATTATATCTGTTTTAACTAAGAGAATATACATGTGACATGCACAATTCAAATGTTTGTGTCTTGATTTTCGTTAATCATGTTCCCTCTGTAACTCAAAGATGTCTAAAGAATAGAGGAGCTATGATGGGGCATGGTTTTTTTTCTTTGTCTCGTGTTTGTGTTTTATCTCTTAGTAATGTGTGTACTTGTCTAAGGACATGATCGAAAAAAGATCATCGAGGATGTGCCAAGTCATATATGAAAGGGGATAATCCTTGTCTGTTATGCAAGATATACTCAGGTCATCTTGGTTCCTTATACCTAGATGCTTGTATTAACTTGCTAAATCAAAATCCATGTAAGAAATACTCAGGTCATCTTGGTGTAATTGTACCCAGGTGCTTGTATTTTCTTACAATATTTTAAAAGCTCAATGATGAATTGAAGCACTGTTCCAAAATGCGGAAAAGATGACAATATCATTTAGGTAGGTCTTTGCATTTGCATTTGCATTTTTTCATTACCTTGTTATATCATTCATAATTAACGGTTGACAAATAAAGATTGGGTATACTTGGACAAACAAAAACATTTGCATTAAGTTCATTGAATTTAGGATCATTAGATACATTTCACTCAATCATTTCGATTCATTTTATCAATCATTTAGGTTCATTGCATTCATTTTTATCAAACATTAGGTTTAATCATTTTAATCATTTAGGTTCATTTAGCATTGATTTAGTTCATTGATTCATTGTCATATTCATTAGGCACATTTGCATTTACAAATAGTATTGCATTGCATAAACATCATATCATCATATCATTTTACATCATCATATACATCTATAGTAATAAGGCATCACATTAGAATCATCTTGATGCATCACATATAGAAGCATGACATCATAATCAAAGCATCCTTCATATAAATAGAGCATGTAGGAAATGAATCAAAATCATATAGATCATAAATCAACATCATATAGATCATGTATCATCATCATATAGATCATAATAAATCATCATCACAACATCATCATGCATGTAGAAAACATATAGAGTAATATCATATAGAGTCCATCAATGTTTGTATATCATCATAAATCATTAAATGTCCAAGTATACAATGATATCAAAAAACAAATCATCATCAATAGTGTACAAAGTCCCATGATACAACATCAAAGAAAATCAAGTCTAAGATACATCATGTGGCACTGCCACCATAATCAATATGTTTCTGCCGAGAGGGTTGTTCACCACTAGATGGTCCTGTACTTGGATCAGGGTCCCATAACTCCACCACTCTTAGTTTACAGTCTGGATGGTTGTTGTGTAGAAACATATTTGCCTGTTCTCTGTCTAGGAGGAACCACGCTCTCATATAATCTATGCCAATGAGAGATCTCCTTCCCAGTCCATACCAACTCTCTGATTGTATCTGCAAAGAGGGATCCAGAGCCAACCTATTGTATATGCTCTTGGCCTATCCATACCACTCAATAGAAGTGTCCCTCTCATGCCTAACAGTGTCTCTCTCAAGGGTAAGAGCTTGGATTTGTGTTTGCAGTTGTGCAACATGTGCTCTCAAATCATCTGTATCATCTTGTGTCCCTGGCACATCCTATTGCATCGGCTCGTCCTCTCCATCCCCGACCACCTTTCGGGGCATCAATCTATTGTAACCTAGTAAGCTGACATCTGATCAATGACACATCATCCTCAGAACTCTCCTCATCAAATCCACCATGTGTAGCTAAGACACTTGGATCAGGACCAATCTGCCCAAAATCAGGAGGTGTACCTCTCCCCTCTCTCCCCCCTTAGCCTCTATATGAGCCACTCCCTTGGCCTCTAACTCTCTCGCCACCTTTGCCTGGACTAGGTAATAATGGTCCACCTCACCCTCCACCCCTTCTTGCATCCCTGCCTCCAATAGGTGGTGGAAGACCGCGCCCTCTCAGCACAAAAGGTCCACCCCGAACACGTGGTTTTCTACCTCTCCTACCACCTCTCCTCCCACCTCTGACATCATCTCCCTCCTCTCCATCTCCTCCTCATCCACCCTGTCATCGTCACCTCCTCCTCCATCAAGGGTCATCCTCATCATCGTCCTCATCCTCTGAGCTCGAGGGTGGATCTGCAAGATGTGTAATCTATGGGAATGGATGAGCAACCAAGTATCTAGCATACTCCTTTGTAGTGCCAGCATCCAATAAATGTGGTCTCAGCTCATAGGGAACAAATAGCATGGGAATGAACTCTGCAAATTCTGCATCAAAGGAGAGCGAAGGACCCCAATTTTTCTTATCGTTGTATGTTCGTGCATATAATGCGACACCTTGTGGCTTGCCAAACTATCTAATACTCTCTGAATTAGCTATCTCTCAATCAAAAAAGGAGTCTGACCAATCAAGTAACTGGTCTGCATGATAACTAATAATGATCGAGCATCATCCATCCATGGCTCACAATCTACATAGGGCCTCCAAATAACTGAGTCCATGGTATCCAAAACCCATCGCCAGTACTCAAGCTTACCCAGCTTGTGCTGGGTAATCATGCCATGGTATGAATAAATGTAAGGTTGTCTCTCACCACGCACTCTATCATGAACCGACCGACTGATAGCAATATACTCCCAACACCATACATGTAGGAGAGTGACACCTAATGATAAACTAGTTGCACCATCATATACAACCTGGTGAAGATCATGGTATAAATGAGCCAGTATACAAACACCCCATGTGTATCTAGTCTGATGTTGCATCATGCTCAACAAAATCCGGCCCCATCCAACTGATAAGTTGCGTGATCTCTAGTCCAGACAAATAAAACCTCCAACTAATCTGACCAAAAGTGAAGGAAGAGTGTCATAATACATCAACATATCCTCCCATCTCATCTCAGAGCCATCGATAGACTCATTAACAAAATTGGTCATCAATGATGTTGTCCCACCCACCTCATGGTGATCATACTATACAAGCTCACCAACAATCAGAATGCGCAATATCCTATATACATCCTCCAATGTCACACTGATCTCGCTAGTAGGGAGGTGGAAGGAGTTGTGGTCATTATGCCACCTCTCTACAAGAGCTATCAACAAACTCCTATTTATCTTGATATCAAGCATATACAAGAGTTGTCTCAAACCATAAGCATCAATATATCTCAAAGTAGTTGCATCTAACTCAGGAACTAAGTGTCACATAGAAGGAAATCACTCACGACACTAAAGAACATCTAATTTCTCATGTTTAAGCACAAACTTGTCTAAGTTAATTATCATTTATCAATTCATCTATCCTATCTATCAAGAGAATCATGATGTCAATCTTTGATCAAAATTAGTTATTTAACCTATCAAGCTCTTCATCAGGGACTAAATCGGTCTCTTACAGCTTCTATCTAATCTAAAACCATCAATCATGGTTATCAATTTATCAATAGAATCTCAAATAATCACAAAATCATCTATCTTTATTGAAAACATGATAAAAAATCATCAATTCATTAATCAAAATTGACTTGTGACATTATATAACAAAGCAAAATGCAAAAATGCTAAACCAATAAACAATTGCATAACTAAATGTGTATTTGCGTCACATCAAACATATGTGATTTACAACATAGCAAATGCACGAACAAAGGGGGCATATATGCTATAACACGTGAATGCGCTATCAAAACAGTCGAAAGTGTGAATACTTTTAACAAATGTGTCATACTAAACAAAAAATTTAACATATGCGCTAAAAAGGTAAATGCGCCAAAACTTTATGCAAAAGCATGAAAACTTAAGGCGAATGCGTGAAACAAGTAATGCGTTGGGAAAATTAATAAATGCGCTAAAAAAAGGGTTGAAAAAAATCGGAAAAATTCAAACCTGACCTAAAACATGTGAAAAATCGAGCAATATCGTACAAATTCAAATGCAGGATCAAGTTTATGGTACCCACTAGGGGTCCATACATAGTCGGCTCTGGTATCCACGCACTCACTTGAATCGATGGCTAGCGTAGGGGACCACCATGGTGATAGCTCAACAAGCTCACAAATCTCCAACTAGCTCTCCTACTTTCACTCTTCAAAATGTCAAAATTGCAAATGAGGTGGAAATGGGCCCAATGAGATTAATATAATTACCTTTTTTATTTATTAAGGGTGTAATTTTTTTTTTTAAATTTGAGGGCCAATTTTATTTCTCAAAAATAAAATTTAATTGCTAGGGGGTTTTTAATCAAACCTTTTTCATCAATTTATCGTGAGATTCATCGCTCAATCAAAAAATCTCAAAATTTCACAATCAATCTCCTAAGGGGGCACACTATTGGCATTTTATCACCAATAGGGGCAAAAATATCAAGACTTGATTTTCTTTGAAACAATGTTGTTCTAACAATATTTTGAAGAGGGGAAAAATGTATACCCAAAATTTGCTATGAATAATTAAATAAATGGTTATTATTTATTTAATGTTGTTTCTTCTATTAAATAATTAAATTGAAAATTTTAATTAATTTAATTCATTTAGTCATTCTTCAATATCAATTTTATTAAATATTTAATATTCAATCATGCATTATCAGTTCTTCTAAAGTCTCCATTAATTAAATAATTCTACAATTATTTAATCTCCTTTTCCAACTCACTTCATCTCCACATCACTCAATCTTGCCAACTCACAATTTTGTGGCTAAACAACTTATTAATTTTCAAATAATTAATAAGCCATATTTATCTTCTACCATATTCTAAATGAAATAGTGTGTACGTACACATATTTTCAATTCTTCTATATTTTCTCCAACCTCCCTACATCTTTGGAGGAAGTTGAGTCCACTTTTCTCAATATCCCTAAATCTTCTCCAACCATCCTATATTCTCTCAAGTCTTCAACTCCAGTCAAGGCGAGCCTTCTAACACTTGGCTTCTCCTTCCACCTTTTCCTCCATCCTGCATGTGTAGGAGGAGCATCTTCCTCCTTTTACTCTCACATTCCAACCAATCTCTTCATAGCCATCAATCTTGCAAAATTTAATCTCAACCTTTGACCTTTGCCACATGGGATTTTTGCTCATGAAAATCTATAAGAAGGGTATTTCCTAAGCATTTTTGAGCTAATAGTCATTTAGGAGTTATCTTGCATTCACTTGAGTTTTTAGCAATCAAGCATTTTGCAGTTTACAGTGTACCTTTGACATTTTAGCTTAATCATTTTCATATAGTTTTGCACAATCATTTAGCTTTTATCAAACAATCAATTATCAGTCCATTAATCAAGTTGTCATCTTGGAAGCAACTACAGTGCAGTCTGAGAGTAAATATCTACAACCAAGATCAAATGGTGATATGACACAATGGAACAGTAAGTGAAGGTAATATGTTTTAAATTTTAATCCTTTATTTGTTTCATTTGTAATTTTGGAGTATTCTGTAGGATTCTATTGTTATTTGTGAAAACTAATCAATCTTTCAGGTTCATTTTTGAAGTATATTTCCAGGTTACACAATTATAAGGATAAGGTGCTTTGTGATATTGTACCCATGGACTGTTGTCATTTACTTCTTGGAAGACCCTGGCAGTATGATAGGCATGCATTGTATGATGGGAAAGAAAATACATATACTATAGATAACAGAGGACAAACATATACATTTTTTTCACTTCTAGAGGATGATGAGGGTGCAGGTACAAAGACAAGTGATCGTGTGTGGGAAGAAGACACTTATACCAGTTGACAAAAAAGGTCAGAGTGTTGTAGCAAACAAATTGAAAACAAATTCAAGTGTAAAGGATGAGTGGGTGGTTGATTGGCAAGCTAATGTTTTGGTTGGAATGGTAGTGTGCCCCTTGGTGAAGGGTATGGTCATTGAACAATGTGAAAGTGTAGGTACAGAGGTACAAGGTGTTGTTAAGATAGTAAATTTGGTGACTGATGTACAAGGACGGTTGGATCAAGGAGGTGAAGAACACCATACACATGAAGTTGCAGAGGAGAGGAAGATAAATGAATGAGTTTCTCATCAAGGTAAGTGTTTGTTTGAATGCAAGAGGACAACCCATGTCTCAATCCAAGGACAAAGGACAACCCATATTCAGATTTGATAAAAAAAGTGCAGACCCATTTACATGCCAACAAGGTCATGACTCCAAGTTGGAATCCACAGTGTCAATGCTTGAACCCATAAAGCAGACATGTAGATGATAATGAATTTGGAGGGCATAATGTAGTGAACATCATACCTCACTCATGGGACATGAGTTTTCTTCTAGGGGGGTTGT